>NC_056744.1:1203714580-1203846942 GCF_019279795.1 Protopterus annectens | reverse complement strand
CTGAGTTGCCAGCCCTAATGCACAACCTTCAACAAAGGTATGCCCATTCACACATGTCTCCACAGAAGACGCTCTAGCTGAGAATCAAACAGGACAATGTCTTGCTGTGAGGCGACAACGCTACCGCAGCACCACCACCGCGGATCACAATAATTATTATTATATATGAAAAATAAAAAAAAAATTCAAAAAAATAAGAACGTTAGACAATTTAAGCCCTAGACATTTCTGCAAGAATTAATCTATAGTAGTACTGTTATAGACAACTATATCTCCACTAAGCAATTCAAGGATAGTGAGAATAAATTTGAATAAATTTATGGTGCTTACTTTCTCATGTTAGACTTTTGAGATGTTCACCTTTTTGTTATTGTTTTTGGTAATTGCTCATCTAAATTGCCTGATAATTTAATTTTTAAATAATTTTGATTGTGGGTATTAAGTGTATTCATTTTCAAGGTTGGGAGATCTGGTGCATGTAAATAATAAAGTGAGTACTTTTTTCACATGTGTTGAGCAATCAATTAATGGTTTTAGTAATCCATAAGCTCCAAGTATATAAATCTATCACATAGGTACTGAAGCTTAATTTCTTATCTGAAAATACTAATTGAAAAGTGACACTCTTACTCGTAGGTGAATCTCCATATTATAACTGTCATCTATTACCATTTATTATTTACCCATTTACCTAGGTTATTTAAGTAGTTTTCAAAAGACTAATGCCCTCTGCAAAATAAAATAATTTTACTTAATTTGATGTCATCGTCAGGACATAGGGAACTTCCAAAACACTGGACCCATCTCAGTCTGTATTTGTCAAGGGTAGGTCATGCTTGCTAAACTTGGTAGATTTCTTTGAAAAAGTCACTGAAGCAATGGACAAAGGCAAAATGGTACACACCCCATACCTCAACCTGGCTAAAGCTTTTGACATGCTTCCCAACTCAGGCATAGTAGAAAAGCTAAATAAGTTGAAATAAACCTCTATGTCACCTGCTGGATTGCCAGCTGGCTCACAGATAGGATGCAGATAATCAAAATAAGAGATATTTCCTTCACAAAGATACCAGTTAAAGGTGGATTCCCCCAACGTCTGTGTTGGGACCTCACTTTTTGGCATGTACTTTCTGAAATAAAAGCCAGTACCAAAAGGATCTCTCTGACTAAGTTTTCAGATGACTGCAAGCTAAGTGCAGCCATTCAACCCTCAAATGACTTAGCCATCCTGCAGGAAGGTTTATCCCAAATAAATAATTGTTGTCAAAATCATGGACTTAAGCTAAATGCCAAAATGGCACTATTGTATCCTTTGGGAAATCATCTTCACCAGGGAACTACCATATTAACAATATGTCCCTAACAGCTGACACAGTTGTTTGAGATTTGGGAACTTATGTGGACAGTGATCTAATGTTTAACCAATATGTGTCCATTGTTTTAAGAAAGAAAGTCCTTCTATACTGCACAGCTTATAAACAAAAGGATTGTATCTAGATCTAGTGATGTCCCCCTTTACTCAGTTGCCATTAGGCCAGTCATTTAATATAATGCCCCCTTTTGCATGTATCTTTCCAGACACATGCAATAACTGGAATGCCTGCAAAGATACCTTATTAAAAGGATACATGGCCTAAACAGCATGTCTCACCTGCACAGACTCAAATTCCTGTCACTATATTCAGTAATCCTACAGACTGCTAAGAGGTGACCAGTGTCCAGCATACAAGGCATCCACCAACCCATTATAGATGGAACATCAGCAAGTTAAATGACATCAGAAATGCCTGTTCTAGGGATCTAAACTTCTTCTGCAACATCAACAGAGCAGTTTGGCGGGACATGTATATCTCACATAGAATAGCATTGCTCTGAAACAGACTCCCTAACAAGATAAGATAAAGTTAATCTTAGTCTATATTCAAGCACAACTTCTATCAATCTATGGAAGGAAAACAAAAGATATACCCCAGGACTGCCCCCTGTACTACTAATGGATAGAGGCAGCTCCTAAATTCTTTATCCCATGCATGGGTCCCCTCAGACTATCTATGGTATGATCCCAGTTATTGTTATTAGGGTTAATATATAATTATCTATGAGATAGTAAGGCTAAACTATAACTAAATGGGATAGGTTATTTTGAACACAAAAAGGGAACTTGGCTAGGCTTAAAATGACCCATAAGGGCAGCTAGTCTATAGTATTTATCTATGAACCTATATGAACCTTCAGATTCTACTGCCCAGTACCTGTTGTTTTACCTGTTATCTTTTCAAGAAAGTAACACAGAGCTAAGGTCTAGCTAGTCAATAGAATATGACTAATAGAATCCAATACCTCCACTAAATCAATGTATGTTGCACCCCTCCTGAAGACCCTGATCTAAACTGGATATTATATTTCTCTATAAAGTGATGCGACTTGTTGGATCTAGTCTATTTGCTGCAGAAATATGTTGTGATTTGCTTCTGTGCTTATTACAAGATTTTTTACTAACTCTTACTTATTGGAAACAGATAAGTTATGTGTAGGTTGATAATTTATTACAAATCATTTTCACCTTTACCACCTTTACTGTTATACATTGGTTTCATGGTGGCTGTTTTGCAGTCATCAGGACAATGCTGTCCGTAAAGTAGTATTAAAAAAAGAATGGCAGAGACTGTACTAAATGCATGGGTGCATAAATGAATGTTAAAGATTACACCATGACTCACAGCATTATTAGTTTTCAGTGACTTCAGGATGACTAATAATGTATTACTTTTTAGGGATTCATCAATAGTAATCTGTTGCAGGCTAATGGTCTCCATTGCTTTTGGAAAGGTGTTAAAATTATTACCATACAGATGATGAAAATGTATAACATTTCTCATCAACAGTAAATACTCTATTTTCTCTACATAATCCCACACACTTTTGGACCCATTTTCTGTACCCAACTGAACAATTCCTTCTTCTTCTTTATGAGGCTGATAACAAGCTAATTTCCAGGCCAGGAGACAACCCTATAGCATATTTGGTCTTGTCTTGAAATAGAGTATCGTGGATTCATTTGTTCCCCTGGACACAAATGCCAGATGTTAAGAAATGGTTTGTTTCCCTGGATACAAAAGCCAGATGTTAAGGAATGATTTGTTCCCCTGGACACAAATGCCAGATGTTAAGGAATGGTTTTAAGGGCCACCTCCTACCTGGCCAAATCCCATCCCCACAGTGGCCGAGATGCCACTGAGTGCTGCTGTTGGGAAAAAGACCCTGCATATCTTTGTTTTAGTTTGTTTTGTCTGCTAACCAGATAATCCCACTAGACATACAGTAAGTGTCCATTTTCAGGGGAAACCTAGTAGAACTGTCTGGTTAAATGACTTGCTGGCTCACGCAGTAGGCAAATCGATGCTGAAGGAATCAAATGTTGGAGTACATACATAGCTTAAACAGCTCCTAGATGTAATCCTATGTTTTAACTGCCAGAAAATTGTGTTCCCAAAATTTAGCAAGGCAGGTCATTAGTACAGCAAGTGTATCTCCATCCATTGGGATGGATGAGTCATCAATGACTGCTCACTCCTACTCTCTCTGACAATGTCTTTCTAGCACTCAGTCATGCTAATCAAGCACACTGGGTAGCAGTCAAAGCTTTTTAATTATTTATTTAATATTTTAATGAACCAGCACTATCTGTCATTTGTTCTTACACTGCGCTGCCTTTATCTATGCAAGAATATTCTATTGTCTTTACTATTGAAAGATAATGTTTCTTCTGTGGCTGCTCTCTCTTTGTTTTCACTCCCAGTTTACACATGCTATACTGTTTTACTTCTGATTCTGTGCAGCTGGCTATCATCTACTGCTTCTAGACCTTCTTGCTCCTATCATTAAGTCTGTCTCTATTTTTGTAAGCATATATATTATACCTTTAAAAACTGACTTATTTTAACTTACTATTTACAGCACAGTATTTTAGGCTGCGGTGGTGGTGCTGCAGTAGTGTTATCGCCTCACAGTAAGATGCTGTCTGGTTCGATTCTCAGCTAGAGTATCTTCTGTGTGGAGAAATGCGTGAATGGGCGTACCTTTGTTGAATGTTGTGCGTCAGGCCTCGCAAGCCGGTACGTAAAAAATCAACTGCCAATCATTAGTGGACTGGAGTTCTGCTGTGGCGACCCCTAACCGGGAAAAGCCGAAAGACACAAACAAAATTTACAGCACAGTATTTTCTCTTTGATTTTAAGCCACATTCTATGCATATTTAATTTGGTTTGGGTCTTTAGTATAACCTGCTGTTATAATTGTGTGAGTCTGGTGAAATATTGTTAACTGACGAGACATTAATTAATTCACTACACATCAGCTTACCTTAACTGTTGGAATAGTTACTACCAACTAATGGACGAAAAATACTGAAAATGATCGCAAAGTGTTGCCTGCTCACAAAAACTATATTGCTCTTCCTAGCTAGTTTAGCTATAATTTGTGTTAGGTTTTGTGCCAGCATGACTATGTAGAGGAATAAAGCCCTGACTGCAATGCAGGCAACCCTGGTTTAATTATTGCATCAGGTGTCTGAGGGGTGACAAGAGAAAACAGATGTGCACATCCTGGGAGCAGAAGGGGAGGTATGTGTGTATGTGGGGGGGCACAAAACGAGGTTAGATTTCCCTGGCAAAGGCTGGGAAATAACCACTAAGAGCTTTCTTGGACAGGTGAAGTAGTTTGCCAATGTTGGCTCCTTGTGGAGGTGAGGAGCAGATCGATGTTGCTGTGGATGTGCGGAGGTGGGAGATAAAGTAGGAAAACAAACTCAAAGGACTGTAGCATGGACCAGGGAAGCCTTGATCTCCTCACTGTCCCTGAACCTTATCTAAGGGAGGCCAGAAGGGATAGGCAGCTTTGGGGGACAAAAAGGTATACAACACAAACTATGTTGTGTTATTTTAGTTTAAATAATTTATAAAAATAGATCTTGATTACAGTTTGTTAATTGCTTACCAGAATTGTATATTTACTGCCAATAAAATGCAGACAGAATGTCCACTAACTCATACAATTTTTTGACCTATGTGGCCTATAAACACATGAGAACAATGAAAAACAAGAATGAGAGATTCAGGGTTGCTATTAGAGTTATTGAACACATTTTTTCAATAACTAGTCTTCTCCCTTTGTTTTCATTACTATAGCTTGAGCAGAAAAATGCATTAATAGTTCTTAACATGGTTTACGCAGTTTTCATATTACATCTAACTTTCTGTGATAATGCTCGATCCACTATTTAAGTTCTCCATCTCACTAACCAAAATATCCAGTTTATTGTTTAAGCTTCTAGTATTAAAATCACTTGACTATTTGTTACAGTATTCTAAGTACTGGTGATCTCAGAAAATCCTACTTATCAGCTTATAAATTAGTTTCTAGTTTATAAATGCCAAGCTCTACTAAAAGTTAATATATTTAATTCCTGCTGGGAGCTCACTACCAGCCATTGTATATGTGTTCTTAATATGGCTATCATTAATGTAAACATGTAACATTCACTAAGACGTATCTTCAAAGACATTTCTGATTGCATCTTGGTAAAGCTCTTCATCAGCATTATACAGCAGAATTTTTAACAGTTCTCATCAATTAAAATTTAATTTAATTTGAGTTAGAATGCCTACTGTTCACCAAAGGGGTGAGTTTTCTTTAACAGTGTTTTTGTTTTATGTACTTTATGTACTGAACATTCTATTATGGTTAGTGATGAAATGGATGTACAAGGTCTCTTTTTTAAATTGTTTTCCTCAATCACATAGAAAAATTAAGTACAAGAAGTGAAAATAACTAAGTATATCTGACAACAGAAAATCACATTGTGGTATTGCTGAACAGATATTTTTAAATAGCTTAAGATCAGCAAAACATTTTGAAACAATGCACACCACCTATTCATTTAGTAACAAAGAAAACTAATTTTAATATTTATTTAAATAATAAAATGCTAGCTTCTTTTAAAATGATAGTTGTTTTGCACTGTAGTCTGTAAGTGCATTGAAAGTTCGGTCAACACCAATGGAAACTCTTATTATCATGTTCAGAAAACAATAAGAGAAGAAAGTATAAGGAATCATTAAAAAAACAGAACTAATGAAATGGTATGCAAACCTTGGCAAGCATCATGGCCTTCCTTTCTAAGGTCATGACCTATACCTTGCCAGCCTTGAAGAAAAGATTTCCAGACAGGTATTTTCTATATAATTTACTGGCTTGTTCCATGACAAATACTCAGTCTCAGACATTGAATCCAAATGCTTGAAAATTTAGACACTCAAACCCCATTTAGATTCAAGAGAAAAAATTGCACAAAACCTATCACACATAACATTCCCACAGTATTTTATATGTAACACAATCCCTCATCACAGGTAGGGTAAAACCTAACAATATTTCTAAACCTAAGCCAAAACAACTCAAACCAAAACAATTCCAAACCTTCCTCTATGCATAATCCTAACTCAAGTCATAAAACCTAACCTAAACATGTGGTCCCGAAACTGGCTCTGCATATAAAACTAATCATAAACATAGCAAATTAACCTAATGATAGACATAATTCCAACCAAAAACAAAACATTCAGTCCAAACTCCACCTCAAACATCAACTTTAAGTTTAAAAGCAGTGAGTCTTCAAGTACTTATTAACATTTAGCCAGATGATATTTCATTCAGAAAAATATTTATACAGATGAAACACTTTCCCCGGGATTCATGAAGCTTGGCGCAAAGACAGCGTTAGCATTGCGCCGACTGTGCGGCATAGAGATGGTGCAGCAGCACCACACGCATATTAATGAAGGTGCGCTGCAGTAATGGCCACGTGCATAGGAAACGAGTACGAGTGCAGGGGGCATGTCCAAGCTCCGCACGGAAGGGTGATCATGTTGGCTGCATATGCGCAACCTAAAATGCTGACTAGTACAGCCTGCCTCCGATAGTAATCACTCCTGTGAGTGTCCGTGGATACCGAAATGTATGCAAAGCATACAAGATAACTTGCGAACACCACAATAAGAAGTAGACACAAAGGCACGTAGCTGAATATTGAGTCCCCGTCCCTCGAACAAAGATATTTAAAACCCCGTGCGTCTATTCCATTGTAGTGTCACTGGTTATACCAAGTGGAAGTGAAATGTATCATGTTAACGTGCCAATAGCCAAGCCTAGCCCAATGGTATGGGTTACCACATGTCCCACTTTGTGAGGGACAGTCCCCCTCTAGGCAGGTGTGTCCATACCAAATTCATAATAAATGTGAAATGTCCTGCGATAGTAGGACATAATTATGTCCAATATGTTATGAAATAGTCCCATTCAGTACGTATGTCTGTATATAAAATACCTATATGTTACAAGAAAGAGAATAAGCAAGTAAATGAAACTGAATAAGCAACTACACTGCCACAACAATAGAAGCTTATATGTAGGTATGAAACTAAAGTACTATCCTTTGTAATGACCGTGGGTATGTGTTGGCCTGTAAACTCAGATGTGTGGCATGAAAATGTCCCATCCAGGTCATATGAAAAGGTGGCAACCCTACCAATGGTCAGAGCATTCGCCCATTATCTGCCCATTCGCGGTCCAAGACGTCCTTGCCAGGATGGCCCATAGATGAACGGGTATTACCCAGGTCTACCTGCCATGTCATGAAAGATAAGTATTTGTGAGTACCTATGTGCGTGACGTACAGCATGTGGTTGATCTGAAATGTTAGTGTAGACCTCACAACCATATTGGTCCCAGAGATATGTATTTTATGCAATGTGTTCTGTTGACTGTGCCATGGGCCATCAACTAGAGAAGGGATGAATGTTGATTATGGAATATGGGGGTGGGGGGTGGTGGGTAATGTAATATATCACCAATGGGAGACTGGGTTGGATGCACAATAGGTGAACTGGAAGTCTATGAGGGAGCAGTGTGTGAATCAGGAAGATAACCAAAGAACAAATATACACATCTGCAATACAATCCCACAAACGTGAATATTAAAATGTGCAATACACATGTACAGAAACGTTACCAGCACATACCCACATAATGGTCTGGCCTGAACTGAGCCATCCAACCCCAACACACCTGGATACATAATTGGATACCCATCATCCCCTTCACAGCACACAACCCCCCCTTCCTGAACGTCCACCAAAACCAGCCATACACGGGCTGCTAGATAGGCGAGGCCATGTCTACTCATAGTGACCCCTACCCATATCTAGTAGGCAGTCTCACCCTAGGCATTCTCAGGATTGTAAACTACATATCCCTTGCATGTATAACCCTACCTTACAGCCATAAAGCAAAGATGGTCATCGGTCCCCACAATTTATGGATATCCCTCATGGGATATGTATCTGTTCTAAACATTAGACTTGGTGTCACGACACGATGTCCAGTCCTGTATACATCTGGACACAAGTTGTATGAGCAGTAGCTGTCCACAAGACTACAAAGCCCCCAGCCGGTCCTGCAGAACCTATGACCCGGGAGTAAACACCTGACCATGATGCACGTCTCCCAACATGCAATATCGGAATATCAGGAATATATACCTTACACATTCGCATAGTGGCAGTCGGATGTAGGGTGCTTAAGACACTGTAAAGCAGACGTAAGTAGGGTTACCACCTGCACCACCTTGTGAGGGACAGTCCCTTTTTTGTTAGTTGTTTCCAGACCAAATATAATGCAATGGCAAATGTCCTGTGATAGTAGGAAATATGTCCCATATATCATGTAACAGTTACATAAAACAGTTATTTATGTAAAATACTCAAAGTTACAAGAAACAGTTGAAGCAAACAAACCACTACAAGAATAAGCATTCATTTAGGGAAATAAGTAAAGTTCTAACCTTTGTACTGACCATGGGTATGTGTCGGCCTGTAAAGTCTGATGTGTGTCCCGAAAATGCTTCGCTTTGGCCATATGAAAAGGTGGCAACCCGAGACGTAAGCTGGTATGCAAGCATGTATGCGTGATGGTAGGTGGTGGTGATTCAATGGTATGGGAAATGTAAATGAGCATGTAGGTGTATATGCATGTGCATGTACAGACTGATATATACACACACACACACACACACACACACACACACACACACACACATCTATATATATATATATATATATATATATATATATATATATATATAGATATAGATAGATATGCAGATATGAAGAATGAACATGGTCATAATATAGGAAATCCCAGTAATAGTTAGTGCTGTTATATATCAGGATGGCCATCGGTGAGCACACCTCTGCATCCCCAACCACAGGTAGAACGCTAAAAGTGGAATGAACGATCTCCCCTTGCTAAGTCTGACTTTCAACTAGGTACAAGGCAGTCCTGGTCTCCAGTCAGACAAAACTAAACCTGGAAGATCATATGAACACCCTGACAATCGAACATACGTATGTGCCAGGACTATAGGCTGTCAAGGTCTGAATATCCTCGGAGTAAGTCAACATGCGGCATGAGTCCAGAGCAGTAGGGAACAGGGGATGACGCATGTGTAGTAGTGCGTTTTTCCCAACAGGTAAATGGATGCCTGCTGTGTAAGTGAAGTGATGAGGTGTGTTTTCGGGTAACTATGCACCATGGGTATACATATAAATGAGGCAGAACACCAATAGTGTAGTGGTTAGAGCATTCGCCTAATGAAAAGGCATTCACGGTTCAAGGTCGACAATAGCACATATCATTTTCCTTCTGGAATTAATGTTGCTCTGCTGTAAAGCCGACATTTAAACATGTAAAGGTGAACGTGTGTATCGCATGGGACTATTAACCAGTTCCTTTCATTCAAAGTGGTACTGTCATAATGTATAAGGCACAAATAACCATAAATAAGTGACAGTAAACATATGTAAATATGTAATGCACAGTAAGTATAGACGAGTGCGCCTGCATGGGTGTAAGCGGCTCCCAGCATAGGAAATGTATGTTTGTATGTAAAGATGTAACACACATATATATATATATATATATATATATATATATATATATATATATATTTATATATATATATATATATATATATATATATATATATATATATATATATATATATATATATATATATATATATATATATATATATAAAGAATGGACATTGTAACAGTATAGCATACACAAGGGATGTGAAGCAAATCAAGAGCAATGTTGGTATTGCAAAGTGCTTTCAGCATATGTCATAAAAAGCTGCCCAGGAGTGAGCAAAGCACCGCTAATCACACCACAGGCAGGGTATTACCACTGGAAGTAACATTGTTGAAATGCTAGGTCTACTTTACACACAAGCGGAATGTAGTCCCATGCTGGGACCTCCAAAAATTGGAAAGAGCAAATGCCTGTATTCCATAACACCAAGAAAGGCATGTATGTGCAAATATATATATGGCGGGAGATCCTGTAAATTCACGAGGTGTGACAGAATGTGTGTAGGGCCCCAAAAGCTCTGGAGAGGGAAATGTGTAAAGGTGTGTCATGGCTGCGATAACAAGTGGATAATACATGTTACACCTGTAAATTTAACACTGGTTGGATGGAGGAACTATGGATATGCAATTATGGATCCAGGTGTGCCAGAGTTTGATGGGCCAGTTCTAATGGACCACCCCGTGGACATCAGCTAGGTCATAATAGGTATATATGCATACTCACATACAGACAACAATATATGTTGACGTACAAATTCTGTAACACATGCATTCCATTTGTTGACATAAATAATAGGAATGTGCCTATACAAACATTGAGAGTACATGGAATGATAGGCTGTGCAGAAGAGGGACTGGTTGAATCACACTATCACATTTCAATTACCATTGGTAATCCCTAAATGAACATATAGTGACATTTATCTGCTGTATAACATGCTACATACGGATTACAAGATGACTGGAGTGCGTCGGTGTTATAATGAATAAGGCACTAGTATGCTGGTAAAGCTTATAAACATCATTACGCATGTGTAAGTGCGTATGAGCGGGGAATGTACTGACATACTGATGTATGTTGTTGTTGTGTCTTTCTGCTTTTCCCGGTTAGGGGTTGCCACAGCAGAACTCCGGTCCACTAATGATTGGCAGTTGATTTTTACGTGCTGAATTGCCAGCCCTAAAGCACAACCTTCAACGAAGGTACACCCATTCACGCATGTCTCCACAGAAGACACTCTAGCTGGGAATCGAACGGTACAGTGTCTTGCTGTGAGGCGACAATGCTACCGCAGCACCACCATATTTACATTAATATATACAGACATATATGCATATGTATTCATACATGTATATTTATAGCTTGCTGTTATACATATATATATATATATATATATATATATATATATATATATATATATATATATATATATATATATCTATATATGTATATACATCAGTATTGACATACTGATGTGTATATATATATATATATATATATATATATATATATATATATATATATATATATATATAAATAAAACAGCAAGATATAAATATACATGTATGAATACATATGCAGATATATATATATATATATATATATATATATATATATATATATATATATATATATATATATATATATATATGTTGCAGTGAAATACACATGTACATACTTAGGTTATATTACAGCAGCTATGGGTGATATGTTTAGACCGGGCATATGTTGGTGGGAGGTCCACTCTGCAAACGTCTACTTACCACCCACCCTAGCTAGGCCAGTGTGACATACAGACACGCAATAAAGGTAAACACAACACTGGTTCCCAGACAACTGGTAGGAAACTACCAGTGGGAGAGATCTACAAGTTCTACACTTTAAACATGGATAGCGACATCCCATGTGGGACACCAAAAATATGGCGCCTTCAGTTGATGGGTGTAACACAGTTAAGACCAGGATGTAGCTGTACACGGAACAGTAGGTTGTGCAAGCCTGGTAACACATGGAATGACACAACATACGACATGTGTCCCAACATGGTGAGAGTGGGCAATGTGTAGCGGTGTGTTCATATCCCACCTGCATCCACCTGCGTCCACAGTAAGGATGAGTGCTGTAGAGTAGTAGCAGGTGGGGGAACTATGAGTATGCAATTATGGATCCAGGCGTGCCAGGGTTGGAAAGGCCGGTTCTAATGGACTGGCCCGTGGATGTCGGCTAGGTCGTAATAGGTATATATGCATACTCACATGCAGACAACAATATATGTTGACGTAAAAATTCTGTAACGCATGCATTCCATTTGTTGACATAAATAATAAGAATGTGCCCATACAAACAGCGACAGTACATGGAATAATAGTCTGTGCAGAAGGATGGGACAAATCACACTATCACATTCCAATTACCATTGGAAATACATACATGAACATATAGTGACATCTGTCTGTTGTATAACATGCGACATACCGATTACAAGATGACTGGAGTGTGTCGATGTTATAATGAATAAGGCACTAGTATGCTGTTGAAGCTTATAAACATCATTACGCATGTGTAAGTGCGTATGAGCAGGGAATGTATTGACACACTGATGTACACATATATAATCACACACACACACACACACACATATATATATATATATATATATATATATATATATATATATATATATATATATATATATATAAAACAGCAAGCTATGAATATACATGTATGAATACATATGTAGATATGTCTATATATATTAATGTAAATATATATATATATATATATATATATATATATATATATATATATATATATGTTACAGTCAGATACACATGTATATACCTAGGTTATGTTGAAGCAGTTACGGGTCAACAAACGTCTACTTACCACCACCACCCCCCCCCAGCTAGGCCGGTGAGACATACAGACATGCATTAAAGGTAAATACAACACTGGTTCCCAGACCACCGGCAGGAATCTACCAGTGGGAGAGATCTACAAGGTCTACACTTTAAGCATGGACAGCAACGTCCCTTGCGGGACACCAAAAATTTGGTATTCCAATTAATTGGGCAACACAATTACGACCAGGATGTAGCTGTACATGGAACAGAAGGTTGTGCATGCCTGATAACACATGGATTGACACAATGTATGACATGTGTCCCAACACAGGGAAAGTGGGCAGTGTGTAGGGGTGTGTTCATATCCCACCTGCATCCACCTGCGTCCACAGTAAGGATGAGTGCTGTAGAGTAGTGGCAGGTGGGGGAACTATTGGTATGCAATTATGGATCCGGGCATGCCAGGGTTGGATGGACCAGTTCTAATGGACCACCCCGTGGAGGTCAGCTAGGTCGTAATAGGTATATATGCATACTCACATGCAGCCAACAATATATGTTGAAGTACAAATTCTGTAACACATGCATTCCATTTGTTGACATAAATAATAGGAATGTGTCCATACAAACATTGATAGTACATGGAATAATAGGCTTTGCAAAAGAGGGATGGGTCGAATCACACTATCACATTCCAATTACCATCGGTAATCCCTACATGAACATAGAGCGACATCTGTCCGCTGTATAATGTGCGACATACCGATTACAAGATAACTGGAATGTGTCAGCATTATAATGAATAAGGCACTAGTATGCTGGTGAAGCTTATAAACACCATTATGCATGTGTAAGTGCGTATGAGGGGGGAATGTATTGACACACTGATGTACATATATATAATCATATATATAATCATATAAATAACCATATATACATATGCATACACACACACATATATATATATATATATATATATATATATATATAAAAACAGCAAGATATGAATATACATGTATGAATACATATGCAGATATGTCTGTATATATTAATGTAAGTAGATATACATATATATATATATATATATATATATTTATATATATATATATATATATATATATATATATACATATATATATGTTACAGTAAATATTCACATGTATATAGCTAGGTTATGTTACAGCAGGTATGCGTAACATGTTTAGACCAGGCATATGTTGGTGGGAGGTCCACTCAACAGTCTACTTATCACCCACCCCAGCTAGGCTGGTGAGACATACAGACACGCAATAAAGGTAAATACAACACTGGTTCCCAGGCCACCAGCAGGAAACTACCAGTGGGAGAGATTTACAAGGTATACACTTTAAACATGGACAGCGACGTCCCTTGCAGGACACCAAAAATTTGGTACCTTTAAACCAATGGGGGAACACCATTATAACCAGGATGTAGCTGTACACGGAACAGTAGGTTGTGCAAGCCTAACACATGGGTTGACACAACGTACGACATGTGTCCCAACACGGGGAGAGTGGGTATTGTGTAGGGGTGTGTTCATATCCCACCTGCGTCCACCTGTGCACACAGTAAGGGTGAGTGTTGTAGAGTAGTGGCAGGTGGGGGAACTATGGGTATGCGGTTATGGGGGGTTCTGGCGTGTAGATCGCGAGACAAATGCCCGCGAGCTACATCGCCGCAACCAGAAGGCCGCAGCATTGCAAGATCGTAGAGCGGTGCTGCCATACGAAAGACCCGCTGTGGAAACCTACAGCATCGGGAAAACCGACAAACGCAGATGGCCCCTAAAGTCTACACGCAGGCTGTCAAGTGACAGTGTACACGGCCGACAACGGGAAATCGATCGAAAATACAAAAGGCACATCGGTAGTGCCACACAAGTGCAGCAAACACACACACAACAGTATCACTTACCTCCACAGCCCCTGTTGAACACAAGAACACAGCAAATGGTCCCAAAGAAGTAGGAAGCAAAATCCACAACACAGCACAGCTAACCCTGTGAACAGGTGCATACAACACTAAGTCATGTGTCAGGCTAGGAGCTTAAAGGGATATACACTCTAGTTGCAGACTCCATACCCCACACACAGTACAGCCTAATTAAACAGAAGTCTGTGCACATGGAGGAACCATGTAACAGCAGGAGGGCTTTAGCATAGGACCGCCTCACATGAGAGGCATGCCTGTAACAAACAGTACCTGTCCTGGTAGAGCCCCTGGGTGCAGTGTTAGTTGGAACATGCCAACCTGGGTAAGCATGGACTGCTAACCCAGTAGCAGGACATACAGTAGTATTAACCCACCACACCCACACCATGGTAGTGTATGTCCTGCAGGTGTAACCAAACCCATCCATTTGTCCCTGCATTAGGGGTGTACACAAGTATGCAGTCCCATGTAGGCAGACAAGGGTGCAACACACAGGTACCTCCCTATGTAACGTCTGTCACTGAAACAGAGACTGGGCCCAACACCCTGATTGGCCAGCAGCAAGAACTGGGAGTTAAAGGGGGCTGGTGCAGTACAGTGAGAATCTGTGCTGCAACTAGGCTTTGTAGACACCTGCCAGAGTACAAGCATATTGCAACACCTGGGTTGTGTTAACTGCAAACAGTGACACTATATAGGGGAGGCAGTCAGAGATGGGTGGAGTGTACACAGCTGTACAGGGCCACTGTGGCAGACAGTGCTACTACACATGGTACAAGACAAGGTGTTGTACAGCGAGTAACCCACCGTCTAGAAGGGACTTGCTCCAAGACTGGTTGTATATCCCATTCCCAGCTAGCCTTGCTGAAATGGATACTGAGAGGCCATCAACAAGTGCTGCTACCATGCTGGAATCTATGTATCTGTATAGCCCTGGTCTGCTTGGCAACAGATACACCACAGTGCCCAGCCAATGTGGTAAACCAATGCTGGTGGTTGAGGGGTACCTCTACCATTTGGAACATGAAGCACCGCCGAAACGGTACTGGGCATGTATCGAGCGGAGAGTAAAGGCATGCAGAGGACGTGCCATCACTGTACGCCAGGAAGAGGGGGAAGAACTGCTGAAATCACTGCCACACCAGCATGGCCCAGATGCAACAATGGCCCACGTGGCTACACTGCGAGCAGAACTGCGGCAGAGGGCGGTAACCGGTAATGAATTGCCAAGCTTGGTAATGCAGAGTGTCCTAGGCACAGCAGATGACAATGTACTACAGGAGATGCCTTGTCGTGCAACGCTTCAGCGTAGCATAACCAGGGTACGGCAGCGGGCACAGGCATCCATGGATACACCTCCAGCAACACTTGCGGATATTGATGTCAGCCAGTATCCACTCTGTAGTGGCAGCTTCATCTTCCGTAGACAGTCGGATATGGATGGGACAGATTCCTTGGTTCTACTCACTACTACCCAGAATTTGACAGATTTGTGCAGGTCCAACATCATTCTTGGAGATGGCACCTTCCCCACACGGGCTGATATATGTCGCCAGCTATATACATTACATGGATGTATTGGCACCCCCACCTCAACAAGGATTGTACCCCTGGTGTACTGTCTCATGACACGGAAGTCTGAGTCTTATACACCGCTTTGTGGGAAGTACTGAAGGGTATGGCTGCTGATCAAGGATGCACTTTGTCTCCACAGTATATTATGACCGATTTTGAGAAGGCAGCAATACATGCCAGCCGGAAGGCATTCCCTAGGAGTATTCTGAAGGGATGCCTATTCCGTTTTGCACAGATCATCTGGCATCAGATCCAGCATCATCACCTTGTCACCCTCTATGGCACAGACACTGCATTCTCAATTGCCATCCGCAAGCTAATAGCGTTGGCATTCCCACCATTGGATGATGTTGTCTCGGCATTTCTGGACATTGTGGCTTCCTTACAGGAATGTGCTCAGCCAATTGATGTTTTTCTAGACCATCATTATGTACGAGGCCGACCACTCAAGTATGCATCCCGCTGTTCAGCACAAACATGAATGCCATCGTCATACCCTTTGCGGTTTTGGAATGTGTCTGATGTGTCAGAAATGGACTTCCCGCAGACTAACAACCAGGTGGAGGCATGGCATCATTGGCTGAAGGTATTACTCGGATGCCCTACTTTACAGCTAGCTGACCTTTTGTGTGTTCTGCAGCAGGAGCAGAACCTGACTGATACCCGACGTGAATTCTTCTGAGGGGGATGCCTGTAACACCACGTAGGAAGGCTATTGTAGTAAGGGAACATCGCCTAAAGCACATCTTACAACATAAGTGTGACTACAGTGATGTGCAGGATTTCCTCCGTGCTGTGGCACATTTCTACAAGTTGTGATACTATTTGAGTTTAGTACGCACCATGCACTACACACATCACATTGCATATTCAATTAATAAAGGCTTTGCCCACAGCACACGGGTTACATGGTACCACTTTCATGCCCATGTGGCATGCCATGCCAGCCACATGTTCCACTGACAGTTGCACATGGTGGCTTCTAAGGGGGTGTACAGCGTATCACTGTGGGGGTTTGTATGTGCCACCTATGGTTAGGGTGTAGGGGTTTCCTCAATTCTGACAGGGAATTGTCCACAGTCATTTGTCACTGCAGCTAATTTGTCATCCTGCCATGTGTTCACATCCAGCTGTCTCACAGGTGGATGTCGCACCGCCTAGGTGCCTGAATCCGGTTATGGGCTAGGCATGGATGTGTTGGCTGGCAGACACGTATTAGGACTGCCCCATGGGTGTAAGTAATATTCCAATGTGGGGATAGCAGACGCCCATACCTCCCAAACTGTAAGAGCACATCTACTGGACAGTCCGTAAACCATTGGGGGAATACATAGGGACCATATCATTGAACTGTCCCCGATTACCAGGGACGTCCATGATTACAAATCAGAATCCTAACACAGTCTCAACTAAACCATCCTAGAACTAGTGATATTAGGAGGAAAGGTGGCGGAATACACGTAATGAATAATGACAACATGTAAGAGTCATAAACTGCATGCATCTCAGAAAATGTGTATGGATACATATGTGCTTTGTGTCCATCAATGTGTCAGGTTAATAGCACCAACCTTCTAAATGTGTCCCCGAGGTTGTTATGCAGTGTCCCTGTTTCAGTGTTTATTCTTCCCTATTCGTATGAGAGGTCTGATAGTGAGAGAAAGTGCATGTTCCGCTGACTACCTTAGAAGATTGATAGAATAAAAGGTATGGGGTTACCAGCTGTCCACCTTTGCGAGGGACACACCCCTGTGAGCCGTTGTGTCCTGCATAATAACTGTAATTAAGGCAAATGTCCTGTGTTTTAGGGCAAAGACTACCTATGTTGTCTGTAGTAGTAGCATAAAATGATTATGTTCCTCTGAAACACCTAAATGTTATAGGTAACAGTATAAGCAACTATAGTGCTACAAGAGTATCCTTTAATTTAGTCAAAACAATGACATACACCCCTTTCTACTGGTTGTGGGTGTGTGGCCCTGCAAATTCTGACATCTGTACATACAGGTCCTATAGGGTTGCCACCTTTCCAAATGGCCAGAGTGGGACATATTCTGTAGAAATGTCAGACATTCCAGGACTAAACATACCTACCAATGTGCATAGTACAGGATTACATTTATTTGCACAAATAAAAGCTTCATCTAGTTGCATTTGAATTGCTTATGCTACTTTACATAACATATAGAAGTGTCATATATAAAATAACTGTTGTATGCAGTCATTAATGAAACGTAGAATATAACAATGTCCTGTAATCTGGACATGTGCTATGTCTTGATTATTTTCGCACTATCCCTCGCAAAGTGGGACAGGTGGTTACCCTAAAGTCCTACCTTGGCCAATTGAGAAGGTGGCAAACCTATAATAGGTATGCGGTAGCATGACCCATCCGATGGATGTGGCTACCACAACCCAACTACTCATTTGTAATGCAAGGTCTCGGTTCCCATGTATCAGCCAGACGGGAGCAGAGTGTATGCAAATATGATTAATTCACTGGAAAGGCCACTGATTCCATACAGTTGAACGCCATGCCTTCGCCTAATGGGCAGCCATTCCCGATACTGTAGTCATGTAGTCCAATGTGATAGGCATTACAAGGTGGGGGCAGATTGTAAGAGGAACACACAATTTTGAATGATTCATCGGACAGGCCGCTGATTCTGTACATTCGAATGCCATGCGTTCCCCTAATGGGCAGCCATTCCCGATACTGTAGTCAGGAGTGCCTTAGGTCAACTGGTGCCCTAGGCAGACGGCACAATGGCACCCCCCACCACACCACCCAGTGCCCCCATCCTGGTCTACCTACACCAAATAAATAATGGTAAAGTGCACCCACTAAAGCGGTGCCCTAGGCGGATGCTTAGTTGGCCTATGCCTAAGTCTGGCTATGACTGTAGTCATGTAGTCTGATGTGATAGGCATCACAAGGTATGCCTAAGAGGAACACATGAATATGAATGAATCTCGGGACAGGCCGCTGATTCCGTACAGATGAACGCCATGCCGTCACCTAATAGGCAGCCGTTTCCGATACTGTATTCATGTATTCCAATGTAATAGGCATCACAAGGTGGGAGCACATTGTATGAGGTGCACACATATGATTGTGTCACTGGACAGGCTGCAGATTTCGTACAGCCGAACTCGATGCCGTCGCCTAATGGGTGGCCAATCCTGATACTGGAGTCATGTAGTACGATGTAATAGGCATCACAAGGTAATATTGAGGTCCTCACTCACATCCAGGGGTGTGAGTGACAGATGCAAGCACCAATGCTGGTGCATTAGCAAGTGCAGGAACGAGCGGGTGTAAGCGTGTTTGGCTACAAGTATGTGAGTATTGGATTGGTTAAGCAATGTAGAGGCTAATCGCGTGTAAGAGGCTGTAACCACAGGATATCATACAGCGCAGTCATTCAACAGTATAGGAATGTATCCCATCATGTAGAAGTACATGTGAGTGTTTATGTCCAGCATATAGGTACATAAATATATAGAGATGTATCAGGGACATGCCATGTGGCAACAAAGCATTACAAATGAATGAAACGGGAAACACCAGTGACACCTGTATTATGTAGTGGTGTTGCTCTGTGAGATCGCAAGACTCCATCAGACAGACAATAGTTGTACATTGGCCGTATACATCACTCTATGCATGTAATGTACATTAACACAACAGTACCTGTCCAATCATTATGTGTGAATAGTACCCCTGCAATGTGCAACATTATCATCATGATAAAGGTAAATGGGGTAACCAAAGAGGGACCGGTAGTGTTTTGTGTACAATGGGGTCATCCTCCTCACATGTACCTGAACCATGTAGGAGTGATGTGCATACCGGGACCGTGCGCCTGAGGGATAGTGGTGAGGATAACAGTAGTATGTTATAATGCATATTACAAGGGTTTCATGTGTCCAGTGGGCATGTGTGTGTAATGGACAGCTATGTATAGGGCAGATGGTGTCCAAGGAGCCGAATGGCCTTATGTATCCATAGGTGAGGGTCAGATGTTGGGGAAGGAGTGTAGGTATGGCCGTGGAGAATAGGTAAGAGCACAGAAATTACAGTATACAGGGTTGGTATATGACACATGTGGGGGGGATACACCCTGGATGCGGATGGGTCTTCGGCATTCAAAAGCCCATGGAAACAGTGGGATGGAGGTCTCCAGCCATAGGCAACTGCCACTGCACCTACACAGCTACAAAGGAGGCAGTGCTGTGGGCTGTCCAGGACAGGAAGCATCACTCTGTAAATGTGACACTCCGCCCTTGAACTGGCATATCTAGCTTCATAACCCCTTAGGAAACCACCTACAAAACATGTCCGGGACCGCACAACAGCAGATATGTACCTGTCTGGTCCCGCTGCCAAGGGGGACATGCTCCATCCTCAGTGGTGGAGCCACCAGAAGGTGGTGCATAGCCAACAGAGGTTGATGTTAATGGCTAGGCCCCAGATGTGCTAGTGCCCGGTGCCATGGTCAGCTGAAGTGGGACAGGAGGATCTGCCGGGACCTACCAACCCATTCGGCCTATGGTGTTGCATTTTAAACCCACATATGGCTTAGTGATAGACAACAGCATACAGGATTACCTATGACAGTATGCATAGATATCACCAGCAAGCTAACAGATTGTATATATTTGCAGAGGGAGCACAACACATGCATATATACCACATGGCAACTGTACAATGTGTAGTAGACGTTTGACCGCAGCTATGAACAGTTGCCCATCATTGGCTTGTCACTGGGAATCCCACACAGTGTCAGTCATACCACTGTCTCATGTGACACATGTCCAGTTAGGGATGCAATGGCAGTAACACATCCCTATCATCATGTACTGTCTGCAATCCCCACACCATGCTTCTGCTGTGCACAGAAGTGTGTTCAGTGTGTAACACAAGAGACAAATGGTTGTACACACTGACCTGTTCAGATGGCCCTTCAGATAGGGTTCCCTCATGAACAAAGTACTGTCATGTCTGTATTTTAACATGCAGAATAGCCATTGGCACACACATGTTAAACAGGCAGTAGTCTCAATGCAGCATAGCTACACTTACATGCTGTAGTTGTGTGGCACATCACCCTCCTGTCATTAGGCTATTTCCCACTGTTGAAAATGATTGAGGTACATCCAGATATCATCTGTGATGTCGTGTCAGAACACCACATCTACGTACCACTCACAGCGACTGCCATGGCCAAATAATAACATCTTTCCCTAGATAGTGTACTGCCTTTATCATGCAGAAGGCTATGGGAACAACATCACAGCTGTACCACATGCAATCAGCTGGAGGAGGACTGCAATAGGTGCAGAGTCCATCACCTGACCATTTCCATCTGTTATAATATGCATGCTGCTGCTGTGCAGATGTACACCTTCACATCCACTAGAGAGTGTGTGTGTGGGACAGGCAATGTACATCAGGGAAGAGCTTGGAGACTTCATCATAATCTGCTACACATTGAATAGTACAGGGTCAAACCCCTGACTACTCATTACTATTACATGTGCATGACATTATTACATGTGCCACAGAGGCTCCATGTTGCAGTGCTGTAAGAACATGTGTGTAGGTGAGTGAGTGCCCTCTACAACAGATATAGTAGACATACATTAGGTGTGGCACGTCAGTCCACGTGAACGGATGCCATTGTCACCACAACCACACTGTAATAGACACACATTGACACCTTTGCCAGGGTGTCAAATAAACAATGTAACTACTTAGTTTGCCACACCGCAGTAATGCACAGGACCACATGCACCACAGGGGATATCTGGAGGTTCAATAGGCTAGGCCATGTGAAAGTGCTTGACAACTGTTGGTATGCCAACGAGGTTTATACTGGGAGTGACTGTGGTTGGGAGCATCTCAACCCACATGCAGACACAGGGTGCCAGTACTGTCATGCAGATATGCATTGCTCCATGGGTGTGTAGTGTTTGGCTGTGCAAGATGGCTGTACAAGGCTGAGTGAGGGGTAATTCTTGCCACTGCATCAACCGACAAATATGTGCAGTGCAGGGGTGTAGTGTCTACAATGTCCCACACCGATGGGTACTGTAATATCTGGCCTGACATCCTGGTTACCAATGTGTAGGGCCACAGCTTTGCAATGAATGCCATGTCTGTGTTTATTAGTCCTTCACATGGACATTGCCTGGGATGTGTATGTTCCACAATACTGTACAGTGACATGTACAAGTGTACCTGGTTTGGCAGACACATGTAGTCTACACAGCCTGTTACACCCCGATATGCCAATACTGGCCTGGTGTGGTGAAACCTGCTTACAGTGAGCAGGTTGGCCCTGCACCTGCATGTATAGAATGGACAGGTATTCCATGGTGTCAGTGGCATGGGTCCATACAGAGCACATGTGTACAGCATTGTCTGGCCTTGTGGATTACATATGATGGCACCACATATGTTGCAGCCATTCAGTGTGGAACATAGTGAAGGCACAATGTCCGCATATATGTGCCAATTGTACCACTGTACAGGGTGCCATGTCCTCTGCAGGCCACTGTAGTCACACCATGCCTACTATCTATCCTCAATGTGCATGTTACTAGCAACATAGTGGGATATCCGAGGCAAGGTTGTATGTGCATGGCAAATGGGTGCAGGACATATACCGGGTACTAGTAGGGCTGCATACTTAGTTCACCAGCCCTTTTGCCAGATGTATGGGTATGGCTTGCCAACTCAGTGCTATGGCTGACTGACAGCTGTACTCCTCGTGAGGTGGCCAATGTTTCATAAGATGGATACTATATAGGAAAACTACAAAACCCGCTCCCAAACATGCCCAATGGTAAGACAATCACAGCCACCTCTACACAGGCTCTGACAGACAAACACACACTTGCCATGTCCTTATTACAAACCCCTACCATATCACACTGTAGTAACATGCATTTAGGGCACGCCCTACAGCAAATGTTACAAAGCACTGTACTTGTCTCATGCAGGCAGACACACAAACACACACTTGGCATTTCTGAGATTAGAACACTGACCTAACTACTTTGCTACACTACAGCATTACGCAGATACAGAATGTGCTACCAAGATTACTGGGACACAGCACTCCCAGAGGTGTATTTGTGGATGGATGACATCATCGGCCTTGCTAAAGGTGGGTATAAGAAATGTATGGCGTGTGAGCAGTATAAAGGTATTACTCAGTCCTCAGGCAAATAGGGAGACACACATACACATGGCAAATGTGGGACTAGAACACTGACCTAGCTATTTTATTACACTACAGCATTACGCAGCTACAGAATGCACTACCGAGATTACTGGGACACAGCACTCCCAGAGGTGTATTTGTAGATGGGTGACATCATTGGCCTTGCTAACGGTGGGTATAAGAAATGTATGGAGTTTGAGCAGTATAAAGGTATTACTCAGTCCTCAGGCAAACGGGGAGCCACACATACACACACATGGCAAGTGTGGGACTAGAAAACCGACCTAACTACTTTATCACACTACAGCATTATGCAGTTACAGAATGTGCTACCAAGATTACTATGACACAGCACTCCCAGAGGTGTATTTGTAGATGGGTGATATCATCGGCCTTGCTAACGGTGGGTATAAGAAAAGTGTGGAGTGTGGGCAGTATAAAGGTATTACTCAGCCCTCAGGCAAATGGGGAGGCACACATGGCAAGTGTGGAGTAGAACACCGACCTAACTACTTTATTACACTACAGCATTACACAGTTACAGAACATGCTACCGAGATTACTGGAACACAGCCCTCCCAGAGGTGTATTTGTGACATCATCGGCCTTGCTAACAGTGGGTATAAGAAATGTATGGAGTGTGGCCTGTCTAAAAGCAATTTAGAGTTCACCGGCAAATGGGGACAGACATACACACACACGCCAGTGTCAGGTACAGAACACCTGCCTATTTACAGATTACTATTACAATGCTACATATATACGAATCGTGCCACACAGGCTACACATGTCAAGGCTGTCATTATGACCATCTGGGAATGCGGACATCAGCAGAAATGCTGGCAGTTAAGATGTACATACTTGTGAATCTGTGTGTTTAAAGTATGAATCCATCCTGACCTGGAGTATGCCCATCTGTGGAATGAACAACTACTACCACTATACAGGGTTACAATGGCCATTCCCATACACAGAGGCAGATAACCAACAGAAGGTGTCACTGGGCATGCTCATACACTTAGTAGCACAGGGCTGTTCGGAATGCACTGTGTCCATCTACACAAGGATATACTGGGCATGCTCATACACTTAGTAGCACAGGGCTGGTCAGAATGCACTACTATGTGTCCATCTACACAAGGATATACTAGGCATGCTCATACTCCTAGTAGCACAGGGCTGACTGGGATGCACGCTGATGCTAAACACAAAGGGCCACAGAGGTCATGCTATTACAGGTAGATGTAAATAATATATTGTAATGGGCTCTGGTGTTGGTAGTTGTCATTGTTAGCGGGAATGCTGCTCTACATATATTTGAACCCGGTCTTTAACAAATCAGCTGTCATTCTGGGATGACATGGCTGACAGTAGGCAGGCCTTTGTCACATATCACATGCATCCATGATACAAGGGAGTGTGGATATTACCCAAGTCGCATCCGCCCACACAGTGCCATTCCAAGGCAAATGTCCTAAACACAGGTTAACTCCCATACACCTACAGGAGAATTGCATTGTTTTCTTATGCTAACCAGTGATAGATGTGTAGCATCCATATTCACAGCTGGCCACTGTAGGTCCAACAATGGGGAGTACTAACATATGTGAAGTGAGGAACACCTGGCTGATGTCTCTGTAGTGCACAATAGCATTACCAGCATATACCTCAGAACCTAGCACTACCACCATATACCTCAGAACAAGACATGTGGGCCATAACACAGGAACAGACTTCTCCAGGTGGTGTACCCACCATACATAAAGGCCACTCACATGTACTGACTGGTCCCCCCACAAAAGGCATCACAGATGAGCCATGTGCAGGGCACAGTGTCACATGCTGCATTCTAGGATGTAAACTGCAGACACCACCATGCCCTTGGACCACCACCACGCAAACATACATGTTGTATGACAGACGAGTATGCCACCATGTGACCTTTGACCTGTGTGCTGTACTAAGCTCTACATCAACTGTAGACAGTACACATGCACTGACACAGTTGCATCATGTGTTATGCAATGCAGTGATACTACTGTCTGTGACCAGGTCAGCTGCACACATACCAAGGGCCCTCAGTGCTGTCCACCATTAGCATATGTCTGTTGCGGTACTCCAGTACACACCCTCATGTATGGATATGACATACATGTATCTGCCCTGAGTATGTACATGCCACACACACAACATACCTGTAAATAGCATGGCTGTTGTAGTCATTTGTGCAAACAGGTGGCTACAGCTATTACACACATGCACATGGAATGTAGGTCCATGGCTGCTGAATGCTAACAGTACATAAGGTGTGATATCACTGTTGACAGAGGTAACACCCCCTCTGTACTGGTCACCCATGATATCATACAACAGTCCATGTGTCATGTATGTTATTACACATATCCGCCAACTGCAATGCCTACAAACATGACCAAATGTCAGGATTGTAGGACCTACACACCTGTACATGTAGTGTTGTGCATTCATGCGTGTGCAGTTGCTGATGTATGCAGGTGGCATGTATCCTAGTACATCATGCAGCTGCAATGCAGCCTCAACATTGCCAACTGTATATGGTGATATGTTGAATGTACAGAAAGATGTACCGCAGGTATGGACAGATGTGTTGAAATAACTAAGTGGTGGGGCATCTTTGCAGACAGATATTTGCTGTGGACAGCTCACAGATGTGTCACAAGTGGTCCTACAATACCCTGTGTAACCAATAAGCAATGGTTTCATTAATTGAAGGACATAACACACAACTTAGACAGCGGTCAGGGTGATAGCGAAAGTAAATCATTTGACACCTGTTAATAGATATGATGCCCCTAGTGCATATATCAGCACTGTTGTCAGAGGAAGCATCAGTACAGTTTGTAATGTGTGCAATACTACTGTACATCTGACATACATAACATGAGCTAGGCAGGTCCGAGAGTCACAGTACTGGCATGTGTGGTTGCGTGTGTGTCCATATTTGTCACGCATTGTGGGGAATACATCTCAATTGTTACTCACTCTCCTGTACACTAGTGTACACATCTGTACAGACTGCAATGTATAAAGCAGGACATAGGCAGGGGTGTGTATCTCACACATGTGAGGTATCTGTATGTGCATGACATAGGTGTATTAATTACTGAATGCCACAGTGTGTGTATGTAGGGCTGACTGGTCCCTGGGGTGAGGATGTATGTTACCATACTGAACTGATAGGACCCCTCTCACCATCCAGGCAATGCATTCAACTATCCGTGTCAATGTCCCTGATCTTAGGCTGTACTGACTACCTGTACATGTGTATTCTCAGTGGTGCATCATGTAGATGCACAGTAATATAATGAGGATTTGCACATAGGCAGGGGTCCTCATCCCACCAGTAGCAACTGTGTGCAACTGTGTGTTACTGTGTCAGTGAAGCCGTGAGTGTGTGTGTGTGTGTGTGTGTGTGTGTGTGTGTGTGTGTGTGTGTGTGTGTGTGTGTGTGTGTTACAATGTCACTAAATACATATGTGTCAATACCTGAGTCTGTGGGTGCAGTTGTGTGTTGGCATCCTGTCATGGGAACGTGCATTACTGATTCCCATTGAGGCATCACACTTCCCACTGGCCTCTACCCTTGTAATCAGCTAGACCACTCTCTTACCTCACCACTCCATGTAAATGTACCTGTGATGTCACCCTTTATGTATGTCACGTCTGTGGCCACAGTAGTTTAAAACACAGCTATCATGTTCTTGGAATGGTAGACGTGTTTGTAATGTGGGACATTCTCACTGGTATGTGGCAGCTACATGGTGCTTGTTGGTATATTCATACATACCTGTGAGTAGTCCACATTGACATATGGGACACTTAACTGCAAACAATGACATCCACCAGCACGTGCAATTAGACCTGAAGAAGGACAGCAGAACAACATGACCAACATGCATTTACTGTTGTTACACAAGACACATGCTGTTAATAGTATTGTACACCTGTACTACATGGTTTATCTTTTGACTGACAACAGTCCTCAACATTTGTAAACTACACATCATCCTAGTCTGTTCACCCTGTGCATCAGACCATATGAGCATGTCCCTGCACTGATGGTATAGATGTCAGTGATGCAGCACAGGCATCATTATATGCACAGGGTGTTAATGTTTGCCAGAAGCCTAGGCTGCACCATTGGATTACATCATGTGTGTGAGTTTGGGCCTTTGATCTAATTGGACGTGTGTGGATGTTATGCATGTGTGTGTTGCAGTGCCCTACATATGTGTCCAGTGTGTGAGTGTATGTCTGCACACATGTGTCTGGCCTACACAGGGATATTATTGACAGCTGCAGATTGTACAGGCGAAGTATGACAGTTCACGGTGTCCGGCCACGGACATGTGACCTGTGCCTGCCAGGGTTGCACGGGCACTACCAGACAGAGGTGTAGATTTGGTATTGTCTGATGTCACTAGTTCAATGGAACCGTGTCCCTGTTGAGACCATCCTGGGCCATGTGCATGTGGCCTGCTGTGTCGTGGCATGGATAGCACTGCACCAGATGCACTGCTGCTGCTACCGGCAGTATGGGAGTGGGCATGTGAGGTAGCTCGTACACGTAGACCTGACACAGGTGATGTAGCAGGCCTAGGTCCACATGCCTGATGCCTCACTCCTACCAGATGTTCCAGCACAGACAGTTCACACTCGTGGATTGTCATGCCACAGACAAGGATTCCAACCATGTCACCCAACCGTCTATCCAAAGACTCAGCAATCTGCTGTTGAGCATTTACCATTGCCTGGATGCTGTTGTTTAAAGAATGGACAGCAGCCCTCTGTAGCCTCTGTTCTTCTCTGTTGCACCATTCAGCACGTGCCTGGACCTCCATTACAGCCTGAAACATGCGTCTGGTGACACCAGCTGCTGTGCTCTGTTGTGCAGGAGCATGTTGGCCAGAAGTCCTCCTACGAGCAGCACTGGCCACGTGCCTGTGTGGGGCACCAGCAATAGTTTTGCTGACACCATGGTGTGCAGGCACACCTCCCATAGCCCCCACACATTCCTTTTCCAAGCTACCATGCACCAACTGTCCTTCCTCTACGGCCACTGGTGATGGGGTATGTGCAGGTATAGGATCTGTGTGCGGAGATGAGGTGGATATAGATGGAATGGCAGCCAATGGCACAGTTTCAGTCCCTGACAACTCTGCCTGTGACCCAATCATACATTCATCATCACTGCTAGAGTCTGTGGGGGCACTAACATCTGATGTATCACAGGAGGGCAATGCACCTACATCACCTTTGAGGGCAGACAAGAACTGTACATTACAATCTATACAATAGACACACACACGCATGTGATGTGACAGAAGGCATGCAACATGCATGTGATATGGTAGACTGCATGCAGCACAGACAATAATAGTGGCAGTTATCATACATCCCTAGGTTGCACACGGCATGCATGTGTGATAGCAGACGGCATGCAAATTACACAGTCATAGTAGTGGTTAGCATACATCCCTGTGTTACACCATGTGGTCAGCACAGGTTAACATTACACCTGCCTGATGTGTGGCATATGATCTTGATAATCACATGCAGTATGACATGTGATCTGCTGACATGTGCAATGACATGCATACATGTTTAACACAATGGTGTCCTGTCAAATATACAGTGGAGCAATGGTGTACCAATTCAGTGTTGTCTGTCCACCCTACAGATATACTGCAAATTTAGCTGATGTGCATGGCCATTGCAGGGAATCATGAAGAGTCTCTAGTGCTATACAGTGTGCGTTACATTCAGGGTTCATAATCATGACTGTGTTCAGATACAATACATATATACTGTGGAATGTGACCCACGTCACTGAGGTGTATACACATTAAATCATGATATGGAAGTTGTGACACAGGTCACTGATGGGTATACGAATGACACCCCTGCACATCTGCAACCATATTGCTGCAGCCTGGCAACTATGGGCAGACATGGTGAACACATCAGTACACCTTGTCCCACATGACAACTGTGTACCACACACACACACACACACACACACACACACACACACACACACAAAAACACACACACACACGAGGAGCTAGTATGGCATTTATGTCCATCATCAGCAACAGGAATGTACTGTATCTGTGGCCTGATGTGGATACTGTAAGGTAACTGCTGTCATGTTGCAACACCCTTAAGATGTTCAACACATCCTATGTGGTAGATTGATGTTACACCTACACAAGATGTACACAGGCCTGTAGGATGTCTAGCATTCCACATCTACATTATGACCATTATACAAAGGCCATGGCCGAACCATGTGTAGCCATTGTACGACAGAGTGTACACACAAGCACAGCACTTCTACTGTGTGTGTTGCTCCATGTCTCTGGCCATCCTCCATGACTATGTGTGTATATGTGTTGTCCAAATTATAGTGATGGCCATCTATTTCACATGTATGTGTTGTCCCATATGACATATATGCTCCACTGACAACAGGGTTATGCAGATAAAGGGTGGTATGTGGGATATGTTATCAGGTTAGGTAGGCAGTGTAGCACCCAGGCCAATAGATGTCAGGGACATGTCAAGATAGCACATCATATTGTGTGACATTCATAGCAGGGCTATGATCCACACCAGTGAAACCTGTGTACTGCCCATACTTCAGCCCACTGTGTAGTACTGTTTGTATTCACCACATGTGTAGATCAGATCTATTGTATGTTCCTAAAATGAACAGCACCTTCACCATTGTATGCACAACTGTCAACACATCTGGCAATAAAGTTTGTGAGGATTCATGTCGGTGAGATGATTCACATAGTTTGCAAGTGTGGCACATGGATAGTCGTTGTGATGCATTGCAAGTCCGACCTGTAAACTGTGACAGGACCATACATTATGTGTACATGTTGTGAATGGCCACATGGCAGATAGATTTGTGCATAACGGTTCCTGATAAATAATACCACTCTCATCTGCAATGGGCTGCTGTCGCTGCGGAATGCTAGAGGTACCTAAATAGGAGTAGCACAGCAGTATGACCATAATCCACCCCTGTATAAAGGCTACAGGGAGCAATGTGCATAACATATACACCAGTACATTAGACTATACTATGGTGTATGCACATGTGTGCATACACAGAGTAGCATACTATAGTTTGCGGCTTGTGTGTATACATGCCTTACATATGATGTTACATTACATATTGTACAGTGACACATGCAGCTATATGGAATATAGTTGTTATAGGTGCAGTACTGACTTACCAGGCAACTCCAGGCTCAGTGGTTGAGAGACACCCACCTCCACAATATTGGCTAAGGCTTGTGGATGTGGTTCTGCAGATGTCCCCAGGTTCGCCAGTAGCTCCTCGGTACATGTGATTGGGGGCTGGGTTGGTGGTCCACCACCTGTTGCACCTTGTTCCCTGGCGATTGCATTTGCATGCTGTTTTGCCCATCTAATGATGTCTGTACAGTGTCTGCGCACCTGCTGGTATGTGCGGTTGTGGCCTCCCACATCATTAACCCTCCAACAAAGTTCTATCCACAGGGCATCCCACTCTGTGCATCCTGTGGCACATGGCTGAACAGGATGTCATGATTATCGAGTAGGTATGGGATGAGGGCCTCATCCTCCAAGCGTGTAAAAGAGGGAAGCCTTGCATGCTTCATACCTGGAAGACATAATGATGGAGACAGGTCACAGTACCTTAGAGACATACAGAGCTACAGCTGAACATACATGTGTATTGCATTACTTCAGTTTAAATAGTTGTATTTGCAAACCTACATGACACTGACATGTTTGTGTCACACACATGTGACACTTAATGTTGAGTGGATATTATCACCAGATATGTGTGTGTGTCACCTGATTAGATTGCTCATACTCCATGTGGTTGCTGTCTTGATGTGGGCATGTCTGTTTGCCTGTACTGGTGTTCCTACCTATCAGCACATGGCTGGATGTGTCCACATTAATGCAGTTGACCTTGATGCAGTGTATATGCCACATATAAGGACTTACACTGCCTTAACAGACATGACCTGTGACCCTGCAGACATGCTCACATAAGGTTTTACATGTATGTGTTCTGCCATATACATCTACACGGCACTGTACAGCAATTCAACATCCTGCCATGTATCACCTGTGTTGCACATGTGATACACATTGGACACTGGCTAGCCAGATGGTATTTGCACGGATGGATATCAACTATGGCATGTACAGTCAAAGTCAGCTAGTGGGCTATATGCCATGGGCCACGTATGCATCTAGGATGAAATGTTATCTGGCAGTAGCTGACAGGCAGGTTTGTGGGGACAGGTGGAGCAGTGCCACATTACTGATCCACAGGGTTAATGATACATATACCATGCGTTACCATGTGGTCATCACACCATGTCTGAGAGGGGAGCGATGTGCAGCTTTGACAGACAGGAATGCATAGTATGGCAGGACTATGTCAAGTGTATGGGACAAGGATCTGTCCAGCATGTGGTAGGTGGATGTCCATGAAGTGTGTGTTCAAGATCAGGATGAGTACGTGTAGCATGTCCGACATCACTGGGTTGGACATGGATTTATTTCAGGGTATGCATCATGCTACATAGTGGAGATGGGAAATGGGAAGACTGGTGTCGGCCATCTGCACATGGACAATACCCCTTAAAGGAAATATGTGATGTGATATGGGTCACTTGAGTGGTCTGTATGGCTGGACAATGATCTCTATATTCATGAATGGCACCCTATTATTATTAGGGTTGCCACATATGACTCCCTGACAGGTGTGGTGGTGCAGCTGTCACAGGAGAGACAACTGCCCAGCTGCATCCCTCACACACAAGTGTCCATTATGATGACCGCTGCCTAGGTTGTAATTCATGGGTACAGGTTTATTAACATAGGGGTGACAATGCGAGTCAGCTATTGCTCCTAGGTCATAGTCATTCACATACTGCAATAGGTAGATGCCTTCTGTTTGTCTGTGAGGTATGGACTACAATAACGGGGAATAGAATTAATTAACCCCTGACATACTGTAGCTGCCAGTGGTGTGATGATCACGTATTATTCAGACACCTTCTGTAGTGTTGTTTCTGCCAGCAGTCCTGTTGCTAAACACTCCTGTGACATAGGAATGTGCATCTAGTATACCGAGTGTAGGTGGTACACAGTACCTCAGAGACATACAGAGCTACAGCTGAACATACATGTGTATTGCATTACTTCAGTTTAAATAGTTGTATTTGCAAACCTACATGACACTGACATGGTAGGTGGATGTCCATGAAGTATGTGTTCGAGATCAGGATGAGTACGTGTAGCATGTCCAACATCACTGGGTTGGACATGGATTTATTCAGGGTATGCATCATGCATGGATGGGGATGGGGAATGGGAAGACTGGTGTAGGCCATCTGCACATAACCAATACCCCTTAAAGGAAATATGTGATATAATATGGGTCACTTGAGTGGTCTTTATGGCTGGACAATGATCTCTATATTCATGAATGGCACCCTATTATTATTAGGGTTGCCACATATGACTCTCTGACAGGTGTGGTGGTGTAGCTATCACAGGAAAGACAACTGCCCAGCAGCATCCTTCACACATAAGTGTCCACAGTATGGGTCATGATGTCCTATGACCTGGCAAGGTTATGATATGCAGTGTGACATCAACCAGACTGTCATCTACATCTGTACTGCTGACATCACTTAAGTGATCAAGGTTCATGGCCTTCCAGACCAGACTCAGCAGGGTAGTAGTGCAGTACTTCCCATTATCAGTGGTGTCCCCCCCTTTGTTGGGTTGTGATACCTGTTGGTGGGCACCATTCAGTGTGTACACAACCTGACATGGAGCTATGTTTTACATGATGTGTATGTGGAGAGCCTCTTGTTTTGCCATATGTGTATGATACAACCTGTGATGTGGGCAGGTCCCATGCAGACTGAGTGCAGCTTGTACCTGCATAGTTGTGGGTATAGGGGCCCTGTGGTGTACATGGATATATGCTTTTGTACCTGTTGGGGGGAGGGGGCATGTTTTTATATTATCCAAGACCCTTTCTGGATTGCTTATTCATGCTAAGCACTTGTTCAGGACTTGTAAACAGTACATAAGCTAATGATTATTATAGCACTCAATCTTCCACATCACCTACAGGTAAGGGTGAACAGGTTTTGCACATACTTTTCTCACTTGCGCAGAGTAATGTAGCTGTTGTACTCACTTTCCTCACTTATCTAGGTGAATGTAGTTCTATATTCAGGCATGTCCAGGAGTCAACTGTCAGTTTTCTCACCTATCTATCTGATGAATCTGGACATCTTGAGGAAATGTACACATTGCCTCATGTACACAGACAAGCCTCTACACCTACCACCCAACACTACAACCTGTGAGAGATGCACTCATCCAGCCAAACTGGAGGTAAAGGTCTCTCCAACCAAGCCTGACCATGACTGTCATGTGGAGAAGGTACACAGTTGCACAACACCACACTCATCACATAAGCCTCACTGTATCTACCCCACCATTAACTGGGAAAACTACTCGTGTACCAGCACATTAGCTCAACAGTTTCTGGAATTCATAAACACCAATGTCGTGACTCAACATATCCACACACCCACCAGGGGCAACAATATCCTAGATCTAGTCATTACCAACATGAGTGACTGGTACTCCACACGTGAAGCCAACTCCTCGTTAGTCCAATCAGACCATGTGCTGAACGCCATTAATATCCACATCCCGCACCTACCCCCCATTAAGCGAACCACAGTATAATATGTCTACAATGCCAACTACATGCTTCTTAAGATATAAGTGGTGGACGTCATGACACCCATGCAGATGGACAGTACTGTTACAACTGCTGAATCCTACACAAATGCACTCTATAAGCACTTACAGGAGTGCATGGCTTGTGCTATCCCAAACAGAACCAGGACGCTATACTCATAATTAACTAAGCCAATCTTGTGGTCCCCTGCCATAAACATATTGTACTACAGGAGGAAGACACTGTTGCAAATGAGAGTACAATACCATGCGTGGAGGAGATCCCTGGCCAGCCTCAGTAAGAAGGTGAGATCCCTTATACGATCCTCCAAAGCTAGCTAGGAAAACTATAACGCAACTAATACCAACAACAACCACAGAACCTCAATGTTAACAACCAGATCTGCTCTGAGTTACAGCACAAAGGCACGAACATTACAGAAACAATTGATATTGGCAACATCCTGGCAGATCCCTCTCAAAGATGCACACTCTGAAGGCAATATCACAGCATCCATGGGACTTGACAAAATCCCATGCTGCATTTTACATGAACTTCGGATCGTACTGTCTCCTCACCTATGCACCATGTTCAATAATAGCCTCACATTGGGCATAGTGCCCCCTGAATGGCGCACAGCAACAGTTATCCCACTCCACAAAGGTGGCGCCACAATGGACCATGGAACCTATTTCCCTATAGGCCTGACTAGCCAGGTCTGCAAGGCTATGGTGCACATCATGGATCACTGTCAGAGACATTGGGTACCTCCCAACCTTTGACCCCTCCCTGTTTGGCATTGTTAAGGCCGGACCATGCCTCCTAAACCTGGTGGGCTTCTTAGAGACAATTACCAAGACATTAGATGAGGGTAAGGAGGTCCACACAGTCTACCTAGATCTCTCATAGGCTTTCAACACCATTCCTCCTTCTGGTATTATCAACATACCCATCCGCCTGAACATTAACCCCTACATCATGTGATGGTTTGCAAAGTGGTTCACAGGCAGAACACACACAGTAGGAGTTGTATACCCTAGGTCTGACTGTATACCAGTTACAACTGCCGTCCCCCAGGGTTCAGTCCTAGGACCCCTCATATTCGGTATGTACTTCTCTGACGTACAGACAAGCACAGGAGGGCATTGGCTGAAAAGGTTTGCAGACGACTGCAAACTAGGGGACATAATTGTTTCCCCACTGTTACAGACACACTCTGGAAGGGTCACACTGAGACGGATACTTGGAGTTAATATCGTGGCATCAAGCTGAATGCCTAAAAGTGCATAGTCATCCACTTTGGATATAACGAATTACCCGCAGACTACCACATAGGTACTAGTCCCCTACATACAAAAAAGGTAATATGGGATCCGGAAACACCAGTAGATAGCAATCTCTCCTTTGATACCCATAATGACAAGGTGGTTAGAATATCCTTCTACATGGCCCCCCCTAATCGCTAATGGGTTTGCATCCAGATCAGAGGGGCCATTGTGACTCTACACATGTCATATCAGACCCATTACAGGATACAACACCCCATTTGGGATATACCTTACAAGACAACTGCAACAGCTTGGAAGACCACACCAGTACCACACCAAGATGATTACTGTCCTCAAACAGATGACCTATGCAGCCCAACCTACGAAACTCCAGCTGTACTCAGTTGCATACCGCATACTCACAGGTGATCTCTGCTTGACATACAAGGCTCATGTCCAACCCTGTATTGCTGGATATGCTCCACCTAAACAGAAGCCCCTGAGAGCCACATGCTCTAGGGATATACACCTAACCACAACGATGAGTAGGACGTGCTGAACAGATATATTCCTGACTCGGACACTGCCTATGCTTTGGAACGTGATTCCAATGTAAATCAGGCAGGGCTCCTCATGAGCACTCTTCAAGGGAAACTTTGACGTGTGGATGGGAGACAGACATGTACCCAGGGATCACTGCAGTGGCTCTACTGGACAGAGGCACAGTGAACTATTGGCTCTGCCATTCAGAGGCACAGGGAACCAACATATGGAGATGGCGAAAGACAACACACGCTAGCTAGGCTTACAGATACCCCTGGTAAGACAGCCTAGTACCTACCTTTGCACATATTACATGTCTTATGTGCATGGATAGTTAAATAGCTCTTCCATTTTACTTTGCTATCATGCTGATAAACTGTCGGCTCACTAAAAGACATATGTATCCTGTTATTGTGTATTGTAAATGCCGATTGATATAACTAATGTTTGCCTACCATTACAGTAATGCTATGTAGCTTGTAATACATATCTGCCTACCATACTGTACATTACACAGTTATTGACACAATATCCCACAATGCAAAACATACTTGCACAGTGGCCCAACCTTCCACATGTTATTCTCTGTATTACACCCATACATGTGCTACAGTTACAATATATCAACATATACTATCCCCTGTTATAGCACATACTTGTTGGACCAACCCTGCCACTGACGTTGGCTGGTGAGGAGTATTTCTGTTCAAAACCCTTATATAGCATCCCTTGTGGTGTATGTCGTGTTTGCCTTGTGACCTACAGCAGTACACACAAATATTACAAGAGTGACTATGCTCAACAAAACATCACTACAAGATAACTGTTTCCACTATATGGATTGCGTGCACTTTAAATACTACAGAATAGTACTACATACATAGGCATACTGACTGTTCTACATACCTTATTAGTAACCCGACCTATCGTTAACAGTTGATTCAACCCTTTTCGGTTTGTGTTTCAATGTTATTTGTAATGTTCCACTGGTATATACGGATGGTTTGAATGCGTGATAACACATCCTTTTCTAGTTACATATTGGTAACATGTGGTCTCCTGTCCACCAATTGCTGTTCCAAAGTAGTTAATTGGATGCACATCAGCTGTGCAGCTACTCCATTAGCCGATACCATGGCAACAGTGGTGTATAAGTGAGTACTCCTTTTAGGCATTGTCCGTTTGCCTTATTTTCGAGCGAGATGGCCTAGATGTGTTATTGTGATATATTTCAACAGCTATATGGAGACACACAGAGCTATATTAGCTTCATGACTCCTGTGGACTGTGTGTAATGGCTAGATGATTTAGTTCTACCAGACATCCTTGATTTGGTGTACAAGTGTAGCATACTGTGCTGTTACTCACTAATTGCTAACACATCCCGGTGTAATCACGACCCTCTGAAATGGGATTAGTGCAAACAAACCCTATTACATCAGCAGCTATTCCATTGTATAACAGCCGCTATTTCACTTAGGGCCATGTTAGTGTGTCTCTGACAAGGTATGGTAAGGCTTCTGCAGATGTCGTACAGTGTGTGAATGATTTGTGATGTTATTACAGTTTGTACTGTAATATGTTTGGGTGTGGGGGTGATGTTGGTGGGTGTGCATAGCAAATGCACGTGTGTAGGAACTGCTTTTATACATAATCGCTATGTGCGTGAGAGTTCCTTCCCTATTTGAACACCTATCATTTTGTGGACTAATACTATGGTATTTGCAGGCTGATTCATTAAGGCACTGTTACGTTGTTCCTGTAAGGCATGCAGGTGATGTTAGTCCTTGAATCCCTTTGGTAATACATCTGAATGTAATAACGTGTTGCTACATGATAGCTGTGTATTTCTGTCATAGGTATTTGCAGTCATCATAGTTGTGTTGGTGACTGACCCTCTTTGGCTAGGGTTGCCACCTTTTCATATTTCCATAGTAGGTCCTTTTCTGGACACACATCTAATTTTACAGGCTGGCACAAACCCACGGTCAGTACAAGGGATAGAACTTTCCTTTCTTACCTAATTATAAGCTTATTCTTGTAGCAGTTTAGTAGCTTATCTTGTTTCCTGTACCATGTAGGTACTTTAGATACAGAAATCACTATTGTATGCAACTATTACAGTACATATGGGACATAATTATGTCCTACAATCCCAGGACATTTGCCACGTTTAATATATTTAGTCAGGACACAACCGCCCAAAGAGGGAGTGTCCCTCACAAAGTGGAACAGGTGGTAACACTATCATTGGCTCATGTCCATAGCACATATTTGTAATGGTGTATAGGCATATACTCTCCATATCCTTTGTTGATAAAGGTTGGTAGTGGAGGAAAGTGTGATTGCTATGGTCTATGTTATACACATATGTGAACACTTCAACTGCTGTATACTGGAGACCCATGGAATTCTGAAACCACAGTGTTCTGACACACACAGTCCCAGGAACAGACTCCCATACCCCACATTACCAACATCAACAGTAACTCACGAAGGTAACACGACATGGAACACACACATGCACACACAGACACACTGCTACCCAACACATCCAAACAAGTCATCTTACATTATGTATGAGCAGGTGGCCAAGCCCCCTTACACACCCCATGTAGGTGTCTGCACCCCACACACCACCCACTACTTTAATATTCTACATCATAGGTCACGCAAACAGACGCACAAAGCTAACCCATAACCACACATTACAGTCCCTCAACAACACACACCACACACAGAACACACACGTACACACACACTACAGCCCTAAGAAACACATGTACACACAGTAACCTACTGAAACCGCAACACCAGAAGCACTGACTAACTGTCCATTAACATCGTGAGATTACACCTTGCGCATCTGGTGTTTTGGTACTGTGTTCTTTCGGATCTTAAGCCTCGGGAATACGTGCATCGGTATGTAAAGCAGTCAGTATGTGGTACGTATCCCATTTATATGTACCTCCATGGTTATGTAGATGTTGTTAATCTATCTATATATCTACATATATATGTATATCCCCATATATCGACATATCTCTCTCTCTCCCTCTCTCTCTATATATGATGATGTGTGTGTGTATATATATATATATATATATATATATATCTATATGTATATATCTATATGTATATATATATATATATATATATATATATATATATATATATATATATATATATATATATATATAATTATAACATACACCTTTCATTGTGTACATGCCGGTTTGTTCTATTTCAACACATTTCTACCTTTTGTGTTTTATCCTGTCAGTATACATGACTGCCATTGGTACATCTCAGGTAGCTTAGTGGTATGTTATTGTGATGAATGCGTACATGGTTGTGTGTACTAATCCTGGCAGTGATATCTTACCTCTCAGAGCAGGCACTGGTAGTGCAAGGGTGATGAACGCACATTTCAGTGGCTGTGCGTTCCACATATTTATTATTCTGTGGAGAATTACCTATATATGCAAGCTGTGTTTAAGGTATACTATGTAACATGTACACATCTGTGAAGATTCCTGTCAGGGATACTCCCCATTATTTGGAAACACATCCCTGATTACATTATACAAAACCCCTCACTAACACTCCGGGGAAATCCTTGCAGAGTGGGTGGTGAACAGTAGCTACACCCCAGGGATCCCGCAAGTGGTTCTGCTCCACAGAGGGACAGTTAGTTGATCGATGGGGTGGCGACAGTAGACATGTTTTGCCTATGATAATGAGTGGCCTTGGCAGTTGGGCATGTACCTACCTATGTATCTATGAAACTGTACATACAGTATGGACACATGCTGATAGCTTAATATACTGTTCAGGTATTGACTTACCTTGTGCCAATGGCAGTTGTGTGTAGAATAGTTGAGGGCAACCTATGTAGGATGCACACAGTAGACCACCTATACATGACAATTTACAGGTGGTTGTGTGTGTTTGCCATCCATGTTTGCTGTGTGTGCAGGTGGAGAAGGGTGTCAGTCCAGGAGTGCCTACACTGTCAGTGTGTGTGCTATACGTTCCCTCTTTGCCAAGGCATTGGCATACTAGGCATGCCTCCATCTGCCTACTGGGGCTAGCACAGGGTGTTCATGGTCTGAGCCCAACTGTGCCTGTGGGTCCCTTGGCAATGGTGGTGGGCTGTGAGGGCCTTCAACATTCTGTCCCTTCTGCAGCTGTTTCCACAGGATCATATTATGTAGCATGGCACATACTATGAAGATGTGGGCACACAGTCCTGGAGAGTACTGCAAGGCTCCACCAGATATGTCCAAGCAACGGAACCATGATTTCAGCATCCCAAACAAGCGCTCTATGATGATTCTGGTTTTTGTGTGTGCCTCATTATGGCATTCTTGCGTGGCTGTGTGTGCATTTCTGATGGGTGTCATCATCCACAGTTCCAGTGCATAGCCAGCATCCCCCAACAGGTGGCCATATGGGATGTCCCCCCTGGCAAATACCTGATACAGCTGTGAGGCATGCCAGATGTGGGAGTTGTGATAGCTTCCAGGACTGCCAGCACACACATCCATGATAATGTCCTGGGCATTGCACATGACTTGGCAGTTGATGGAGGGGAATCCCTTGTGGTTTATGTAGCGCCTACCCTGCTCACCAGGTGGTGACTTGATGTGTATGTGCGTGCAGTCTATTGTACCCTGTACCTCCAGGTAGTCCGCCACATGGTGGAAGAGATGCATATTGCTGGCCAACTCCTCCTGCATTGGGGGAAGTGTATGTTCTCATTGGCATGTGGTAACATGGCATCCAGGAATTGGTGGAGTACCCTGGATGCCGATGCCTGTGAGATCCCCATGATATCCCCAGTTGGCCTTTGGAAGGTACCTGTGGCTAGTATTCTCAATCTTACACATACCTTCATGTCCACTGGGATGGGTTCCCCTCTGTTACTTCTGGCTCTGAGGCATGGCCAGCACAGCTCAACAAGTTGCTGTAAGATGTCCCTGTCCACCCTGTAATGCTTTACTATCTCCAGATCATGAAGACCCTGGTAGGTTACCCTGGGTCTGAACACTCATCTCCTCCTCCGGTGCCTGAGATGGTTGTCAGCATCATACTCCACACCACCGTCAGTCTCCAACACATGCTGTTTAATCAAAGCTATGGTAGCCCCTAACATATACATATTTAAAGTTCCCCATCTGTATACACCAATGGTGCAAAGTGTCTGGGAATACACAAGTGTGTGTGTGGGGCTTTCACACCTTATACTATTGTGTAATGGATGATGATGGTGTAATTGGGTGTGTTTGTGCTATTCCAGCTGCAGGGTATCTTAATTATTGGTTTTACAGCAGGTACTGCTATTGTGGGGCCTTTGGTGTTGACTTATGCTTGTCTGCCATGATTCATCTATTGCCCTTTACTTCTATTTTCAACCCGATTCACCTCCCATTGTCAGGTGTGCATCCAGCTGGCACCTTTCTTGTTTTGTGCTTCAACAACCCAGGATTGTGTTGGGAAATGTGTTATGTAGCTGATCTACAGCAAGTTTGCTTTGTTCAGATGTGACAGTTCTCTTTTCTTTGCTGTACCTCCCCTTTCCTGTTCTGTAGGTAGCTGCTAGCAGCCTTGTTAGCTGTTGTCTATGGCCCACTGTAAGTTTACTCATTTGTACTCGAATTACCATGCTGCAGCATTTCCTTATTGTCTTCCTGTATGCTTCCTGTTTCAGCTGTGGTGCACACCGAGCACATCCGTTTACCGGGTTTCGTGTATGTTTTCATCCATATTCACATGAACGTTCGGTTACCTTGTGTGCTCTCAGCTAACCAAAGCTATGGCTACTTCCACACCCCTATCCTGCAGCTTTGCTTAGCAACACCCAACACAGATTAGCAATGATCTAATGTGCTTACAGATACGATGGCGCGCCCCTCTCTTGATGTCATGTTTACCTCCAGTCCACTCCTCAGTGTTGTAACACTATGCCATGTGGTACATCCTTACACAGGTGGGACGTTTGTGATTCAGTATTACTTGACTCATTTGAATGGCATTGACTGCTAATTCCTAGTTACCGCAAGGAACACTGTCTCAGACCCTTAGCAACCCTTGCGCCATGGTTGTGGTGTAGCATGCGTGCCACTGACTACTATGGGGATATCGTGAACTGTGTTACATTACAGTTTTATGACATCTAAATATATTTTCATTATGATCCCATTTGTGCACTGATGCACTGTGGTTTTACTTTGCGTTGGTGTGGCCATGAAATTAAATGTTAGTTTTTATATGTTGTGCATGTTGTTTTATGCCATTGGCTATATATGTAGCCATTGGCATATATTAACATTATAACACATAAGTTTGGTCCGCTTTCATGGCTCCGATTTTATGTTTGCCAACACGTAAACCATTTTTTTGATTTACATTTCTACATGCTTACGCTACGCCTGCACAACTTCATGAATCGCTATATACCTTCATTTGCATGCTACACTGCTGTGCATGGGGTTATTCACATACATGCACCAGGAGCTGCGCAGCTCTGGCATACGCTGGTAGTGCACATGGAAACAGCTCTTACCTGAATCGCTCGGCGGCCATATTTGGTGCTAGATCACCGACGCTACTCTGGCGCATGGTGCAAGCTTAATGAATCCCGGGGTATATCTGTGCAGCATTAATACTTATGACATCCACAGAAAAAGACTAGATTCAAACTGCTGTTGAATTAACGAACTATGCAAAAGTAACATACTATGAAGCTGCTTAATGGAAATGGTGCTTTACATGTCTGTGAACATGGATAATGATGTTTCTATCTTTCATGGGTGCATCTTTAAATGATTGGTACATTTGATGTTATCATTCAGGTGCTGTGGACTGAAACTGCAGAAATTAATTTTATCACAATTGTATGGTATAGAAAAATTATCATTGATGGGGTGGTAGTCTGTATATGAATTAAAAAACAGGAATCACTAGATGGCCTACCAGTCAAGAATTAGCTGATTAAATACAAGAAGTAATTACAATAAAGGAACTTAGGGCTGGATTCCAAAAGCTAGTTGCAGACAGCACAACACTCTGAAAGAAGACTTCCACATATCAGCTTTGGACACAATTTTGGAAGGTACTCTGCAAGTAGTCTTATTTATTCACTGTAGGATAATTACATATTCCGAGCATACCAGCTGGATTCCAAAGCAAATTGTGCATGCTCAATATAACTTAAATGTGAAAAAGTGCTACATTGACTCTGTTTCTGAAATCCTTGGTGAATTCTGTACCACAATGCAAGGGAAGGAAGCTATTCCCATGGATTCCTACAGAATCCATAACAATGCCAATCAGAAAAAAATATGCTACTTGCAGTTAATGAACTGTAACAGATTGTAGTCCTGCAAGCTATGGAGGAGGATCTGGCTTTGCATCCTAGAGGGCAACAAGCTAAACTGAGAGCCAGGCTACAACTAAGCCAACACTCTCAGATCAATGCATCATTGTCTGGTACTACCTAGACAAGCAGCTGGGCAGGCTGTGTGCAACACGTGTCCCCATGCATGTCTGTGTGGACATTGTGAGGTAACTCCATACTTCTTGAAACAAAAGTGTGTCTGACCATAGGTGTCCTGCCATCTGGGACATTCCAATGGCATATGGCCACAGACAAGTGCCAGTCATATCCTTGCACAATTCCTGGCAGCAATGTGCACCAAGGTAGATGTACACCTGCACATTCCATCTATCCCCATGGAGTGGTGAACTGTCATGCACTATTTCTATAACATTACAAACTTCCCCCATGTTGTTGGTGCAGTAGACTGCACCCACATCTTTATTAAGACTGCAGTGCACCCAGAAGAAAATACATCAGTAGAAAGGAGTGGCCATCCCTGAATAGGGGTGTGTGTGCAGCAGATGGCAGCATAACTAAAATCATGGTGACACACCCAAGATGATTTTGCCATATGAAGGGAAAGTGGTCCAAGGACTGCATTTCAGCAAGGTCAAATACCTGAAGGGCTACTACTGAGTAATTACAGGGACACAGCTAGGATGTAAGCTAAACACATCCGTAGCAACTTTATTGATGATAACAACATACATGTTTCCTCTCCTCACCACAGGTGACTGCAGTTATCCACTCGAGCAATGGCTAATGACCCAGTGCAGAGAACCTCCCAACCCTACAGAGGAGGCCTGCAATTGATTGCACGCAACAACATAAAAAACCATAGAGCATGTCTTTGGTGTACTGGAAGCAAGGTTCAGATGACTGGACACATCTGGGGGTGCACTACAATACACACATGAGAAGGCAGCACCGATATTACTGTGTGCACCATGCTACATAATATGTTAACAACAACACACAGGGGTCTTCCAGCTGCAGGTGTGTGTTAACTACCCCAAGAAACTCAGATGTCTGAAGGTGACATTCAGCAGGTATCAGAGGAGGCCCAGAAGAACACAGGGAGGCAGAAGAAACAGGTATGAACAACTGAGGATGCAACCAGGCAACACAGCAGCATCTGACACACACCTTTGAGTCTTGGCAAGCTATACTTACAGAAGTATACACATTAAACATTGATGTTCATGTGTTGCCCCACCACAGCAGCACAGATTACATCTAATGGCAATTACTCAATAAATGTACACACTGAGCAACATAACATAATTATAACAGTATTAACAGATACAGATACTATTATAACACAGACCAGCTGAGGCCAAAAGTGACATACGTATACATACAGACTCATAATTATGTATGTGTGTATGGCAGACAACAGTGGACATACTTCTGTGAAACCCATTCCTATCTGTCCACTGTCAAAAGATGCAAACAGGAAAACAAATCAGGACATGCTGCACAGCTGTTGTCAAAATTACCAGCAATGTATATCAATGAAAAGTATGCATAAAGTTTAATGTATTTAATGGAGTCATCTATATTTAGTAAACATGTCAGACTCACATGGCATCAGACTTCACAACAACCACAGACAGATGACATCATCAGCGGTCAACTCAGCAATCATTGTCATGGGATAAGCCTGATACTACAGGCCATAGTAGTTCAACTGTCAGTTTTACTCTCATGCAGCCTAGGAACCCATGCTGATGGCTCACAACATGGTCCTGGCTGGCTCTACCACATATGGAAACATTCTGCCCAGGTTGCTCCACAGAGGAGACTGATGGGGTGATACCAGCATGTCGAGATACACTATGAGAAGGAGCATGGGTGTGAGTTGACTGTCTGGTCATGACTGCAGGGCCCACACCAGATTGAGTAGCAACAGATGTGAGTGCACATTGAAGCCAAGACATAGACCCCAAAGGGCAAGGGTTGGTCTGCTGAGAAGGGGCCTTCCCCTACCATGTGGCACTCAACAAGCATAGTCAGGGAATGCAGAACCCTGCTTGTACTACTGCACTGCTGTAATACTGCCATAATTAGGGTTCAATGGACCATACCACAGATAACATGCTTTCATTATGCTCAGCCGAAGCTGCCATGACCTCACCATGTCTGCACTCCTGCCTTTAATGCAGCATACCCAGCTGATGTGTAGCATGATCTGTGGTATGAGCAAGTGCATGAATGTCAGATCTATGATGTTGCTAGGAATGTTAATTTGCATGTAGGACTAGGAGGACCCCCTCTGACACGTGCCCATGCACACCAGCTACACACCAACATCTGCTGCACTGGGCAGTATCATTGTGTTGTGGGGAAGAGTCAACATCGCCATCAAACTCAACATGGGGGCTGTAGTCCACAAGCCTCATCCTGTCCACCTTCTGATATCCCCACATTGTCAGAATGACTGGACAAATTTTCTTCCATACCTGAGGCAACAGCTTCCTCTACATGACTGTCACCATCTGGGCCAGACTGTATCACAAAATCTGTGTCCTGTGTGGCAGCAGCCATGCTACCATACTCAGACATATCAGATCCCACAATGTGATCAGTGGATGGTCTAACTGAGATGAAGGTAGTGGACATGCTAAAAGAAGAGACAGATGACACAGGAAAGAAAAACAGGCTTACATCAAATGCTGGATCTCATTACTGACATATATATATATATATATATATATATATATATATATATATATATATATATATATATACACACACACAAATATCTGCAATGTTGCAGATAATAATGATGTTTGAATCTCAGTTCCACCAACTTATGTTTAATTCTGTTCTGATGTGCAAAGAACTGTGTATGAAAAATTCAAAACTGTGTATAAAGATTCTTTATTCAGAGATCACATGTCGATGGGATTGTACTTAATGTCTGTTAGATTTCAGATGTGTACATCAGTTTCTGGCTAATGTCAGATATAATTTTTACAGGAGTGTGCAGCGTGATAGACATGTGGCTTTTATTGTTATGGTTTTGATTAATGACCTACATCTCATATGACAGTGCACTTGACTATGGCCATACCTTATTCTAAGGTTTCTTACTGAGTGTTTTCTGCCTGTGCATTGTGTCACACTGTGTATGTTATGTAGTCATATTGTAGCAGGTATGCATATGTACTTTTTTTCTTATCTTGTGATTCACCTTGGCAGAGCATGGGACACATGGACACTAACCCATCAGACATCAGAGATGGGTGTATGCCATTTTACTGCCCAAGTCCTTCAATTATGGGGACAAGGAAGCTGGACCTGCACTTGCTATCATCCCTGCTGCACCTCAGAGGAGACAATACTCAGCATCACAATAGACAATTATTGGGAACAGATCCAAGAGATGATGACTGATGTCTTTCAAACACAGATAAGGGAAAATAATGGGAATTGTTTCCAAGATGTGGCTCGGGTTATGTAGGACTCATTCAGTGAAGTAACTCAGGAGATCATTAGTGATGTTCATCCCCATCAGGGCAGATCCTTAGGACTGTAAGTATTATCTGTGTGATCTGCCTATGTAATGCTGCCACCTTGGCATTTGCCATATATGTGGATTGGACTGTATAGGCACACTTGTGCATGTATAGGAGTTACATTTTGTACTTGCATCCTCAGTTACCTAAGCCATTGAACACAAGCCCCCCCCCCCAATATTTATTTCTTTGGTTAATCTTTAAATGTATCCATCCAATTAATTCTTTTTGTGTGCTGTAAAAATGGAGCTGACATATTCAAGTTTGCTTTTTATCTCTTAAGCAAGGAAAGTAATATAAAAAATTTAGGACATCATAAATCTCAAAACACACACTAATTCTTGATGCTTTTCATGCAGTTTATAAATGTGATTGTCAAATCTGAGTGTCTTGTATGTGACAATAAAAAGATTCATTTACTGTGCTTCTTCAAGTATTATTTCTTCAGCAAAGGAGTATAAATTTCTGAACTTGTGTTTCCCAATATATCTATTAAAAAAAAAATAACTTCGGAAACACCAAGCAATTTACTACAAAAAAGCAAAGGTTTCGGGATAGATCCCTTCTTCAGTGCTGATAAATCTCATAACAGAGTAAAAGACTTTATATATAACATAATCATATCATTTGACCAAAGCCAACCAATAAAAAATCAACAATTAGAATATTAACAATTAAAAAAAAAAAAAAATATATATATATATATATATATATATATATATAAAATTTAAAACTTTAAATGTGCAGAAATATGGTAAATCACATTAATTGTGTACATACAAGTATATATATATATATATATATATATATATATATATATATATATATATATATATATATTTATATATTAATTATTCAAAACCAGCATGTGTCTGTGCAGGCAAAGTGAAACTTTGAAGAAGCAAAAGGCTCATGTAGTACTTCGGGAGACTTCAGGTGAAGAGAAAAGGTAGCTCCCCTAGTTTGTGCTAGTGTCATACTGCAATAACTGTAACAGCTGTAGTAGCACAACACCCTTCCAGCTGATGTATTCCTGTTGAAACTCTCATTGAGTCCAAGCACAAACTGTAATGTAGATCACTTATGAAATAATAAACACGAAACTGCAAGTTTGATTTATAGGTTCATAGGTAGGTACTAGGCTATAGGCCCTTGGGCCGATACAAGCCTAGCTAAAAAGGTACCCTGGCTTTTGGCATCCAAGAAAATTATTTTCCTGTGCCCCTTTCGAGCAGATCCACAGAGGTGATCCCCAGGGTAAATTACCTATTTCCCATCCAATCAAGATTCTTCTTGAAGAGTGCTAATGAGGAGCTTTGTTTCATATAGTTAGGTAGTTTGCTCCAGAGCAGGTGAAGTCTCTGGGACAGGAATCTATCCCTCCAGCAGGTTCTGTTTATTGTGGTGACAAGGTTTAGGTCCCTAGAGTGTGTAGCTTGGAGGGATTGGGATTTCTTTAAGTGGAGCATGTCCAACAGCTTTGGGTTTGACGTAGCTTTGTATGTTAGGCAGAGATAGCCTCTGAGTAGGCGATATGTGACAGAGTAAAGCTGGAGTTTTTTTAGGCGGTCTGCGTAGTACATCTGTCCTAAGTAAAAAACTTGTATTGAAGGAACAAACATGGTTAAGCTCTTTCATCCCAGCATTCAGGATTTCGTCAGAACAGTGTTTGTAAGCATACCCAAAGTATATAAAGACATTTGAAAATAAAACAGCCAATGAGAAATGACTTCTAATAAAGTAATATAGAATTCTTAAAGTAAAACTGTTCATAAAAGTGGAATATTCTGTAAGACTTATGTTTTACATGAATTGTTTTACTATATCTGTGTTAAAACATTTTATTAAAAAACAATTAAAATAATTCTTCAACAAAATACTGACCTAAAAATAATCTGTGCTAATATATATAGAAACTATTAAAGACTGATAGAAACTATAAACAAAAAATTAAATCACATAAATCCCAACTTACTATTGGTAAGAAAAATATCTAAATAATACTACTGAAAAAAATATTATTTTATGTAGTGCATCAGTAACAACATACTTTTGTTTCAAAGCTTAGCTGCCCTTATCTTAAGTATAGGAGTAATAAATGTATGTTCATGGAGACCTAGTAAAGTAACTGCATTCAGTCTCAATTACCAAAATAGCTTTCTCCTTTCAGGTTCTTCTTCCCATGCCCCTCCTCTTGGTGAATGGGGTACTACCTCAAGTATACCAAAGTAGAATCTAGTGAAAGTAGAACATACTAGAGAATGTTTACCAATAGAGTTATTGATGTTTTTCATTTAAATGGCATAATTATGCTCATAAACCCTCCTGCATAGTTGTCTTTCTGTCTTGCCTATATAAAACTTATTACATCCATTATAGACCGCAAGGTAAACAACCCCTTTAGTTTCACAATTCCCACTCTCCAATATGACATCTATGGGGATGTGCCCCTATCTGAACCTTGTTCTTGTGTAGAATGTATTTACATTGATTACAAAAGCCACAGCATTTAGTACCCTTACTATTACTTCTATGTACTAACTGCCAAACAGTTTTGAGTAAATATCTTCCATATTGCAGTAGTTTTATTAAGGACACGGGTGATTTTTTACTTAAGTTTTATGAATGGTATTGCAGCAATGCTGAAACAGATTTTCTCCTTGTCACACTTGATATCAATTCACTTTTTACTGTAACACCTAATGATTATGGTATTAATGCCATATGAAAAATTCTCACTAATACAAATATGCAAGCAAGAGAAGTTGAAAACATTTGCCAACTTTTTGAATATTGTGCTTACCAAGAATGTTTTTTATTTAATAAACAACCATATCTACAGATTGCAGGTGCTGCCATAGGTATGTCCATGGCTAACATATATGCAAACTTGGTTTTAAATGAATGGTAGAATGAATTTGTCTATATCAACACTAATAACTACAATAGTAATGTACTGTGGTATAAATGCTTCATGGATATTTGTTTTATGATTAGGAAGGGGAATGAATAAACTTTAATTAGACAGCACTACTGCTTTCTTGAAGTTTAAAATGATCTGTTCAAATACTCATATTACTTACTTGGATATAAGTATAGATAAGAATGGGGACACTTTGGATACTAGTGTCCATAGGAAGGAGGCGTATGCAAACAGATATGTTCACAGAAGAAGTATGCATGCACCTCACATTTTCAAGGGAATTATTCAAAACTAATTTCTTAGAGTCGGTAGATTGAATACTAATAAGACTAAATGTATAAAACAGATGCAAAAATTGGCCAAAGAATTTCAGGAAAGAGGTTATGATGCAGCGATTGTAGAGGGTTTACTGAATGAAGTGTTCCATAGTAGGGATGGAATAGCCGCACAGCTGTTTAAGGGAAATAATGATCAATTTAGGGATGTTGATATGTACACACAAGAAAATACAATTCAGTATATAAACACTTAGAATAGAAGAACAAATTGTGTGAAGAATATAATATGTAGAAATTGGAACATTCTAAGGGCTATGTATGAATTACAATGTATATTGGAATAACAACCAAGATTTGCATACAGACATTGTAAAAGTTTGAAGAGAACATTATGTTATAAAGACTTTGGACTAGTTAATAATGATAGTAAAGCTCAATGTAAATTTGGAACTTTTCCTGTTCCAACTGCAGTTGTTGTAGGGATATAACCTCCAGCAATATATTTATACACCCTAGTAATAACAGGGCATACAACTTTTATTGCTATGCTATGTGTAACACCACATGTACTTTATCTTGCTACTTGTGTAAAATGTCCCTCTTTTTATGTAGGGAAGTGTAACCGGAAACTCAGAAAATGTATTGTTGAACATAGGTCAGAAATACATAGGACCATAGAGACAAATGCTTTCAGTAAACATATTCAACACACTGATATTAGTCATGAATTTTGGTTTAGAGTGATTACTACAGTAAAAACAAAACACATTAGGGGTGGTGATATGAATGATACTCTGTATAATAATGAATATAATTGGATCCTTGGATTGAAAGCTGATTTGAAACCTAGCCTGAATAGTGCCATCACTATTAAACGTGTTCTAATGAGAAAACAAATGCAATACCATTAATATATATATATACTTATATGTACATAATTAATGTGATTTACTATATTTCTGTACATTTATAGTTTTAAATGCTGTGTGTATATATATATATATATATATATATATATATATATATATATATATATATATATATAAGTACCTTTATCTGCACTTTTTTTTTCAAAAATGCAGTATTTAAATTGATTTTAACTGTGTTGCAGGAATATTAACTGAACTGGAAGTTAGTCAGTGTTTGCTGAATTTTGTTATTTGCTAGTAATTACAGGTGTGGGGGTAGCCACATTATTTGATTTCCTGTCCTTGCTTATTTAAGTGGTACAGTGTGAAATATTTTCTGTTTAAAAACCTCAGCTTTGGCTGGCTAAGAACTACCTGTATTCAACAGGACATATAAGAGAATTTAAGTACCTTTATCTGCACTTTTTTTTTCCAGAAATACAGTATTTAAATTGATTTTAACTGTGTTGCAGGAATATTAACTGAACTGGAATTTAGTCAGTGTTTGCTGAATTTTGTTATTTGCTAGTAATTACAGGTGTGGGGGTAGCCACATTCTTTGATTTCCTGTCCTTGCCTATTTAATTGGTACAGTGTGAAATATTTTCTGCTTAAAACCTCAGCTTTGGCCGGCTAAGAACTTGCTGTATTCAACTGGACATATAAGAGAATTTAAGTACCTTTATCTGCACTTTTTTTCCAAAAATACAGTATTTAAATTGATTTTAACTGTGTTGCAGGAATATTAACTGAACTGGAATTTAGTCAGTGTTTGCTGAATTTTGTTATTTGCTAGTAATTACAGGTGTGGGGTAGCCACATTCTTTGATTTCCTGTCCTTGCCTATTTAAGTGGTACAGTGTGAAATATTTTCTGCTTAAAACCTCAGCTTTGGCCGGCTAAGAACTTGCTGTATTCAACTGGACGTATAAGAGAATTTAAGTACCTTTATCTGTACTTTTTTTTTCAAAAAATACAGTATTTAAATTGATTTTAACTGTGTTGCAGGAATATTAACTGAACTGGAAGTTAGTCAGTGTTTGCTGAATTTTGTTATTTGCTAGTAATTACAGGTGTGGGGGTAGCCACATTCTTTGATTTCCTGTCCTTGCCTATTTAAGTGGTACAGTGTGAAATATTTTCTGCTTAAAAACCTCAGCTTTGGCCGGTTAAGAACTTGCTGTATTCAACTGGACGTATAAGAGAATTTAAGTACCTTTATCTGCACTTTTTTTTTCCCAAAAATACAGTATTTAAATTGATTTTAACTGTGTTGCAGGAATATTAACTGAACTGGAAGTTAGTCAGTGTTTGCTGAATTTTGTTATTTGCTAGTAATTACAGGTGTGGGGTAGCCACATTCTTTGATTTCCTGTCCTTGCCTATTTAAGTGGTACAGTGTGAAATATTTTCTGCTTAAAAACCTCAGCTTTGGCCGGCTAAGAACTAGCTGTATTCAACTGGACGTATAAGAGAATTTAAGTACCTTTATCTGCACTTTTTTTCAAAAATACAGTATTTAAATTGATTTTAACTGTGTTGCAGGAATATTAACTGAACTGGAAGTTAGTCAGTGTTTGCTGAATTTTGTTATTTGCTAGTAATTACAGGTGTGGGGGTAGCCACATTCTTTGATTTCCTGTCCTTGCCTATTTAAGTGGTACAGTGTGAAATATTTTCTGCTTAAAAACCTCAGCTTTGGCCGGCTAAGAACTTGCTGTATTCAACTGGACATGTAAGAGAATTTAAGTACCTTTATCTGCACTTTTTTTCCAAAAATACAGTATTTAAATTGATTTTAACTGTGTTGCAGGAATATTAACTGAACTGGAAGTTAGTCAGTGTTTGCTGAATTTTGTTATTTGCTAGTAATTACAGGTGTGGGGTAGCCACATTCTTTGATTTCCTGTCCTTGCCTATTTAAGTGGTACAGTGTGAAATATTTTCTGCTTAAAAACCTCAGCTTTGGCCGGCTAAGAACTTGCTGTATTCAACTGGACGTATAAGAGAATTTAAGTACCTTTATCTGCACTTTTTTTTCTAAAAATACAGTATTTAAATTTATTTTAACTGTGTTGCAGGAATATTAACTGAACTGGAAGTTTTGACTCTGCTCTTCAGTTAGTCCCACCCACTCTCCCTGTTTTTGTTTTGGTGTTAATCTTAGTGGCCTTGAAACTGCCTGCCCCTCTTGTAAATTTGTGTTTGGATACTCCTTCTGGGCCCATCTCATTTGCTCACTCAACTGAGTGCAGATCATATGCTGATTTCAGGCACTCCTACTGTGTACAAAGAGAGCATCTGGGAAACAGAAAAAAAAATTAAGCTTGTTTTTTGCCTTTCTTGTTAAGTGGTATAGACTATTTGTAGGCTTCTGAGCCCCCAAGCCCTTCTGTATTGGAGGGAAGCCTTCTAGATTAGTTTTTTTTCTTATAACTAGCCAGTTTTCTAGTTTCAGCACTCAAATCTGTTTCTTTGATCTCAGCACTTGTTCAGAAAAAAACAAATTCATCTGCTTTTACTGTACTTGTGTTTCTACCTACTTTATTTTACTTTTGCATCATCTTAAAAGCACTCAATTGTATTTATTACTGCTTGGTGTAACTCATTCTAAGCTGTTTGGTTTAAACACTTGGGCTTCGGACCAGTTGTTTTGCACTGAGAGGGTTTGTGGTCTGCACTGTAGTGGCAGAACAGGTAGCTTACATCCTTCTAGGTTGGGAACTGCTGATTGAGGGCTCAGTGTCTGTTATTCTAAAAGTGTATTAATTCTGGTTTAAGCACTTGGGCTTTCAGGCCAGTTATTTTACATTAAGAGGGTTCGTGGTCTGCACTCTTGTGGGAGGAGAGGCTGGACTCTGCCCTTCTGAGCTGGGAATTTCTGGTTTAAGGCTTATAGTGCATGCATATCTGAACTGCTTCTTACTGAAGTTGGTGCGCCTTGTTTGCTGTGGCATAGACTGGATTCGGGCCTGCTGGATCTAGCTTTGTTTGTGTAACTTGAGCACTAATCCAGGTATTCTCTAAAGTATTCAATTGTATTTATTACTGCTTGGTAGTAACTTGATTAAAGTGTAGCTATCATTCTAAGTCTTTTGGATTAAGCACTTGGGCTTCAGACCAGTTGTTTTACATTAGGAAGGTCTGTGGCATACACTGTGGTGGCAGGACAGGTAGCTTTCATCCTTCTAAGTTAGGAACTGCTGATTGAGAGCCCAGTGTCTGCTATTCTTAAAGTGTATTAGTTCTGGTTTAAGCACTTGGGCTTCAGGCCAGTTATTTTACATTAAGAAGGTTCGTGGTCGGCACTCTTGTGGGAGAAGAGGCTGGACTCTGCCCTTCTGAACTGGGAATTTCTGGTTAAAGGTTTATAGTGCCTGAATATTTGAACTGTATCTTACTGAAATTGGTACACCTTGTTTGCTGTAGCATAGACTAGATCCAGGCCTGCTGAATCAAGCTTTGTTTATATGCTTGTTATTTGTTTGCTTGTTATTTCCCTGGAACGCTAATTCCACCTAATACGTGGCTTCTCAGCTTCTGTAGATCACTCGTGATATCTGCATTGCTTACTGTACTTATTTCCTTGTTTCACTTGAAAGAAAGTTACTGTTTGTCGTTTTGCATTTAAGTTACCTGTAACACATTGCACTTAAGTTACCTGGCACTTGCTCACTAAAGCAATTATATAAGTCAGCACTAAAAATTAAAAGCACTACACCCTCACTCCCCACTGGCCCTTGTTTTCAATTATTAAGGAATTCCCAATATTATTCTAGCATGTCCAAAGGTCAGTTGTCAATCTCCTCTCTGGTCCAGCTGGTGAATCTGGGAATCTTGAGGCAATGTTACAACTGCCTCATGTACACATACAACCCTCTCCTCCTCCCAACAAATTCCAACACATGTGAGAGATGCAACCATATAGCCAAACTGGAGGCTAAGCTCTCTCAACTCAGTACTGGCATAACCAGTCAGGAGGAGAAGGAAACCACACTCACTACAATACCAGTCTCACATAGACCTACCACGACAGCAAACCAAACACATAATCACACAAAAACATAATCAGAGGCTCTAAATAAAGAACTGCCTAAGCAGCAGAGATCTCCAAAGCAGACACCCAAGCAACCGCTACCCCAAAACAAAACACGTGCAACCCATATCTCACAAAGCCAGTGTGCCGAACAGTCACAGCCCTTAAGACTAAACAACACACCTGATACACTTGTAATAGGTGACTGTATCGTCAGGCACACTGACGTCCCGCTCACCAGGCTGAACAAGGAGAGGGTCACGGTGAGCAGCCTGTCGGGCGCTAGGATCTGCCACATAACACAAGCACTCAGGTCACTCCAAGGCAAGTAGAAATATGACTCAGTCATTGTCCATGCTGGTGTGAATGACCTGAGACGTACCTCCCTGGACTACATGAAAAGAGACATAAAGGAGCTCTCTGAGCATGTGGCCCAGGCTGGTATGACCCTGACCTTGAGTAGCATCTTACCCTCACCAAGAATGATGCCACAATATGAAGACAAGATGATCAATTTCAACAATTGGCTTAAGTACTGGTGTCATTTAAAGGGGATCCAATGCCTGTCAGCTTGGGATGATATGCTCGACAAGCCACGATGCTTCGCTAGGGATGGCTTGCACCTGTCACCCCTGGGCTTTTGGATATTGGCAAAGGCTCTTGCTACCCCCATAGTGCCTTTTTTAGGCAAGGCTCAAAAGACAAACCCACCTCCATAGGGATCACAAGGGATAAGAAACTAAGAGTAATGCTACTCAACGCCAGAAGTCTAAACCTCAAGATGCACACACTCGAAACTCTCCTTAGCATGGAGAACATCGAGATCTGTGCAGTAACAGAAACCTGGTTCAGGGCTCCCGAGAGCACCCCAGCACTACCAGGTTATACCTCATACTATGCTTTTTGGCCCCAAAACTTGGACCGAACCACAAAAGGAGGGTGAGTATCGATATTCATCAAAGATACCCACACCTCCAGATTGGTGGCAAAGCACAAAGCATCAGAGATTATCCATGTGCAACTAACAATGGGTAAAACTGCCTTCCAGTTTATAGCCTGCTACAGACCACCCTCCCAAACCCAGGAACCCCACATGGCCTTCCTGAGAGCACTGGAAAATATGAAGGTCTCTCCAAACACCATTATATTGGGTGACTTCAACTACCCAAACATAGACTGGGAGCATTACTCTAGCTCCAACACCCTAGCCCAAAGGTTCCTAGAATTTATAAACTCAAATGCTATGGAACAACTTGTTACCACTCCCACAAGAGGGGAAAACATACTGGACCTGATCATCACCAACATGGGGACTCTATGCTCCAGACCAGAAGTGTATCCCTCACTGGTAAGATCAGACCATAAACTAATCTCACTGGATATTCACATCCCCACCCCACCCCTGCCCAGAAAACCACAGTGAGAAACTGCTCTAAAGCATATGTCACACTCCTCAAAACCGAGGTGGAATCCTTCAAAGCCCCCCGGCCTGTGGAAAATATGGCCCAGACCGCAGATACTTTATAAATGCATTCTATGAACACATTCAGGAATGCATGGATCATGCAATCCCAGATAAAACCAAGACCCAATCCTCCAAAGGCAGATGTCCTGTCTGGTGGACCCCAGCCATAAACAAACTATACAATAGAAGGAGGAAGCTACTAAATGATAGAGCAAAATCCCAAAAAGGGAAGGCATCACTGATCAGTATTAGCAAAAAAACTATGGGCACTCATAAAATTGTCTAAGGCCAGCTTCGAGAGAAAAATTGCACAGGACACTAAGGATAATCACAAGGCTTTCTTTAGTTATGCTAGGAACCTGGGTGGTAATTCCCAGATATGCTCAGAATTAGTCCAAAATGACAAAAATACACTGAACCCACAGACATTGCCAACATCCTAGCTGACAGGTTCAGCACAAACCCCCCCCCACCAAAAGGGCAAATATCTATCCCAGCAGAGTGCTGCCCCCCTGCCATCTCAGATGCTCAGGTAAGAGCCGCCCATTCCAAAGCAAAAACCACAGCATCAATGGGACCAGACAGTGTCCCGGGCTGCATCCTACATGAACTCCAAGAAGAGCTAAACCCAAACATAAAACTACTGTTCAATCTCAGCCTTACTACAGGATATGTGCCCAAAGAGTGGCGTACAGCAACAGTGGTCCCTCTCCATAAAGGTGGTGCCTCAATGGATCCTGGAAACTATCGCCCCATAAGCCTGACTAGCTTGGTCTGCAAAGCTATGGAAAGGATCATCATGGACCTCATAAATGAAGATATTGGGGGCCTACAGACACTGGATCCTACCCAGTTTGGCTTTGTTAAGGGCAGATCCTGCCTCTTAAACCTGGTTGATTTCTTTGAAACAGTCACCAAGGCGATTGACGAGGGGAAGGTGGTCCACACAGCCTGCCTGGACCTTGCAAAAGCCTTCGATACAATACCCAACTCAGGCATTATAGATAAGCTCACCAGCTTAAATATAACCCCCTATGTCACTAGATGGACTGCAAACAGGCTCAAGGACAGAACCCACATGGTTAGAATTGCTGGAGCCATGTCAGACTCCAAACCAGTTACAAGTGGTGTCCCACAAGGCTCAGTCCTGGGACCTCTCTTGTTCGGTATATATTTCTCAGAGGTACAGGCCAACACGGAAGGACTGCGGCTGACCAAGTTCGCAGATGACTGCAAACTGGGTGCCATAATCGACTCTCCAACCGACACAAGCAACCTCCAAAAGGGCCTCATAGAAACAGACAACTGGTGCCAGAGCCATGGCCTCAAGCTAAATGCCAAAAAGTGTATAGTCATCCCCTTTGGCAAAAACAAAGTGCCCACAAATTACCACATAGGTGGTAATCCATTAAGTACAGAAGAAGTAATTAGGGACCTGGGGACCCAAGTTGATAGCAATCTCTCATTTGACAACCACGTGGCCAAAGTGGTTAGAAAAACATTTTATATAGCCCACCTAATCATGAAGGGAATAACATCTAGATCAGGGGAGGTCATCGTGCCTCCTTACTCATCCCTCATCAGGCCCATAATTGAGTACAATGCCTCTTTTGGGATGTACCTTACCAGACACCTGCAGCAACTGGAAAGACCCCCAAAGTACCTCATCAAGAGGATCAAAGGGCTCAAACAGATGCCATATGCTGCCCGGTTAAAGAAACTCCAGCTCTACTCAGTGGCATACCGCCTGTTCAGAGGCGATCTGTGCCTGACGTATAAAGCCATGTCCAACCCGGAATTAATGGACATGCTGCACCTCAGAAAATCCAAATCCCATTGAGCTACACACTCGAGAGACTTGAACCTCAGCACTGAAATAAATAGGACATGCTGGAGGGACAGATTCATAACCCAGAGGCTCCCTTCACTCTGGAATAAAATCCCAGTCCAGGTTAGGCACAGTCCATCATTGACTCTCTTCAAGAGGAATCTTGATGAGTGGATGGGAGATCGTAGGTTTACCCCGGGTATCACTTCTGTGTCACTGTTAGACAGAGGCACAGTACACTAACCTCGAAAAAGGGCATAGCAAAATAAATTTAAAATGGGTGGCGAAAGCCAAACACATTCTGGCTAGGCTTATAAATGCCCTAGGGCAGATAGCCTAGTATGAACCTATGAACCTATGAACCTATATATATATATATATATATATATATATATATATATATATATATATATGTATATATATATATATATATATATATATATATATATATATATATATCTTAATTCTTGTTGATATTCTAATTGTTGTTGATTTTATACTGGTTGGCTGTGGTCATATGATATGATTATGTTCTGTATAAAGTTTTTTACTCTGTTATGATATGTATCAGCACTCAAGAAGGGACCTATTCCGAAAGCTTTGCTTTTTTGTAATAAATTGGTAAGTATTTCCAAAGTTGGAGTTTTGTTTTCTTGTACTGGTTTTCTGACGTCTATTCACCACCACAAGTTCTTGGTGTTTCCCATATATATAACCAGTCTAACTCTATTAATCCTCAGAGGTATTTCATATTCAACTGACAAGTGAGCCATTCAGTGATGCCTACAGATTAAAAATACTGACTGAAGTGCAGTGCTACAGAGTTTCAAATAACTTGTGTATTTTATGATTGTGATGCATGAAAATGTGTAATGCTAGAGCTATGTATATTGAAAAAGCTTGATATACAACCAAGTGCTGTTGTAATCTATGCCATTCTTTTAATGATTTAAGCAAAGGTGAATGTTTCATTTATCAGACTTTAATGCAACCTTGCCAGAAAAGTCAGCAGTATCTTTAAAAGATGTATAGTAATTCTTGGGAGTTCTGTACTACTGCTATTTTGCTATGTAGAAAGCATAGCTAAGTAAGAAAGAAATAAGAGGAAAACACCATTAATGAGGGGAGAAAGAAAGCCTGTTGTAGAATCCATTTTATATTGTCACTCCAGTTCAGGAGTAAGAGAGAATTTCTGTAGTACCCAACTTACTCAGATTTTACTAGTCTCATGGTATATGCAGTTCGTGTGACCAATCTCATAATTAGTACACATTGTACATGCAGTGAAACAAAACTCTGTATTATGAACCCAAAGATGGAATACTTAAATAAATTACCATCAGTCAGATGCCAGGATCTCATATTCAGAAGTGGTGGGGACTGAATACATAGTCATGTGACATACCCTTTTGCCATATTTCTCTGATTGCCTTCATTTTAGTCCATTCTGACATGTTGGCTTCTATTCTACAGTCTTCTTGGAATCCCATATATAAGCTTGCTTTCAATCCCCATTTTCTCCAGCTTGGCATTTTTTTTTTGTTATTATTTGGACCATGTAAAATCCTCTGCTGAAATCATTAGAAACAGTTTAATTTTGATGCTCATTACAGCATGTGTTGTACTGTTAGTGGTGAATTAAATGCCTGCAATGTATAAGTGCCTACTGTAAATGCATATTAGTATTTTATTAGGTTTACTATCAAAATGTTGAAGCGGACTTGGTACAATGATTGTATCATCGACCCACGTCTGCAGAATGTCACAATGCTGAATGCCAACACCATTGAATTACAACCTGAATTCGACCTTGGAACAAGCATTAACATGGGACAAGATAGGGACAAGATTTGTACTTCAACAATGTTGGAGTACGACATTGTCACTGTTCCACCTCTGGACTTCGTCAAAGTGGATTCAACCAAATCCACTTTAATATTTTGATAGTAAAGTATATTTTAACTGTGGAACTTTTCTCCCCGGGCCTCCGCTGAAAATGGACTTAACGTCCAGTCGGACACTCCCGGTCAACAAATGTAAATAAATAAATAAATAAATAAATAAAATAAAATAAACCACTTTGTTATTAGTATTGTACATGCTATGCAGTTTGGTTCCAGTTGCTTATAATGTACTTATCATCTCCACAACAACTTTCTTCTTGTTGAATATGGCTTGTCTGTTGCAGGTATTTTAACATATGATTATTTTTGCTTTTTTGAAAAGGAACAATTAAGGCCGCTCTCAGTTATTGGGAACTGTTTTTTTTTTCCTTTTTTCTTTTCTGTTAAGGACATATTTCATCAAATTTTTATTCATTCTTCCATTCCTTCATTCATATACTCACTTTACTATTGCCACTTTATTATTGTCAGAAGATTGGCAGAGGCAAGGTAATTTCAAATGGGACAGTGTGTATTGCAGGATGAGCCCACAAGCACACTTGCATGCAAATGCATGCACACACATACACACACACACACACACACACACACACACACACACACACACACACACACACACACACACACACACACACACACACACACACACAAATTCTCCTACTTGCATAACTTTGGGATATGAAAGAATATCAGAGCACCTGACAGAAAAAAAATGTAGTCAGAGAGAAGTTAGGTCATGCAGATTCCACACAGAAGCCACCCCATTTGAATCAGAAAACACTGACAGACAATAATTCTAATCACTACATTGTGTTCCAGTACAAATGCTTACTTACTTACTACAAGATGCTATTTATGAGCAAGTTGATGTGCCTATAGCCTCTTTTAGTTTTATTTTTACTCATGCATTATTGGTGATACCATGACACAGTTTGCTCAGATGTTATGTAATGCTGGTCCACAAGACATAGGTTCATAGGTTCATAGGTTGGTACTGGGCTATCTGCCCGAAGGCATATATTACCCCAGCCACGTTATGCGGTATTCACCACCCTTTTAGTAGTTCCCTAGACCTTTGCACTAGCAGCTAGTACCCTTGGCCCCTATCTAGTAGTGCTGTGATGCGATGTGCATCTTCATTATTACTCCTAATGTCAGACTGGGGAAACATTACTAGCAGCTGCTAGATGTATGTTTTCTTTATGGCTTGAAATTATTAAGATCAACAATGTCAGACTGGGTTTCTAGGTAATGAGAAGATGCCAAATTTCCTTGTTCAGCAAATAGAACTGGTGCAGAAGATGCAGAAACAATAAAAAACAATGCTGCACCATAAATAAGCAAGTACTTCTTGATTTTCTAAACATGATGTAATGATTTTTGATAAATTTATGAATCATTTATGGCATTACGTACAGGGACACCTTATATGTATTACAAGTGTGAAATCATTTGGGAATGATAGCTGATAATTTATTGTTTTAAGGAAAAGAATCATAAGTCCTAATTTGATACACTATAAAAAAAGTCGATACACTGCTAAAAATGCAAATGTGATTACAAATACTGTACATCTCTGTATACCAGATGTTATTGGATGAAAACCAAGCACTGATCAACAGTTTATGCAACCAATATACTCCCCTAATATTAAACTCTCGGTCTTTATCTTTTATGGATAGGGTTGCAGATGACATACAAACCCCAACATCTGATGTTGTCATCTTCATTCATTCATTAACCTGTGGGTCTTGGTTCCAACCCTTGGAATTGACTCGGCCAATTCACCAGCTTGAGATTTGAAACTCAAGCAACTCCTCACTACCCATAATGCCTCGTTCCCCAAAGTACTCAGATCTCATGTTCCACTTGTCAAACAAGGAGTGAGGTTTGGTACTCTTCAACTCCTCCTTTTGAATGTGTTTTCCACAGTAAGTTTGAGATACAAATTTTCTTCCTTGTCTATTACCTCTCTCCCTGCCTTCTTTAGCTTTCTATAGTAGAGTTGTAATTCTAATTTTAATTTGGATTTTCTGTCTGCCATAGCCCTTTCCCCTACTTTCCTTCTCTTGCTTTTGTCCAAAAGAAATGCCCTTTTCATTATGTATTTGTCTAAGTCTGACAGCTCTGATAAGCCCTTAGGGTTTAAGAAGTCCACTTCATCTGGACACAAGATTCCCTTGTCTGATGCTCACAGGGAGTGCATCTATTACTCAGGGCCTTCTAATTTGAGCAGTGATTGTTCGGTTTGTGCGGGCTTCCACCTGCAAGCTTTGGCGGATCACTGAAACAAATTGTTTATCAAGGGGTTACTGCCTTATTCCTTCCCTTCTTCTGTTCATTCTTCTTGAGGGGCTCTATCCCCCTCTAGAAAGCACAAAAAGGTACAGGAATCAAGAAAGCATTTTCCCAACTGGTCTCCCTCTTCTCAGCCAAAGCCTGCTAAAAAGGCACCAAAACCCATCAGAACCAAAGGCTTCAGAGCCTTCTTTTTTGGTTCTGACTGTTGCCTCTCCTCCCTGGACCTCGTTTCCTAGTTCAGGGCTGAGTATTTCAGCTCAGAGATTTCCACTCTGGGAGATCTTGCCACAAAGGACCTCCTGACCTGCTTCCTGTCCTCTTCCATTAGGTTTTCTCAGAGCCTATCGGACAAGGACATTGGTAGATTGATGAGGCAATTTCTTGAATCACAAATTTAGATAGGGATTTTGCCTACTCCATCCCCCCTCTGAATTCACAAGGCTTTCCCATTCCATTCAGTGGCTTCCTTCTCTGATCTGGTCCATTGTTTTGGAGTCATTGGTTCTCTTGTCTTGGGAACTAAGGTGTTGGAGCCAATAGTGATCACATCTTCACCTCCGACTATCTCCCGACATAGTTGGTGCTGACAGTGTGTGGGTCCAAGTGTGTCTCAGAGCCATACTCTCAATGCCTGTTCCAGGGGATGACTTGGACTCCTATGTTTTCAGAGTTGTCACATCCTCTCAGAGCATCAGCATTCGACAGCGCAGCTCTGACTCTTCCTTCAGAGTGGGAGAATCAGGGCCCCCAAGAGATGTCTGCTCTGGAAGCCTTGTCCCCGGGAGGAGTGCCCTTGGGCATTCGGAGCCCTTCTGCCATTGAAGTGGTGAAGAGGGTCCTCTCCCACTCTGAGACCCTTGGTTCTTACCCCTGTGGAACCTCTCTCTGTCCCAAATGGATCTATCTCCAAGGCTTCTCTTCTATCACATGGGCAGCCAGTCCCAGGAAACCTCCAGACTGTCAATATGTGGTCCCCCAGAGATCTTCTGACACCACCCAGGAGCATCCCACCAAGGAGGTTTCTCAAAAGAGTCTGTGCAAGAGGAGGCACATTGATTCTCCGGAGAAATCTGTCACCACAGACACTGATTCTGAGGAACAGAAAGCATCCCCAAGATCTCCACCAGGTGATGTCTCCTTTGGAGAAATCTTAGAGATCCTCCATCAAAGAGGTGGATGGTCTTCCCAAAACCCATCCCCTGAAGAAACAGTGTTGGTGGAGGCTTTTGGGTAGGGCTCATCAACATCCTTGGTGTCTCCCCCAGCAGACCCGCTCATTGAGTTGATGTCTTCTAGGACATGAAAGGAAGTGGACACAGTAGAGCCCATCCCCAAGCATGTTGACAAAATTTTGAGTTGCTTCCCAGGACAAACCTTTTTGTATGAAAGGTATTCAGGTTGATGACATGGTTGTTGGGGTAGCCACCAAAATGGAACTGGCCCAAGAAAGCTCCTCTGTCCATCACCCTAACAGGGAGTCTAGAGCTTTGGACAGATTTGGTAAAAGAGTTTACACCTTGGCCACTTTCTCCTTAAGAGCACTAAACTATATTTCCCATTTAATGAGAGTACAGAGGGAACTGGTCAAGGAACTCTCTAGTTCTCCCCCAGTATCCATGTCTGCAGAGGAACAGGTTTTCTCCTCTAGAATGGCCACCCTCCAATCCCTGTCTAACACGTCCATGAGGCTGATATCCCATGCAGCAAAGGGTCCATGTTTCTACAAGTAGCATTCCTGTCTCTCCTGAATTCTTTCCAGAATTGTCTTTACTTCATTTTAATCTTTAATCATCAGTTGTATAGATGAAGTAGACAATGTTGCTTTTACTGTTATTCATTAAATTGATGAAAGACTGAATCCCTGAAGTGGAGTTTCCCTACATTTCAAATGACAATCCCCATAGCTTCTGCTTCTGTTCTTCCTCATGAGTTTTTTTTTACTGAATGGATAGTTCATTTTTGGCACTTGGTCATTAAATGATAAATATTGTGGACTGGACATTATATGTCAGAATTTACAAACATGGACAAATCTTATCAAATCTTGACTTTTTGTGAATCACTGTCCTCTCCAATATAGTACAGCTCTGCTCCCTACCAGTTGTAACTCCTGCCCTGGTTAAATCAGACCATAAATCAGTTATATTCACCTTAAGATTGAAGCCATGAGGATCCTCCTATAACTCAGTATTCAGAGATTATGCCAAGGCTATTCTACTGAAATTGAGAATCACTTTGCTTAAATTCAGCATTATTTTCCGACTTGATCACCCCACTGCTTATGCAGAATCCCATAATGCCAAATTTTATACATATGTGAATAGTTGCATAGATGTACCTTTCTAGGGTGAGTGCTATCACTTTGGGGATCCCCAGTAAGTGTCAAGTTTGGGACCCTAGAGACATCCAAGTATCACCCAGTTGCTTCCACCCCTTTTAAATAACCTTTTAATTCAAGATAGTAAGCTTTTGGAGAAATAAGCACAGACTGAAGTGTAATTAACAAGCTCTTGCATTACAACAGGCTTGTGTACTACACCAATTTTGCCCATCCCACAGAGGGACATTCACAGTGACTGGAATTTAGTTCCAGTAAGGACATGGTGCAACAACCCTACATGTAGGGTTGTCCTCAGGTAAAAGGCTGCCATGGATGAAGGATTTCATGACATCCTCTGTTGTCTAATGTTCTCCCTGCACATGTATCCCACTGCTGGTCTCCCCACTCCGCCAATCCTGGCCTTCCAACACCATACAGATTGTTTTACTTCCTTTCCTCATATTTTGCCTTACTGTTCACCATTTTCCAGAAAGCAATTTTTTTCTAGGTCATCTGGGGTACATTTTATGGATTTTTAATCATCTTTTCCTCCAGTGATGGTCTAAATAAAAATGATTAAGGAAAAAAACTCCTGTTTGACTTTACTTTTTCTTGTATCATTTCAACACAATCTAACTGGCCGAGACTGCACAGTCTTAACTATACAAGATGTATTTGAATTAAGATGGGTCTGGGAGCTACCAGATTTACAGAAGCCATGGGGTTATAGATGCTCTAAGTTGCTTTTTATAGGATCTTTCCAAACCTTTCATCCAGTGAAGGCCTTAAAATAAATCTTGAGTAAGAATTTTCAATGAAGAAAAAAAGTTGCGTTCAAGGCTGTGTTTCATAGTTTATTATGAGGCTAACAACACCAGAGGCCCTTTTAAGACTAGCCATGCTTCTCAAAGGTGATAATTAAACTATGTACCATGTGTCTCCAAGGTAAGCACCTTAGCCATTATGCTAACCCTAATAAAGGGCCCGTACTGTTTTCAATGGGTGCTCTGGGGTTTTACATACACCTGAGCAACCACCAACTCAAGAAGATGGGAAGCTGGTTTAACATTGCATCTGAAGGATAATATATTCATGAGTGCAGCACCCTCCCTTATGCTACACTGCAGTGCTAGCAATCCATATACTTGGTGGGGGAATCAAACCCACAGCTTTCAACAGCAGGGTTAAGTGTGCTACCTGTTGCACCACTGACATCGCTTAATATTCAAAGGTGACAAACAGTACTGAGAACTCAAATGTTTGTGAGGATATATAAATCCTATATGGGAATGCTGCCTGCCTCTCTATCACTCCCCACCAAAAAAGGCACTCTCTTTCTGGTGTTAGAATGAGATGAAAGCGAAGGCACAAATGACTGTAGCCATAAATGTCAAGTGACTACTGTTACACATATACATAGCATGCCTTCTCACCCCTACACCCAAAAGTCCCCCATCTTATATATATACCTCTCTAGTAACAGGCTAAGACAACACTGAAAGAAGAAATAGAACACAGTAATATAGTTCACCCAGTTGCTGTCAGATTTACATACTTAGTATGTCTCCTTAACCTTTCTCCCAAAATGCAGCCACCTGCATATTTGTCTGTTGTTCCATTGTGAGGAATGTGAAACCATAATGATCTTAGTAATATATTCCAACTTTTTGTTCCCTGAAATGACAGTGTCACTGCATAAGCTATTAAGCTATTCTGTCCTTCTGTGTCCACTTTTGAGGTTTGTCAGGAAAGTTAAAGTATTAATGACCTCACTGCCCTCTGCCCCCACTCAAACTATAGTGCCCTTCTTTACACACTTCTAAGGACTGATTGTGAGGAAAGCTGAAGAAATAATGACTGCACCATCCCCATTCATCCACATATGCTACATCAACCTTCTGTGTATACCTTTGGTTAAGGCCAGTTTTAGGATAAGTGAAGCTGAGCACAGAGGTTAGTCCTTAGTCCATGTTAAAATCCTTTTATACATTTTAGGGTTTGTTTGGGCCCTGCCAAACCCATAGAAGATCTAAGGGTCTAAATGTTTTGTGATGCTTTTTTTGTTTTATTTTAGAAATATAATGGCTTGTTAACTACATTACTTCTACCCAGAAATTTTACATATGTGCCTAGCAATATTGTCTTGTTCTACAGATAAGAATCAGTGAAAATTTTACATCCACATATGCAAACACACTGTGACAAGCCACATACATCAAAATGCACAAGTACACACACACACACACACACACACACACACACACACACACACACACACACACACACACACACACACGCACACACACACACACACACACACACACACACACACACACACACACACACACACACACACACACACACATCGCATGTTCACCTTCAGACAAACTGAAGGATTGCCATTTAACTTATGGCATGTCTCTAAGGTGCTAGCGAAAACCAGAACACGTGTAAACCCATACAGAGACAGGGAGGGCATGCAGACAGTATACAGAAAAATCCACACCCAAAAACAAAGCCAGAGCAAAACTACTGTGAAATGCCAAAGCTACTCACTTCACCAACCAGGACACTGAAGAGTTGCATTTGCACACACTACTTCTGCTAATCTACCAAAAATTGCCAACTATCAAATGGAATAAATTATGGTCCACTTGTTACTCTTAAATAAACTGCAAGCCTCCCCCAACATACATGCAATGCATACACACACACACACACACACACACACACACACACACACACACACACACACACACACATGCACGTGCACACACACGCACACACACATGTGTACGCGCACATGCGTGCACACACACACACACACACACACACACACACACACACACACACACACACACACACACACACACACACACTCACTCAAGCCTAAGCCATAGCAATAATACTTTTTCACTGATTTCAGCAAATATAATGTGTGACGCTAGTACTGCCACATCAGACAGTGGCTGTTGTTCAACAGCGATCAAAGAACAGCAATGGTTGGCCACATTTATTCACAGACTCTGTAATTAGAGCTGCTTTACTGACTGTGTACATACCTAGCTGTCTGATTGTGGTAAAAGTAATAATAATAATAATAATAATAATAATAATAATAATAATAATAATAATAATGATAACAAGTCACAGTAATTCAGGTTTCACACAAACACCCAGTAATCACAGGAAAGGATTCCATCTTACATTATACAAATGCATACGTGTCCTGTGAAGCCATATTAGTCAATGTTTTAATAGAACAAACAAAAGAGCCTCCAGCAGTTATAACCTCTTCTGATAATCTTCAGAAATTGAATTGTAATAATAAAAAAGATGGCTGTACAATACAAACAGTAGTCATACCTTAAAGTATTCTGACTTGCTTTACAGAAAACACATTAGCCCTGAAAATCCAGAATAATGAGCAAACGGCAGTAGTCATTCCTCTCCATAGACAGATAGCCCCAGCAGATTTGTTTTAATTTATATCTATGTATATGTATTTATCTATATTAATAGAACTCTGACTATCTGTATATATAATTTATAATGGAAAAAAAATCTTCAGTGTATACAGTAATTCCTTTCAATGAGGAAACTGCATGGAACATGGAATTTTTAAGTCTCAGAATTAAAAACATTCCATACCTCACAATTTCTTTACTTAAGAATTCTAGACAAAGCCAAAAACAGTAAGGAATGAGAGTCCTCAAATCACAGACAATTTTTGTATTTTTTTTAATTCACTAAAAAGTTAAAAGAACTGGTTTTCCATCAACAATGCATTTCCTGAAGAAAATGAGTGGGCAGTGCAGTGGTTAGTGCTGTTACCTCACAGGAAGAGGTTCTCTGGTTTGATTCTTGGCTGGGGTACCCTTTCTGTGGAATATGTCCTTTGTGCTCAGGTATCCTACCACATTTAAAAGACATGCACCTGGAGTGTTTTGCCCCAGGTCTCTGCTGAAAATGGGCTATTTCCTAGTAAACAAATGTTAAATAAATAAAATAATAAAAAATAAATAACTTTGATTCCTCAATGAATTAGTAGAAACTCAAAATGTTTACAATAGACATATCAAAAAAAAGAACAAATGCTGCAACTAATCATATCCCATGAAGCAGACCTGATTGATTTCAGCTTTTGCATGACTCTATTTACTCTTGCTGCACTGGAGGTAGAGAAAAAAAAGGGACAGAAATGCTGCAACCAAGAAAGTCCCTTCTTGAATTAAATGGTCCTGAAAGATTACAATTTTACTGATATCCATTCTGCTTTCTCAGCTGCTCTGATCTTTGAAAAGAAAAAAGTAGAAGCAGATGCTGGAAACAGGTCCCTTCTTTGTACCAGGTCATCGGGGCCCCCTGCAGCCATGGGTTTCATGGGTGTAAGCGATGGGTATACATTTTCTCCCTTCAAAGTAAATACAATGCCAGATTCAAAAACAACCCCCCATGCTGAAGCCAGGTTTAAATGTAACTCTCAAGATGCATATAAAAGCTCTTGCAAAATGTTAACAAGGAACTCCAGACCCTAATCAAATCAGCCAAAGCCAGACTGGAGGAGAAATTTGGTATACAGACAAAGGATAACCACAAAGCCTTCTTTAACTGTGACAGAAACCTAAGAAAAATGGCCAGCACTGTGCATAACTAATAGTAAATGATATCATTAACTCAGACCCAGAAGACAGCCAACCAACAAGAGGATACATTAACTCTAACTTCACCTCAACTACCCTCCCAAATTCCTACATCTCATACATACATCTACACCCCCCACAAATTTCCTATGAACAAGTCTTCAAGGCACTATCCAAACCAAGAACACTTCATTTGTTGGGCCAGATAACATATTAGACTGCTTACTGGTCACCCTAAAACAGGACCTGTCAGGCACCCTACAGAGGCTATTGAATGTCAGCCTCCAAACAGACAATGTGACGGATGAGTGGAGGACAGCAACTGACATCCTCTGTACAAAGATGGGATATCAACAGACCCAGGAAATTATAGCCCCATAAGTCTTACCAGCCTCATCTGCAGGGCTGTGGAAATAATCATTATGAAATTAATAAATAAGGACTTGGGTAACCTGCAAATTCTTGATTCAAGACAGTTTGTTTACTTAACCTGGTTGACTTCTTCAAGAAGGCTACTGAAGCAATGGATGAAGGTAAACCAGTACACACTGTATTTCTAGAAACCACAAAGGTGATTGCCACCATCCAAAACTTGGGTATTGTAGATAAACTGTTCCATCTAAATGTTAATCCCTAAGTAATCATCAGATTGCAAACTGGATCACAAGTAGAATCCATGAAATTAGGGTGGGCTGTTCTACCTCTTCCAAAAGACCTGTCACTAGTGGTGCACCTCAGGGGTCATTGCTTGTGCCACTCCTCTTACATTTTTTCTTGGAGGTCAAAGCTACATTTAAGAGTTTATATCTGGCCAAGTTTGCGGATGACTGCACACTTGGTGCCATCATAGATGCCCCAGAGGACACCAAGGATGCATGTAGATAAGGGTTCAGTAACCCCCAACCTAAATTTTAACTCATTACAGATATATCTTCAAATGCTGTAGCACAGTTTTATTTACTATGCAGTTCTGCTGCTCATTCCTGCGGCAACCTCTGCTGAATGCAGGTCATCCAAAATCGCCTGAAGTCATTCAGTGCCTATCAGATCAAATCCACCAATGCATATAAGTGAGATTCCTAGAGATCAGCTTGGCTGTGCTTCATTTCCAAAAGTAATGTATAAATGGGCCTTAATTTCCATCACTAGTTGTACAGTCACCATTCTTAACTGCCCTCAGACAAAGTTTGAGGCAATTGCTGGGGAGAAGTGCAAAATGTTTAAAGTAAGCTAGAAAATACTTTGCATTTAAACATTAATGGAAAACTATGTAAATTTAATTAGATGGATAACATCCTTTGAAGAAACATATTAGCTTTACAGTAAAGTGACGTTAGTATGCAATTGCTATATGTTGATCTCAGTGACAGGAGTTGTGTGTGTGAAGTGTCATTAAACTGTTGTGCATACATGACAATGTAATGTGTACAGGAAAGTTAAGGAGAGGGTATGACAAATACATGTTCATATTTGGAAATGATTTATTTTTATTTATTTATTTACATTTGTTGACCGGGAGAGTCTGACTGGATTAATGTCCATTTTCAGTGGAGACTCGGGGAGAAAAGCTCCAGCATACAATTAGTCGTACAGACAAAATATACAGTTAGTCAAACAAACAAAGATACACTGCTTATAAGACATATTATTTGTCATATACAACAGACTATAAAAATATGTTAGTTCATAGCTTTAGTCATAACTGAATTTGTAGAGGACATGTTTTCCAAGTGACACTGTTTATTTATAATAAGACTGGAGGAAGTGGACAAAGATTCCTGGGGAGGAGAATATTCTATTGTGCTAAAAAGGCATGCCTTAAGGTGTTGCTGTATAAAGTCAGGCGCTAGAGAGGGGTATGGGAAAGAGGGAGTCCAAGGTCACCCAGAGTTAGCACAGGTACATATCCAGTGGGATGGGAAATAAAGTTTGAGTTTTTTCTTGAATTTAACCAATGAGGATTCCTGAGTTAGATCTGGTGGCAGGTGGATCCAGGTTTTGGTAATGTAGTTGGGGAAGAGGCAGCCGCCAGCTGAGTTGTGGGATTTTGTAGTCTTGAGTAGTAGTTTTTCAGGGGATCTGAGTGCCCGTGAACTAGTGTGGAGAGTTATTAAAGATTTGAGACCAGGTACCTTATCAGGGTGGTGAAGCACTTTATGAGCTGTATTAAGTTGGTTGTATAGAAGGAAATTAAGTAATTCAAGCCAATTGAGTAGTCTGAGGTTTTGACAGTGATGTGTATGAAATTTAGAGTTGCTGGTGAAATGGGCTATGTGATTGTAACAGAGTGATAGTTTGTTTAGTTCAGCCTTAGCCAAGTTGGTAAGTATAAGGGATGCATATATAAGTGTTGATAGGAGGTGGGAGCGGGCAATAGTGGATCTAGTTTATTGGATTAAGAATGCCCTGTTCCTATACAGTGAACCAGTTCTTTTGTTTGTATTTTTTATGGTTGGCCTACATGGAGGTCGAATTTTAGATGGTTATCTATGTGCATTCCTAGCAGTTTTGTGTGGGTATCTAGAGTGATAATAGTTGCATTGTTAGAAATCACAGTAAAGGTTGTGGGAGGGGACCACATTTTGTTTTTTTTTGGGGGGGTTCAAGATCAGTTGGTGGTTGGAAAGCCAGTTTCCAATGGTATTAAATGTTGTTTGGGTTATGGATTAGCATTTGAGTGGTGTGTGGGCTGTACAAATCAAAGTGGATTCATCAGTGTACTGAATGCAGGTGGCATTGGGGATTGCTGTGAGGAGGTCATTTATAAAGATAGAAGAAAGTAGTGGTCCCAGGATAGAGCCTTGTGGAATCCCAAGAGTGACTGGGAGTAGGGAGAATAGGTTGTTTTGCCAAAGTACATCCTGACTTCTACCCAGTAAGTAGTCTTGAAATCACTGAATGGGCAGCTGATTAAGGAACAGATTTTCCAGTGTGCAGATGAGTTGATGGTGGTTAACCATGTCAAAAGCCTTGAAGAGGTCAAGAAAGAGGGCTGATGACAATTGACCATTATTCCTGTTATTGTTAATAGTATTGGTGAATGAGAGGAGTGCAGTTGTTGTGCTATGATAGGGCCTAAATCCATGCTGTGAGTCGGCTAGTAGTTTGTTATGGGTAAGAAAGTGAATTAGCTGACTGTGAATGCACTTTTCTAAGATTTTGGCTAGTGGGGACAGTATAGCGAGTGGCCTGTAGTTGGACATTTCAGTAGAGCTCCCCCCTTTATGTAATGGTATCACATGTGATACCTTCCAAATGGAGGGTATGGTACATTCTTTGAGGGATCTATTGATTAAGATGGATATGGGTAGGGCTATGGCATCTGAAGCTATTTCATATATTTGGTGGGGAGGAGATCTGCAGCTAGTGTGGTGGGTTTTAGTTTGGTACGAAGTTTCCTGATGTAGTTGGTTGAGATAGGGTTGACGCTAAAGGATAATTTACTATTGGGTGCTAGAGGGTGGTTATTTGTTAAAGGGTAGTTATGCTGGTTGGCTAGGGTCTAGACTGTTTCTGTAAAGAAGGTGTTAAAGCTGTTGGCTATACATTTTGGTTGCGAGCCTTGGCATGTTGATGGGGTAGGGGTGGTGGGTCTACCTGGGTGGAGTAATTTTTTAATACCTGACCAAAATATTTCTGGGTTGTTTTGATTATTTTGCTGAAGGTGATAGAAATCCTCCTTTTTGTCTTCCAAGATGGACTTTTTTGTGTTGTTTCTGAGTTGGTGGTACAGTAGGTGACCGTTAGGTGATTTGGTAGTTCTCCAATGTGACCAGGCTTTATTCCTTGTTTTAATTTTAGTTATAGTATTTTTACTCAATCATGGGGCTGGATTCTGTTTAACTCTAGTGGTCCTAGATGGTGTGTGAGAGTCTAGGATTGTGAGAAATGTTGTATTAAAGTAAGAGACAGCATTTTCAAGGGGAAGGTGATGTAGTATGGACCAATTGCAAAGATTTAGTTCATCTTGAAGTAGCTTAGGGTTGAAGTATTTAGTAGTTTTAATAGTTTTATAGATGGGGAGATGGGCATATTCAAATTTAGCTTTTATAATAATGATGGGCAGATGATCACTTAATTGATCAGGTAGTACTCTAGATGAATATGAATAGCTGTGATTATTAATGACTATCCAGTCAAGGATACTTTCCCTTTTTTCAGGATTTGTCTATTCTGCTGGGAGATGTAATCAGTTGGGTGAATCCATATAGGCTGATGTGAGTGGGATGGTTGTGAGAGGAGCAGGTGGAGCAGTCTATATTAAAATCCCCAAGTATAATGGATTCCTAAGGGTGGTTGATAGAGAGCCATTGTAGTAGACTTTCTAGAGTTGCTATGTTGTCCCCTGGGTGAATGTAAGCACATATGATGTTTATGGATTTATTTTTATTAATTCTTAGCTTAGCTACTAGGACATCCGCATTGCTGAATGTAGGAGGTTGTAGATTTGCTATGGTAATATCTAACAAGTTTTTATAGATAATGGCTACCCCACCTCCTTTTTTTAGTAGGTCTATCTAGCCTAAGTATATTATAACCTGGAGCAGTAGTTCACTGTCTGATGTATTGGGGTTTAGCCAAGTTTCAGTGATACCAAGTATATCTGGGGGACCTGTTGTCATAAGGGCATGAACACTGTGGAGTTTGTTTTTTAGGTTTCTAGTGTTTATGTGCATTGCTTGTAATGAACCAGTGGGTCAAGAAATAATCTGACTGTTAGTGGGACTGTTGGAAATGCTATAAGAGTTGTTAAGTGAAGAAGGGCCAGAGCTAGGGTGAACATCACCACCCGGCAGGAGATTATATTTGAGGTTAGCAATGAGTTTGGATAGTTTAATGACTAGTTGTTGATCATATTTGGATTTGGATGATGATTCATTAGTTTTAGTTATAGAGGAGGGACTACATATTGGGTAGTGGACATTAGTCCAAGGTGGGAGAAGAAAGTTATAGTTTGGACTACTTGAAAGAGGGATTGCAGTTTGACTATTAGGACTTTGGCAGTCTGAGAGCAATTTAGTTTCATAAGAGGTTAGGTGATATAGTCCTATCAGCGGGGGGGGGGGGGGCAGAGGGAGAAGAGAAGTGGGAGGAGTTTTAGAGTGAGGGGAGGGAGTCATGGCAGAATATGTGAATAATTATAGAGTGAGCAGTTTTGTAGGAGGTATCTTAGTACTTGGAGCAGGGTTGAATTAATAATCTGTCTATGATCTGGATAGGTTAATGAAAATGAGGTTGGAGCTTAGGATGTTTAAATGTAAATGAACTGGGGTGGGTGGGAATAGAAGGTAGGGTGAGACATGCAGTGAGCCTGAGTGCAGCAAGGACAAGCGGAGAAGGGCTAAACCAAGCAATAAGATTTATTAGAATCAACATGTATTTTGTAAGTACTCAGCTCAACACCTTTACGTATACTTTAGCATTCATACTTCACAAATTCTGCTATAGAATCCAGGCTTTGTCACTGTTTGCTAAGCTGCCTTTGTTTTACCAGAAGCCAATTATTTATACATATTTATGCTATACTACAGGGATGCTAGGGGCTATACTCATGCAGCAGACCCAGAGAAGTGCTGTCTATGACAAACAGTCTTTAACTGCCTGGTGGGAACCATGGTATTGTAGACAAGCACCTTGTTTGCTGTTAAAGTGGGTGTTTAGATTCCAGGGCAGTGGAGAAGTTGCTGCATTGTCTTTCTTTCAGAAAATTAACTTGTTGGGTTGGCAGCCTTTCTGAACCGGGGCAGGAGATAGAGCCCTACAATGAGAAGGGTAAATTCGTAAAACAGCAGGAATATCATACGCAAGATCTATTGTCCACTTATACCATACCAGTTAAACAACTACAATAAGTCAGTGATACAGGTGGAACATTAGCAACAGGTTTGTAATATGAATGCACTTATCTTCCTACTGAACATTACTGGCTACACACTACACAACAGGGTGAATGCTGTTATCAGATCAAAAACACGCTATGATAGATGCTTACACTGGTGTTTTAATTTACTGATGATGATGTACATGGAACTGATGGAAAAGGTTAACACAACATTGAATAGAAGTACATGTGGAAGGCTGTTTTGCTAATATAAATGTTATCTGCTGTCAGGATGCTGCAATGAAATTATTATACCTGTTGTATCCATTCTTTCTGTTAAGGCTGGTATGTTTTTGCTTTGAACTTAAGTTTCATGGTTCATTTTTTATGCTGCTGCAAGCATGGTTTGGCAATGGAAGTGTCTGCTAAGGTTGCAAATGTGTAGTAATAAATTTACTTTGGAAGATGCTTTCAGTCCTTTGCTGCAGGGCTGATGCATGGGTTTCATTTCTGTAACTCAAGTTTTACTATGGGCACTAGTGTGTATTATTTTAGGTGAATATATAATGCAGAAGCAGGGATCTAGACAAAAGAAAAACAACTTCTTCTGTGAAGAGAACCACATCCTGATGAGGGCTCTCAGGATATATGGCAGGCACCTGCCTGGAAAGAAGTGGGAGGGTGGAGCAAAACAAGTGAGAAAAATAAGATGTGGAACTAAGTCATTTTGGATATAAATGCTGTTAAGGAAGAAACCACATATTGACACAGTGCAGAAAAGGGGCCAATGATATGGTGGGATATGCCAGAGCAAAGGCTAGACAGGACAATGATGCCCATAGCAGCACTGCTGGAGGTCCTCCTACACTTATCTCCATAAAACCCAATGAGGAATACCTCCTCTCCATATTGGGAGAAAACTGACACCAATGAGGATTCCACAGGCATGGTCAGAGGCAGTGTGGACACTGGCAATTACCCACTTCAGCAGCATCCATTCAGAAAGTTTGGTGCATTTCCCATGAGAAAGTCACATACTGAAGATTATTCTAGAGGTTAACTGGTTACATCTAACACATGACAAGTCTTAGCAGGTGAACCCTCCAATTCTACCCCTCATGAAAGTGGTCTAAAGTGCATGTCAAGAGTCCTCTACACCTTATTGCACAACATTCATTACTGTGCTTCAAGATCATAGTAATGTTATCAATTACTTCTTCACAGGGTCAGCCCCAGAAACGAGCAGTTCTAATGTATCAGCGCAACCTGTTGATGTCCACAGCAGAAGGGCTGTTGATGATGATAGTAGAACCTTTACATTTATAACACAGAGGACAGTGGAACACATTCACCAAGTGTAATGGCAGGATTACATACCGCACAACAGTTATGTAACTCTGCAGGAAGTGACCCAGGGTCACAATATTGAGTAGATGAGGGCATTACATCACAGCTTGTATCTCAATATCAGTTCCCTCAGTCACAGGTACACCTCCTGGAGGACAATATGATCTCAGGGGTAGAATGTCAACTGTAGCACCTGTGCAAAGGGGTGTCAGGTGCATGCACATGTCAGAGCTACCTCCAGAAGTGCACAAATCATTGGCTGTACACCAGTAGATGTGCTGGGACATTGTTCAGGATCAAACCACTGCCACAGACAGTCTGCTAGAGATGATCAGAATACTGAAGGGTGTACAGTGAAATTTAATCACTACATAGAAGTGGTAGAGAGTAAGGGATAATGCCTTGGTCACAATCATGCTCACTATGGTGCAACACACAACAGCCATCTTCATTTCCATGTATATACTAGTCAGGACCTACCAGCCTGAAGTAGGAAACAGTGGTGGATGAGAAGAGGACTGAATACTGTCCAAACATGTGGGGAAATAGATTGCACACCATATGAATCTCAGAAAAGTTCAGGAAGCAGTGTGTGTAGGGGATGACATACAAAAGAAGTCAGGCAGGCCTCGTCAGCATTCTTCAACACATAACAGAACCTCTCATTTGAGGTCTTGGTCATACAGCACTGTGAGATCACTACCTGCAGGATCACCTGCAACCAGTAGGTTATCACACCAAGTCAGCATCAAGCTCACATACTAACACTTCAACATGCTTATGGGCATCATCACTCACACTATCCTCAGGGGACATAATCACCCAAACTATCCTTAGGGAACATTGTTAATGACACATCTGACCTACTGTAAGTCAGGCTAGACATTGCAATTACAAAAAATATTACATTTGACAATTGCGGAAATGATAATATTAATAAATAATACACTAACATTATAAGAAAAGCAGATGACATTGTATTTCTCTAATAACCAACAACAATTACATTTTCCTATTTGCAAATAGGGAAGTATAATTTCAGAATTGTCATACTGTCAGTTTGAAAGAACACTTTACTTTCAGGCTGAACCTTTCACCTTTTATGGCTAATTGTAATAGGCTGAGTTTGTGTTATCTTAAAATTTTCTGATTATTACAAAGATGTCACTTAATTATAATTAGATATTCATATTTTTTCTAAGAAATAAGATTTCATTTTTTTATATCAAATGTTCCTAATGTTTTGAACAGTGTGTCTTAGATATGTTTTATCTAAAATAAATGTGTGATACAGTCTAGAAGTACATGTTTAGTAAAAGAATATACAATGAGACATTTGTCCTTGTAGACAAACTGAATTTGCATCTAAGACAAGTTATACAGTACATATGTAAGCATGTACAGTTTAATAAAAAAAAATCAGGAAACTTGTATTTCAGCTCTACTGCATAAATAAATATTACTTATAAATGATCTTAAACAGATAGCCTTATATAACGATGAATAAGGTGATATTAAAACAGCTGCATTAAAACATAAGATGTCACTGTATATTATTTTCTCTAGAAGTAATAGTTTTTGGTCCTGGAACTTGTGCTATCAAAACAGAGACATTCTTGTCTTTCTACTATAGGAAGCAGAATCACACACACAAATAATATGACTATAACTATTATAAAGAATTTAGTCTGAGGTTATAAAACTGTAAGCAATAATGAGGAGACAATACAATTTTGGATAAACTAGCTGTATGAACTTATTATTTATCACAAGACATGCAACTCTGACCAATCAAACTTATTATAAAATTACTTTTTAAGTAATGATTTAATTTGAAAACACATTTCCACTACACAACTAATCAGCATGTGTTTCAGTAGACCAATGTCACTGGTTAAAATAAAAGGAAAAGTAAAAAAAAGGGAGGGGAGAGTTTGCAGACACCATTATAGACAAATAGTAAGGGTCTATTCGGTTCCATGCTTTGACTTGATTTATGCTAATGTTTACAATAACAGGAAAATGAACTTAAAATGTGAAAATTGAGAAGGGGGCATATACAGACACTATTCGGGGCCTAACACACAGTGGAAATAAATGATTACATGAGTAGCACTATTCCTACCAGTGACACTGGCACTGCTGCCACTTCACTTTCAGTACTGCACAAATTATGATTGCTATTTTTCTGATGACACAAGGGTTGCTGTCTATAACACAATGAATTAACTAACCTGATGTCCAGTACATTAATGGAGATTAGAAAATTATTTAGTATTTATCAGAAAAGAAGTACATACTCGGGATAACATGTCAGTATAAATGTTATACAGTTTTCCTTTCTGGTGGAAGAGAACACCTCATGAAAACTGCAAGGTAGAATACAGCATCAGTACATGGTTAAATACACATGGTTTCCTCAAGATGCTCAGTCAGGTAGAGAAATAGCAATTATCAGTAAATTATTAAATAAATTATCAATAATTTATAAAATAAATTGGCAATAATTATAAAGTAATGAACATTCCAGCAGAAGTGGTATATGCATATCTCACTGCCAGAGCCACGGCCTAAAGTTAAATGCCAAAAAATGCATAGTCATACCCTTCGGGAAAAACAAGGTTACCCCTAGCTACCAAATAGGTGGCAATCCACTGAGCACAGAAGAAGTTATCAGGGACCTGGGGACCCAGGTTGATAGTAGTCTGTCATTCGACACCCATGTAGCTAAAGTAGTTAGGAAGACCTTCTACATTGCCCACCTTATCATGAAGGGATTCTCATCTAGATCAAGGGAGGTCATAGTCTCCCTTTACTCATCACTCATCAGACCAATGATTGAGTACAATGCCCCATTCGGAATGTATCTGACCCGACACTTGCAGCAGCTGGAGAGGCCACAAAAGTTCCTCACCAAAAGGATAAAGGGTCTCAAAAATCTGTCCTATGCTGCCCGACTGAAAGAACTCCAGCTCTATTCAGTCGCCACGCTTGCTCAGAGGTGACCTTTGCCTAACATACAAGGCCATGTCAAACCCAGATTTGATGAATATGCTTCACCTCAAAAATCTAGATCCATCAGAGCCACAAGGGCGGAGACTTAAACCTTGACACGGCTATTAATAGGACGTGCTGGAGGGATAGATTCATCACCCAAAGACTCCCTATGCTGTGGAACAAAATCCCGGTACATGTGAGGCAGAGCACCTCGCTGGCCTTGTTCAAGAGAAATCTTGACCAATGGATGGGAGATCGCAGATATACCCCAGAGATTACCTCAGTGTCACTGCTCGACAGAGGCACAGCAAAATAATGGGTATAGTTCCCCATACTAAAGGGGTGGCGTAAGCCACAAAACGATGGGCTAGGCTTGTAAATGCCCTCGGGCAGATAGCCTAGTATGAACCTATGAACCTATGCAGCCCCTAAACAAAATGCATGCCGCAATACAGTACAACATTACATATTCCTTAGTGAACAGACAGGCATTACTTTTACTATATGATGACAATAAACAGCAAACATATATAAACCATATGAGTAAGTACACTTTAAAAAACTCTTTAAAGATGACAGGGACAGTTTGATGTAAAGTGACAGTAGGCCCTGCACCACACAGCAAAACCTACACACATCACTGCATGCATCAATTATAGTCTGTGTGGATTTTGTAATAAAGGATAACACTGGCCTGAATAGTATGGTCTATAGTCATGGACTAGATGCCACCTCTATGCCTGTGCAGCTGTATACCATGCACAAGCCCTGCCACATGGGGTCCCTTATTACTGCTGCTCCTGGCTGGCCAATAACACAAACATGTGCATTGCTTGTAATGAACCAGTGGGTCAAGAAATAATCTGACTGTTAGTGGGACTGTTGGAAATGCTATAAGAGTTGTTAAGTAAAGAAGGGCCAGAGCTAGGGTGAACATCACCACCCGGCAGGAGATTATATTTGAGGTTAGCAATGAGTTTGGATAGTTTAATGGCTAGTTGTTGATCTTATTTGGATTTGGATGATGATTCATTAGTTTTAGTTATAGAGGAGGGACTACATATCGGGTAGTGGACATTAGTCTAAGGTGGGAGAAGAAAGTTATAGTTTGGACTACTTGAAAGAGGGATTGCAGTTTGACTATTAGGACTTTGGCAGTCTGAGAGCAATTTAGTTTCATAAGAGGTTAGGTGATATAGTCCTATCAGTGGGGGGGGGGGGAGCAGAGGGAGAAGAGAAGTGGGAGGAGTATGGTGGATGGCCTTATATAACGATGAATAAGGTGATATTAAAACAGCTGCATTAAAACATAAGATGTCACTGTATATTATTTCCTCTAGAAGTAATAGTTTTTGGTCCTGGAACTTGTGCTATCAAAACAGAGACATTCTGGTCTTTCTACTATAGGAAGCAGAATCACACACACAAATAATATGACTACAACTAGTATAAAGAATTTAGTCTGAGGTTATAAAACTGTAAGCAATAATGAGGAGACAATACAATTTTGGATAAACTGGCTGTATCAACTTATTATTTATCACAAGACATGCAACTCTGAAGAATTAAACTTATTATAAAATTACTTTTTAAGTAATGATTTAATTTGGAAACACATTTCCTCTACACAACTAATCAGCATGTGTTTCACTAGACCAATGTCACTGGTTAAAATAAAAGGAAAAGTAAAAAAGGGAGGGGAGAGTTTGCAGACACCATTATAGACAAATAGTAAGGGTCTATCTGGTTCCATGCTTTGACTTGATTTATGCTAATGTTTACAATAACAGGAAAATTAACTTAAAATGTGAAAATTGAGAAGGGGGCATATACAGACACTATTTGGGGCCTAACACACAGTGGAAATAAATGATTATATGAGTAGCACTATTCCTACCAGTGACACTGGCACTGCTGCCACTTCACCTTCAGTACTGCACAAATTATGATTGCTATTTTTCTGATGACACAAGGGTTGCTGTCTATAACACAATGAATTAACTAACCTGATGTCCAGTACATTAATGGAGATTAGAAAATTATTTAGTACTTATCGGAAAAGAAGTACATACTCGGGATAACATAGTATAAATGTTATACAGTTTTCCTTTCTGGTGGAAGAGAACACCTCATGAAAACTGCAAGGTAGAATACAGCATCAGTACATGGTTAAATACACATGGGTTCCTCAAGATGCTCAGTCAGGTAGAGAAATAGCAATTATCAGTAAATTATTAAATAAATTATCAATAATTTATAAAATAAATTGGCAATAATTATAAAGTAATGAACATTCCAGCAGAAGTGGTATATGCATATCTCACTGCAGCCCCTAAACAAAATGCATGCCGCAATACAGTACAACATTACATATTCCTTAGTGAACAGACAGGCATTACTTTTACTATATGATGACAATAAACAGCAAACATATATAAACCATATGAGTAAGTACACTTTAAAAAACTCTTAAAGATGACAGGGACAGTTTGATGTAAAGTGACAGTAGGCCCTGCACCACACAGCAAAACCCACACACATCACTGCATGCATCAATTATAGTCTGTGTGGATTTTGTAATAAAGGATAACACTGGCCTGAATAGTATGGTCTATAGTCATGGACTAGATGCCACCTCTATGCCTGTGCAGCTGTATACCATGCACAAGCCCTGCCACATGGGGTCCCTTATTACTGCTGCTCCTGGCTGGCCACCAACACAAACATTAACCATGGAAGGACCCATACTGGGAGCTGTAGTGCCATCGAGGGACATTTCACCACCAGACCAGCACATGACCATATTTTTCAGAATGCAATGCATGGCAAACATCCTGCATGCAGTAGCAGAGTTTTACTGACAGGCACCTCTACACTAATTCAGGCAATGAAAATATGGCTTAAGCAGACCATACACTCATCCTATGACTATTTGTGACTGGATCAGGGTTGTGTTACACCTTTCTTTGCCAGCTTTAGTAAGGTCCCATACAGGGGTCATCAAATGGGCTTCAAGTGAGTAACTTGCATCACCTGGAATATACACAAGTAAAGAAAAGGGGGGCACAGCAAGAGAAGGGTGGTTTAGGAGAAGTCATGCATGATTCTGGCTGGATTCTGAGCTGACACTGGCAGATAAATATACTGATTCACAACAATCGAAGCATCTTTGGGGCAGAAGCCTGAAATATACCCAGTGTTTCCCCGGCCTGTTGCTGGAAGGTCCTTGTGGCAAGTATAGCGAGGGCTATATACATCCTCCAGTTCCTATATACACTAACTTAGTATCAATAGGGATAGAAATGTTTAGCATCACCCAGTTCCTGTTTGTAGGTCATACATACTCATTAAGACTCTCAAAATATCCCTGTCCATTCGAAATCTATCAAGAAATTCTTGGTTATAATTGTTTTTTCTTTCCCTTTATCTGCACTTTCTTGGACACCAAGATGAGCACCTCACACTGATGAATAGCTAAGCTGGTAGCAACAGCAAGCATATTCACCAAATGCAAAGCAGATAGAAAATATACAATTTTGCCATTTATCACACCTCTATGGACAACAAAGAAATGCATCAAAAACAATGATGAATCTCAGGCAGGAAGAAGGTTTATTAGCATAAGAAGTTCTACATCTTCTGTCATTATAATCGCATTATCTCTTCACCTACATAAGTTCATAGGTTCATAGGTAGGTACTAGGCTATTGGCCCAAGGGCCTACGTAAGCCTAGCTAGCAAGGTTCCATAGCTTACACCACCCAAGAAAGTTATTTTCCTGTGCCACTGTCCAGCAGAGACACAGAAGTGATCCCCGGGGTGTATTTCCTTTTTCCCATCCACTCATCAAGATTTTTCTTGAAGAGTGCTAATGAAAAACTTTGCTTGACATAGATGGGTAGCTTGTTCCAGAGTATAGGAAGTCTCTGGGACAGGAATCTATCCCTCCAGCATGTCCTGTTTATTGTGGTGACAAGGTTTAGGTCCCTAGAGCGTGTAGCTTGGAGGGATTGGGATTTCTTTAGGTGTAGCATGTCCAATAGCTCTGGGTTTGACATAGCTTTATATGTTAGGCAGAGATCACTTCGGAGTAGGTGATATGCTACAGAGTAAAGCTGGATTTTTTTTGGAAGTTACCAATGCATTCATTGAAGGCTACCTTGCATAGGTACAACTGTCTTTTATGAATTGCTCTCTCTGCAGATTGCCTTTATGCCTAATCGCAATGAATATGAATATCACCCTTAATCTCAACCATTGCTACACCTCACTATAACATAGTTCCTTCAACGTACTACAGGGTCCTTGACATCACTTACTGCAGGTGTATGAGCCTCATAATCAAGACAATCAAAGACATTATGGAAAATCAGTGACAGATGAGAGATACCTTGCTCACAAAAAAGTTTGTGTAAAATCAATTACCAAGATGTTTTTGCACTTCAGATAATGGGCTTTCTTGGTAAACAAATGTCAATAAATAAATAATTAATAAATGTTTACTTGACAGGCAAGCAATCATGGAAATAATGGAAATACTAGTAAAATGTATCTTCTATTTTTTTTTTACTCTCCTTTTGAATTTTTAATTAACTCTGAATTTATTCATGTATGATTCAAATCTGTAGTTCTGTCTATAAAAGGAAAATGATTTCATAGCAATGCTATGCCATTATAAACTATATAATTATATTAAAACCTGTTTATGCTTGCAGGACAATTAGCAATATCTGCTACCAGTATACAAAAATATGTCTGTAAAAACATGAACCATAAAACAGACAATGTAGATAAATCCACTGTATCCTGGATTTAACTTTACATATTGTGTCAACATTTAAGAACTTTTTTGCAAATTAGATAAAACTGGCAGATGCATAAAATACAAGATATTATTTATATATATATATATATATATATATATATATATATATATATATATATATTATATATAGAATTTTTATCTGTGTTTTGAAATTAAAGAATATTATAGTTAGAGTTAAGGAAGAAATGTTCATCTAAACTGTATATTTTCTTCAAATGCTATACATTCCCATACATTCAGAAATAACCCCACCACCAGCGGTAACATTTGCAGCCAAAAGGAAGTGTTTCCGCAATGTGAGAAAATGCACTTCAGAGATATGCTAGCTGCAATTATTTATTTTATTTAACATTTGTTGACCGGGAATGTCCGACTAGGTTCCACAGATCCTGTTTTCAGTGGAGGCCCGGGGAGAAATGCTCCAGAAGCATGTCTTTAGAATGTGGGAGGAAACCGGAGTACCCAGAGGAAACCCACGAGAACGCAGGGAGAACATACAAACTCCACACAGAAGGCACCCCAGCCAAGAATCAAACTTGAGAACCTCTTGCTGTGAGGCAACAGCATTAACCGCTGCACCACTGCGCCACCCAATTATAATGACCTCATTTTCATCTAATTTGCATTTCTTTGAATCACTTTAAAATACTGTAATTGCAAATAAGTGCTTGCTGCTGTAATCAACTCTAATTACCTATGTTTCACATTAGCACAGGCACCCTCCCTCATTCACTCTTCCACATACATGCACACATTCAAACATGTATGTGCGCATGGACACATATATACACCAGCATACCTATTACCTGTCCCTGAGAATGCCCCTGATGTCTCTTCTTATTTTTGTCTCTAATCTTGCAAATCATGGATCCTAACAAGCATTCAATAATCCCAGACATTAAAGTTTCATATTTCTTATTGACTGGAATGATGCCAGGCCTGTAACTCTATTAATTTTTGAACTGACTCCTGTTATAGTTAAATATTCTCTCATCTAATGCTCCTCCTGACTTTCTACTGAAATCTCCAAACACATCAAATGTTTCTAATGTTTTGAATTGTTTATCTTAGATACATTGTATTTAAAATAAATGTGTGATACAGACTGTGACTTCCTTCCTCTGTGCCAGTAATCAAGGAGCATGAATCCTCACCACTGGCACCTGTGGGGAGCGTTCACTGAGAGAAAATAGATGCACACAATAATTCCAGATGCAGCTCTCAGCATCAAGCTCACTTTCCCCTAAGGGCACACAGGGAACACAGTCAGCCCGGGGTTTGGATTTCTTTATATCTGTCTCCCTCCGGGACCCTACTATGGCTCCCCACTAGGACAGTTGCAGGGGTTGAGTCCTTGGCTGAGTGTCCGAGCCAACTCCACCAACACCCTCTCTGTGAAACCATTGCTTTGTTTCCCTGCTGCCAGCAGCTGACACACACATCCTTTGAAATTAATTTGATTTTCACACACACACACACACACACACACACACACACACACACACACACACACACACACACACACACACACACACACACCTGGGAAAGGATGGCACAGATTTACTGGCTATGCTCTTCTCTTCCCAGACTATAGGGTAGTTTCTGCACCAGACACTGCAAAGCCAGCTACTCTAAGGGTCTTACAAGGGTACCCAACTATACTGAGTGAAATTAATATTAATACAAATAGTAGTGTTAGGCCAGTGCAGTAAGGCTTTCAGGAGTGGCCAGAGCTGTCATCAAATATATACAAGTACTCTCATAGATTCATAGGTAGGTACTAGGCTAGTGGCCCTGGGACCTATATAAGCCTAGCCAAAAATGTTCCCTGGCTTTCACCACCCAAGAAAATTATATTCCTGTGCCCCTGTCGAGCATCACCGCAGAAGTGATCCCCGGGGTGAATTTTCTATTTCCCATCCAGTCGTCAAGATTTTTCTTAAAGAGGGCCAATGATGAGGTTTGCTTGACATGAATGGGTAGTTTGTTCCAGAGTATGGGAAGTTTCTGAGGCAGGAATCTATCCCTCCACCATGTTCTGTTTATTGTGGTGACAAGGTTTAGGTCCCTGGAGCATGTGGTTTGAAGAGATTGGTATTTCTTTAAGTGTAGCATGTCCAACAGCTCTGGGTTTGACATAGCTTTGTATGTTAGGCCGAGATCACCTCTGAGTAGGCGATATATGATGGAGTTGAGCTGGAGTTTTTTGAGACAGTCTGTGTATGGCATCTGTTTGAGGCTAGTAATCCTCTTAGTGAGGTTTTTCTGTGGCCATTTCAGTTATTGTAGCTGTCTTGTGAGATACATGCCAAACAAGGCATTGTACTCTATAATGGGACTGATGAGGGATGAGCAAAGGGGAACAATGACCTCCTTTTTTCTAGAGGAGAACCCTTTTATGATGAGGTGGGACACATAGAAGGATTTCGTGACTACTGTGGCAATGTGGTTATCAAAGGAGAGACTACTGTCCACCTGTATCCCAAGGTCTCTTATCACACTTTTGGTGTTTAGTGAGCTACCGCCTATGTGGCAGTTAATGGGTGCAGAGTTTTTCCCAAAGGGGATGACAATGCACTTCTTGGAATTGAGCTTGAGGCCATGATTTTGACACCAAGCATCTGTCTCTGTGAGGCCCTTTTGTAAAATGTCTACATCATTAAATGATTCTGTTATGGGTCCCAGTTTGCAGTCATCTGTGAACTTTGTTAGCCAAAGACCTTCTGTGTTGTCCTGCACTTCAGAGAAATAGATGCCGAAGAGAAGAGGACCCAGGACCAAACCCTGTGGTACTCCACTCGTCACTGGTCTGAAGTCAGACTTGGAGTCGGCTACTTTTACTGTGTGGGTTCTGTCAGTGAGCCAGTTGGTCACCCATCTTGTGACATAGGGATCTATGCCCAGTTTAGTGAGTTTATCTATAATTCCAGAGTGGTGGATGGCATCAAAAGCCTTGGTGAGGTCACGATAGACTGCGTGCACTACCTTGCTGTTGTCTATGGCTCTGGTGACTGCTTCAAAGATGTCAATCAGGTTTAGTAGACATGATCTACCTTTTACAAACCCAAACTAAGTGGGGTCCAGGGTTTGGAGGTTACCTATGTCTTTGTTTATAAGGTCCAAGATGATACATTTCATGGCTCATCAGACTAATGGAGGGGTAGTTTCTGGGGTCTGTGGTAGCACCCCCTTTATGGAGTGGGATAACCATCACTGTGTGCCATTCAGTAGGCACATAGCCTGAGGTGAGGCTATGATTGAACATGGTACTTAGGTGGGGTGCCAGTTTGTTTTGTAGCTCATGCAGTACACAGCCTGGGATGTTGTCTGGTCCCATGGATGCTGTTTTCTTGGCTTTGGAGAGTGTGGTCTTTACTTGTTCATCCATAATTACAGGGGCTTTGCATTCTTCTGGTATTAATACGGGCCCTTTGGAGGGTGAGAAGGGGGTAAAGTTAGCACTGAAACTATCTGCCAGAATGTTGGCAATATTGGTTGGTTCTGTATATTTAGTGCCATTGTGCTGTGCTGTAGCTCAGAGCAGCTCTGAATGTTGCCACTGAGATTCTTGACATAGCTGTAGAATGCTTTGTGGTTGTCTTTGGAATCAGTGGTGATTTTATTTTCATAACTTGCTTTGGAGGATTTTATGAGGAATCTCAACTTCTTGCTGAGGCTGACCAGGGAGTTCCTCCAATCTTGGGATTTTGCTCTTTTTTGCAACAGCTTCTTCCTTCTGTTGTAGGGTTTGTTTATGGCAGGGGACCACCACATTGGCTTCCTTTTTTGGAAGATAGCTTCTTGGTTCTGTTGGGGATGGCCCGATCTATGCACTCATGTATGTGCTTATACAGTGCATTTGTGTAAGATTTAGCAGTTGTACCTCTATTTACCATCTGCATGGGTGTCATGAAGTTTGCCACTTCTGTCTTAAGAAGCATAAAGTTGGCTTTGGAGTAGTTTTTGATGGTGTTTTCCTTAATGGGGGGTGGGATATGGATGTCTAGGATGATTAGCTTGTGATCGGATCTGACCAGCGAGGAGTTTATCTCTGGCATGGAACACTGGTTACCCATATTGGTAAAGACCAGGTCCAGGATATTGCTGCCCCTGGTGGGCATGTGGACAAGCTGATCCAAGGCATTGGAATTTATGAATTCCAGAAAACGTTGAGCGAATGAGTTGGCACATGAGTAGTTTTCCCAGTTGATGGTGGGGTAGTTGAAATTTCCCATAATTAAGGTATTGGGTTGTACCTTAATATTTTCCAGTATCTTAAGAAATGAAGAGCGGTAATCCTGAGGCATGGTGGGGGGTCTGTAACATGCTACAATCTGGATTGCAGTCTTGCCCAGTGTTAGTTGCACTTGGATAATTTGGATGCATTATGTTGAGCAACAAGCCTGGAGATGTGGATATCCTTAATGAATAGGGACACACCGCCGCCTTTAGTGTTTCGCTCATAGATTAAAATGTGCTTTAAAAGACCAGCCACAATGAACAGTTTAAATATATTTCATAATAAATAGTAAAAGAACATGAAAGTACTAAATATCTATTAACAATAAAAAACAGAGCTTCAGTCACAGAAAACATTAACGTAACACAGACGAATCGATTCATACAGATACAGAAAAGCAGCACTTAACTAATCTCACTATAGTTTCCTGACTAATCTAAAGAATACTATTCCCTAGTTAAGTTACTCGCTACAGCAAGGGAAGATGAAGTAGGTGAGTTATCCTTCTATGTCAGGTTTCAAAAACAGACTGCCATGAGACTTCAGACCCAGCTAGTATTATACATTATTTTAGTGATGGATTCCAGAATGGCATCATATACATCTGGTCATCTGACTTCAGGTTCCCATGCAACCCCCATTGCAAGAAACTGCCAGAATGTAGCACCTATGTGTCAATAATACATGCACAGAGAGCCTTGCTAAAATCTGCTGCAGCTCCTAGAAGTCATAAAACCATAAAACACCTCTACTCTACTCTACTCTTCCTACAGGAGCTAATAAACCATACTTCTCAACCGCATTGTGTCTCTGGCTTCATTTAAAACTATGAGATAATATCTTTATGCCCTAGGCTCAGTAATTTAATTTCTTACGATTATTGAAGTTTGAGATTAACCTCTTCTCTTCCAGTATCGTCTCTTAAAACATATACAGTTAAACAGTTACAGTAATACATGTATTTTTTCTTTTCTCTCCAGCAGGGCACAATGTCAATATATTTTTAACACAAGCAACTTTATAAATACATTTTAAACACAAGCATCTGTACAAATCGGTTTGATATACAAATGACATATAATTCTATACAAAATTCCAGCTAGCTGTGCTGGCATATGTTACACATCCACTGTCCTACTTCTCCTGGCATGGCTGGCAATACCTCACATTGTCACATTTTTCCCCCTTTGAAGATTCAAGCTAGTTTTTTAAAATTACCCTTGAGAATTGTTGCTTGAGAGGAATGTGTCTGCATGGGAATACATTACCCCATACCCTGTCTTGAGATCTTGAGAGCCCATCTGCCTTAGCATTGCTGACCCCACTGCAGTGCTGCACTTTCATGTCATATTCCTGCAGCTCTAAGTTCCACCAAAGTAGCTTGACTTTTTCTGGCTGGCTTACAGTAGCTATAGATCCCCATCAGGCTCCTTCTACATTGTAATGCAAATACTTAACACAAGGCCCTCACTATCATGGTAAGGTTTCATCATGTTAACATGGTTCCCCTGCCTTTTGCCTAGCAGTTCTACCATGCAGTTAAGATTACTAAACTTCCTTACCACTTTGAAGGGTCCCTTTCAAGCTTCCTGCATCTTATTGTATCTAACAGGAATGAGAACTATAACCTGCTGTCCCACAGTATACTCTCAGGCTTGAGCATTCCTGTGATGCCAGACCTTTTCTGCTGTTGGATCCTGCCAGTTTCTCCTAGGCCAAGCCCATGAGCTCCCTAAGCTTTGTCCTGAAGTTTAGGACATGTGCTCCAACAAGATTCCTTTTGCAATCCACAGTCACCCTCCCACTCATCACAAATCAAAAGTAAAGGTCCTCCTCACCCTATGTCCATACAGCAACTGAAAGGGTGAACATCCTGTGGAATCCTGGGGTACCTCTCTGTATGCAAATAGCAGATGGGGCAAATATTTGTCCCACTTTCTCTTAAACTGGTCTGTGAATGCCTGTAGCATGGTCCTCAATGTAGAGTTTAACCTCTGCCAAGACCACTAGTCTGGGGTTGGTAGGGGATTTTTTTTAGGTGCTTCAACTGACAGCACTTTCACAGATAAGCTAACAGGTCTGACATGAAATTAACATCTCTGTCAGTTAGTATTTCTCTCAGGAAACCTACTCTGCTGAAAATCTCTAACAAAGCATTTGCCACCTTCTCTGCCTCGATGGAGGACACAGCCACATACTCAGGGTATCTAGTAGCATAATCTACTACCAACAGGATATATTTATTTTCTGTGGAACCTGGCATAATCAGAGGCCCCACATTATCCATAACTACCCTCTAAAATGGCTTCTCTATCACAGGCAAAGACATGAAAGCAGCTTTGACCTTGTCTCCTGCCTTGCTTACTTTTTGGCACGGCTTACAATTCCTGCAGCACCCTGTTACATCCCTTGCAATCCCAGGCCAATAAAAGTTCTGCATAACACATCACTTGGCAAGCTTTATGCCATATAACCCACAAAAGGAATGTCATGGGTTATGGCTAGAAGTGCCAGATGGTAGGCTCTGGGCACTACCAATTGCTATATTCTCTCACTCTCTAGCCCTCCCTCAAGGGTTGACTGTCTATGCAGTAACCCTTTGTTCCAGTATACAGACTCCCCTTTACCCTGAGAATCAGGTGCCTCCTTAGCTTCCTCCCTCAAGCCTTATATTGTAGGGTCTGATAGCTGAGCCTACCTCAGCTCTTCTTTCATAACTCTTCCCTGGACCCCTTCCACAAGAAGTCTGATATCCACTGACAGCAGTGCTTCACTGTCAGCCTGGGTACTACCACTCACCTCTGCCCTTGCAGTGACTTCATCCCTGGGAACATTAGTACCTACCAGCAGCTGTGGTTCACCTTCAGGATCACTGCTACAGAAAGCTCTCTGCCTGAAATATCCACCTCACCAGCCCTGGCTTCAGGTGTGGGGTATGTCTGGGTCTCCCCCAGGCTACCAACTAGACATGCCTGTCTCCAAGCCTGACTGTGTGTAACTGCATGCACACAAGGTACTGCATTATAAAAATCATCCCCTTTCAAGACATCTGCAGGGATATCCTCAAACACACCTACTTGCTTGCTTCTTCTTCCATCCAACCAGTTTTGAATGGTGTCTTTCCTAATGCTCTGACTGGAGTGCAGTGCCCAAGCAAGTACTATTCCTCTTTAACCACAGCAGGCTTTGCATTGTTTATGTCAGAGGCTGTAGCTCTCTTAGCAGTTGCTTGTTTAACATCCACTAAGGTCATATATAAATGTTGGTGATAGTTTGGTACCCCCGTTGTCTCCAGACAACTTACCACTGGCATACTGTTATTCCCACTTACTGTCTCCCCTACCTTTTGTTCCCCTCCTTACTTCTATGGACATCTATATGATACATGGCCCCACTGGTTACATTTAAAACATTTAACCCTTGATCCTGGCCATGTACCTGAACTAGTGGCTTCCCTTGGCAGACACTGTTGGTGTGGTTTAGGCTGCCCAGATACAGAAAAACAGCACTTAACTAATCTCACTATATTTTCCTAACTAATCTAAAGAGTGCTATTCACTAAATTAAGTTACTTGCTAGAGCAAGGCAAAATGAAGTAGGTGAGTTATCCTTCTATGTCAGGTTTCAAAAACAGACTGCCATGAGACTTCAGTCCCAGCTAGTATTAAACATTATTTTAGTGATGGATTCCAGAATGACATTACATAAAACTGGTCATCTGACTTCAGGTTCCCATGCAACCCCCATTGCAGACTGACAGAACTTAGCACCTATGTGTCAATAATACATACACAGAGATCTTGCTAAAATCTGCTGCAACTCCTGAAAGTCATAAAATCATAAAACACCTCTACTCTTCCTACAGGACCTAATAAACCATACGTCTGACAGATATTGCATCTCTGGCTTCATTCAAAATGTGAGATAACAACTTTATGGCCTAGGCCCAGTAATTTAATTTCTTACTATTTTTGAAATTTGAGAGCAGCCTCTTCTTTTCCAGTATCCTCTGTTAAAACATATGCATTTAAACAGTTACAATGACACATGTATATTTCTTTTCTGTCCAGCAGGGTACACTGTTGATACATTTTTAACACAAGCGACTTTACAAATATATTTTTAAACACAAGCATATGTACAAATCAGTTTGATATACAAATGACATATAATTCTTTACAAAAGTCCACCTGGCTGCAGTGGGATATGTTACACATCCACTGCCTACTTCTCCTGGCAGGGATGACAATACCTCACATTGTCACATCTCTCCCCCCTTTGAATACTCAAGCTAGTTTTTCAACTCTGAATTCATTTATGTATGATTCAAATCTATAACTCTGTCTGTAAAAAGAAAATGATTTCATAGCAATGCTATGTCATTATAAACTATATAATTATATCAAAATGTGTTTATGCTTGTAGGACAATTAGCAATATCTGCTGCCAGTATACAAACATATGTGCTGTAAAAATATGAATAATAAAACAAACAATGTAGATAAACAAATCCACTGTATTCTGGATTTAATTTAAGTAATGTGTCAAAATTTAAGAACTTTTTTGCAAATTACATAGAACTGGCAGATGCATAAAATACAAGATATGATATACATACATTGTTAATGCATTCTTTGCATGTGCACATGCTGAAAGTTTTTTCTCTATAGTTGAAATTCTCTTTCTTGAAAATATATTAGCTCTAGCTGCATTTCTCTTAAATCTAAATGGCATAGGCATAGATCTCAATAACCCTGATTCTGCCATAAGATTAAAAACTATGCCACTAAACAACACCATTAATTATATTTACCCTGGGATTCATGAAGCCTGTGCCAGGCGTCGGAGTAGCGTTGGCAATCTAGTGCCAAATATGGCCGACAAGCAATTCAGGTACAAGTTGTTTCCACGTGTACTACCAGCGTACTGCAGAGCTGTGCAGCTCCCGGTGCATGTATGCTAATTACCCCATGCGCAGCAGTGTAGCATACAAATGAAGGTATATAGCGATTCATGAAGTGGTGCACGCATAGTGTAAGCATGTAGAAATGTAAACCAAAAAAATGGTTTACATTTTGTCAAACATAAAATCGGAGCCGTGAAAGCAGACCAAACGTATGTATTATAATGTTAATATATGCCAATGGCTAAATATATAGCCAAAGGCATAAACTAACATGCACAACATATAAAAAAATAACATTTAATGTCATGGCCACATTAACGCAAAGTAAAACAGCAGTGCATCTGTGCGCAAATGGGATCACAAGGAAAATATATTTAGATGTCATAAAACTGCAATGTAACACAATTCATGATATCCCCATAATAGTCAATGGCATGCATGCTACAACACAACCATGGCGCAAGGGTTGCTAAGGGTCTGTGACAGTGTTCTGTGCGGTAACTAGGAATTAGCAGTCAATGCCATGCAAATGAGTCAAGTAATACTGAATCGCAAATGCCCCACCTGCGTAAGGATGTACCACACGGTGTAGCAGTAGAACACCGAGGAGTGGCCTGGAGGTAAACATGACATCAAGAGAGAGGCACGCCACCGTAGCTGTAAGCACATTGGATCATTGCTAATCCATGTTGCGTGTTGCTAAGCAAAGCCGCAGGATAGGGGTGTGGAAGTAGCGATAGCTTTGCTTAGCTGAGAGCATACAAGGTAACCGAAAGTTCATGTGAACGTGGATGAAAACGTGCATGAAACCCGGTAAATGGCTGTGCGCAGCAAGCACCACAGCTGAAACAGGAAGGATATGGGAAGACAATAAGGAAATGCTGCAGCATGGTAATTGGAGCACAAATGAGTAATTAACACCTAGAAACTTACAGTGGGCCATAGACAACAGCTAACAAGGCTGTTAGCAGCTACCTGCAGAACAGGAAAGGGGAGGTGCCGTACAGCAAAGAAAAGAGAACTGTCACAGCAGAACAAAGCAAACTTGCAGTAGATCAGCTACATAACACATTTCCCAACACAATCCTGGGTTGTGAAAGTACAAAACAAGAAAGCCAGCAGCTGGATGCATGCCTGACAATGGGAGGGGAATCGGGTTGAAATTGAAGTAAATGGCAATAGATGAATCACAGCAGCCAAGTGTAAGTCAATACCAAAGGCCCCACAATAGCAGTACCTGCTGTAAAACCAATAATTAAGATACCCTACAGCTGGAATAGCACAAATACACCCAATTACACCAGCATCATCCATTGCACAACAGTATAAGGTGTGAAAGCCCCACACACACACTTGTGTATTCCCAGACACTCTGCCCCATTGGTGTATACAGAAGGGGAACTTTTAATATGTACATGTTAGGGGCTGCCATAGCTTCGATTCACCAGCATGTGTTGGGGACTGACGGTGGTGTGGAGGATAATGCTGACAACTATCTCAGGCACCGGAGGAGGAGAAGAGTGCTCAGACCCAGGGTAACCTACCAGGGCCTACATGATCTGGAGATAGTAGAGCGTTACAGGGTGGACAAAGACATCATACAGCAACTTGTTGAGCTGTGCTGGCCACGCCTCAGAGCCAGAAGTAATAGAGGGGAACCCATCCCAGTGGACACGAAGGTATGTGTAAGCTTGAGAATACTAGCCACAGGTACCTTCCAAAGGCCAACTGGGGATATCATGGGGATCTCATAGGCATCATCATCCAGGGTACTCCACCAGTTCCTGGATGCCATGTTACCACATGCCAATGAGCACATATACTTCCCCTGAACGCAGGAGGAGTTGGCCAGCAATATGCATCTCTTCCACCATGTAGCAGACTACCGGGAGGTACTGGGTGCAATAGACTGCACACACATACACATTAAGTCACCACCCGGTGAGCAGGGTAGGTGCTACATAAACCGCAAGGGATTCCCCTCCATCAACTGCCAGGTTGTGTGCAATGCCCAGGGCATTATCATGGATGTGTGTGCTGGCAGCCCTGGAAGCTATCATAACTCCCACATCTGGCATGCCTCACAGCTCTATCAGGTATTTGCCAGGGGGGACATCCCATATGGCCACCTGGTGGGGGATGCTGGCTATGCACTGGAACCGTGGATGATGACTCCCATCAGAAATGCACACACAGCCATGCAAGAATGCCATAATGAGGCAAACGCAGAAACCAGAATCATCATAGATGTGTGTTTGGGATGCGGAAAGCAGGGATCCATTGCTTAGACATATCTGGTGGAACCTTGCAGTACTCTCCAGGAATGTGTCGTAAAGTCTGCTCTTCATTTTTTCCGTTAGAACTGCTCTACTTGTAATCTAAACAGTCTATTCTCTATCTGTAAAGCTCAGCACTTGTTCCTAAAGCATTTTTTAGTCGGGTAAAGCACTTCTATATTATACAAAGTACTTTACTAGCTTAAAACCCCCTTGAGTACCCGCTTCCCTATAGGTCCTTTCTGACTCAGTTACACAGCAAACTTTTTCATTTCTTCTAGCATGTCAAAGGGTCAGTTGCTAGCGTCCTCTCCTGCTCAGCTGGTGAATCTGGGAATATTGAGGCAATGTTACAATTGCCTCATGTACACAGACAACCCGCTCCTCCTCCCACAAAACACAAATACATGCGAGAGATGCAACTATATAGCCAAACTGGAGGCAGAGCTCTCTCAACTCAGGACTGGCAAAACCAGACAGGAGGAGAAGGTAACCACACACACCATAAACCCAGTCTCACATAGAACTATCACAACTACAAATCAAACACATAAACACACAAAGACATACTCGGAGGCACTGATCAAAAATCTACCAAAACAGCAGAGGCCTCCAAAGCAGACACCCAAACAACTGCCACCTCATGACATAACACAAGCAACACATAGATCAGAAAGTCAGTGTGCAAATCAGTCACAGCCCTTAAGGCCAAACACAATGCCAGACACACTTGTCATAGGTGACTCCATAGTCAGACACACTGACGTCCCACTCACCAGACTGAACAAGGAGAGGGTCACAGTAAGCTGCCTGTCGGGCTAGAATCCGCCACATAACACAAGCACTCAGGTCACTCCACAGCAAGTACAAGTATGACTCAGTCATTGTCCATGCCAGTGTGAATGACCTGAGACGTACCTCCTTGGACTACATGAAAAGAGACATAGAGGAGCTCTCAGATTATGTAGCCCAGGCTGGTATGACCCTGACCCTGAGCAGTATCCTACCTTCACCAAGAATGATGCCACAATACAGAGACAAAATGATCAGTTTTAATAATTGGCTTAATTTCTGGTGTCATTCTAAGGGGATCCAATGTCTGACTGCCTGGAATGACATGCTTAACAAGCCACGCTGCTTCGCAAGGGACGGCTTGCACCTGTCACCCCTGGGTTTCCGGATATTGGCAAAGGCTCTTGCCACCCCCATAGTGCCTTTTTAGACAAGGCTCAAATTCTAAACCAACCGCCCTAGAAAACAATAATGGAAAAAAACTAAGGGTAATGCTGCTCAATGCCAGAAGTCTAAATCTCAAGATGCACACCCTCGAAGCCCTCCTCAGTATGGAGAACATTGATGTCTGTGCTGTGACTGAAACCTGGTTCAAGGCTCCTGAGAGCACCCCGGCACTATCAGGTTTTACCTCATATCATGCTCCGCCCCAAAACCCGGACGCACCACAAAGGAGGAGGTGTATCCATATTCATCAAGGATACCCACACCTCCAGGCTGGTGGCAACTCACAAAGCATCAGAGACCATTCAGGTGCAATTAACCATAGGCAAAACTGCTCTACAGTTTGTAGCATGTTACAGGCCACCCTCTCAAACTCAGGAACCCCACACAGCCTTCCTGAAGACACTGGAGAGTATAAATGTCTCTCCAAGCACCATCATATTGGGTGACTTCAACTACCCAAACATAGACTGGGAACATTACTCAAGCTCCAATACCCTAGCCCAAAGGTTCCTGGAGTTCATAAACTCAAATGCTATGGAACAACTTGTCACCATTGCCACAAGAGGTGAAAATATACTAGACCTGATCATCACAAACATGGGGACAAAATGCTCCACACCGGAAGTATATCCCTCATTGGTGAGATCAGACCATAAACTAATCTCACTGGAGATCCACATCCTGCCCCCACCCCCAACAAAAAAGACCACAGTGAAGAACTTCTCAAAAGCCAACTTCACACTTCTTAAGACTGGTGTGATATCCTTCAAGGCCCCTGAGCCATTGGAAACCACAACCCACGCTGCTGAATCCCTTACAAATGCTTTCTACGAGCACCTCCAGGATTGCATGGATTAAGCAATCCCAAATAAAATCAAGACCCTTTCCACCAAAGGCAAGCGCCAGATCTGGTGGACCCCAGCCATAAACAAACTTTACAACAAGAGGAGAAAGCTACTACAAGATAGAGCAAAATCCCTAAAAGGGAAGACATCTCTGATCAATACTAGTAAAAAACTACGATCACTCATAAAATCGTCCAAGGCCAACTTTGAGAGAAAAATCGCCAAGGACTCAAAAGACAATCATAAGACCTTCTTTAGCTATGTTAGAAATCTGGGTGGAAACTCCCAGATATGCTCAGAATTAATCCAAAATGATACAAAAATCACTGAACCCACAGACACTGCAAACATACTGGCAGACAGGTTCAGTGCAAATTTCTCCCCTCCCTCCCCCCCAAAAGGAGAAATATCTATCCCAGCAGAGTGTAGCCTCCCAATCATCTCAAATGCCCAGGTGAGAGCTGCTCTCTCTAAAGCTAAAAACACAGCATCAATGGGACCGGATGGTGTCCCCGGCTGTGTGCTACACGAACTCAATGAGGAACTAAACCCACACATAAGGCTGCTATTTAATCTTAGCCTTACCACAGGATACGTACCCAAAGAGTGGCGTATGGCAACTGTGGTCCCACTCCACAAAGGCGGTGCTTCTATGGACCCTGGTAAGTACCACCCCATAAGCTTAACAAGCCTGGTCTGCAAAGCTATGGAGAGGATCATAATGGAACTCATAAATAAAGACATAGGGGACCTGCAGACATTGGATCCTACCCAATTTGGCTTTGTCAAGGGCAGATTATGCCTCTTGAACTTGGTCGACTTTTTTGAAACAGTCATGAAGGCCATTGATGAGGGTAAGGCAGTTCACACAGCCTACCTTGACCTTGCAAAAGCTTTCGACACAATACCCCACTCGGGTATCATAGAAAAGCTCACCAGCTTAAATGTAAACCCATATGTCACAAGATGGGTTGCAAACTGGCTCAAGGACAGAACCCACAGGGTTAGAGTTGCTGGTGCCATGTCAGACTCCAAGCCGGTCACAAGCGGTGTCCCACAGGGCTCAGTCTTGGGCCCCCTCTTGTTCGGCATCTACTTTTCAGAAGTGCAGGCAAACACAGGAGGATTGTGGCTGACAAAGTTTGCAGATGACTGCAAACTGGCCATAGTTGAAAATCCATCAGACACAGATATCCTTCAGAGAGGTCTCATAGAAATGGATAACTGGTGCCAGAGCCATGGCCTTAAGCTAAACGCCAGAAAATGTATAGTCATACCCTTTGGTAAAAACAAGGTAACCCCAAGTTACCACATAGGTGGCAATCCATTAAGCACAGAAGAGGTTATCAGGGACCTGGGGACCCAAGTTGACAGTAACCTTTCTTTTGACACTCACATTGCCAAAGTGGTTAGGAGGAACTTCTACATTGCCCACCTGATTATGAAGGGATTCACATCCAGATCAAGGGAGGTCATTGTTCCCCTGTACTCTTTACTTATCAGACCAATGATTGAGTACAATGCCCCATTCGGAATGTATCTTACCCGACACTTGCAGCAATTGGAAAGACCCCAAAAGTTCTTCACCGAAAGGATAAAGTGGCTCAACAATATGCCATATGCTGCCCGACTGAAGAAACTCCAGCTCTATTCAGTCGCATACCGTCTGCTCAGAGGTGACCTGTGCCTGACATACAAGGCCATGTCCAACCCGGAATTAATGGACATGCTCCACCTCAAAAAATCCAAATCCACCAGAGCCACAAGAGCAAGAGACTTAAACCTCAACACAGATATAAATAGTACGTGCTGGAGGGACAGATTCATCACCCAGAGACTCCCTATGCTGTGGAACAGAATCCCGGTCCATGTGAGACAGAGCACCTCGCTGGCTCTGTTCAAGAGGAATCTTGACCAGCGGATGGGAGATCGTAGGTTTACCCCGGGGATCATCTCTGTATCACTGCTGGACAAAGCACGGCAAACTAATGGGTATAGTATTCTTCAACCTAAGGGGTGGTGAAAGCCACACAACTCTGGCTAGGCTTATAAATGCTCTAGGGCAGATAGCCTAGTATGAACCTATGAACCTATGAACCTATGAACATCTTCATAGTATGTGCCATGCTACACAATATGATCTTGCGGAAACAGCTGCAGCAGGGACAGAATGCTGAAGGTCCTCAAAGCCCACCACCATTGCCAAGGGACCCACAGGCACAGAGGGACTCAGACCATGAACACCTTGTGCTAGCCCCAGTAGGCAGATGGAGGCATGCCCAGTATATCTTTGCCTTGGCAAAGAGGGAATGTATAGCACACACACTGACAGTGTAGGCACTCATGGACTGACACCCTTCTCCACCTGCACACACAGCAAACATGGATAGGCTCATAGGTTCATACTAGGCTATCCGCCATGGGGCAATTATAAGCCTAGCCCGATTTTGTTTGGCTTACGCCACCCCTTGATTTGAGTATACTGTGCCCTTTTTACGGTTTAGTTTACTGTGCCTCTGTCTAATAGTGACATGGAAGTAATCCCCGGAACAAACCTACGATCCCCCATCCACTCATCAAGATTCTTCTTGAAGAGATTCAATGAGGTGCTCTGCCTAGCATGAATTGGAATTCTATTCCAGAGCGAATGGAGCCTCTGGGTTATGAATCTGTCCCTCCAGCAAGTCCTATTTATTTCTGTGCTGAGGTTCAAGTCCCTTGAGTGTGTGGCTCTAAGGGATTTAGATTTATTGAGGTGGAGCATGTCCATTAATTCTGGATTGGACATAGCTTTATATGTCAGGCATAGATCGCCTCGAAGTAGGCGGTATGCAACTGAGTAGAGCTGGAGTTTTTTTAACCGAGCAGCATATGGCATCTGTTTGAGAACCTTGATCCTTTTGGTGAGGCACTTTTGGGGTATTTCTAATTGCTGCAGGTGACGGGTAAGGTACATCCCAAAAGGGGCATTGTATTCTATGATGGGCCTGATGAGGGATGAATAAAGGGGCACGATTACCTCTCTTGATCTAGATGTGAATCCTTTCATGATGAGGTGGGCCATATAGAAGGTCTTTCTAACCACTTTGGCAATGTGGTTGTCAAAGGAGAGATTGCTATCAACTTGGATCCCCAGATCCCTAATTACTTTCTCTGTACTTAATGGTTCACCGCCTATGTGGTAGTTTGTGGGCACATTGTTTTTGCCAAAGGGTATGACTATACATTTTTTGGCATTTAGCTTTAGACCATGGCTCTGGCACCAGTTATCCGTCTCTGTGAGACGTTTTTGAAGGATGTTTGTGTCAGCTGGAGAGTCGATTATGGTGCCCAGTTTGCAGTCATCTGCGAACTTGGTGAGCCATAGTCCTCCCACGTTGGCCTGTACCTCGGAAAAGTATATACCAAACAAGAGCGGTCCCAGGACAGAATCTTGTGGGACACCACTTGTGACTGGTTTCGAGTCTGACATGGCTCCAGCAACTCTCACTCTGTGAGTTCTGTCTTTGAGCCAGTTTGTGACCCATCTTGTGACATAGGGGTTTATATTTAAGCTGGATAGCTTATCTATGATGCCCACGTGGGGTATTGTGTCAAATGCCTTTGTTAGGTCTAGATAGGCTGTGTGGACTATCTTCCCTTCATCTATGGCTTTGGTGACTGTTTCAAAGAAGTCAACCATGTTCAAAAGGCAGGATCTGCCCTTGACGAAGCCAAATTGGGTAGGATCTAGTGTCTGTAGGTCCCTGATGTCTTTGTTTATGAGCTCCATGATGATCCTCTCCATAGCCTTGCAGACTAAGCTAGTCAGGCTTATGGGGCGATAGTTTCCAGGGTCCGTGGAGGCTCCACCTTTGTGGAGTGGGACCACTGTTGCTGTACGCCATTTTGTGGGCACATATCCTGTAGTGAGGCTGAGATTGTACAGCTGTTTTATTTGAGGGATTAGTTCTTCTTGGAGTTCATGTAGGATGCAACCCGGGACACCATCTGGTCCCATGGAAGCAGTGTTTTTTGCTTTGGAGAGGGCAGCCTTCACCTGAGCATCAGAGATGGTTGGGAGGCAGCCCCCTGCCGGGATAGACACTAGCTCTTTTGGGGAGGTGTGGAGAAGTTTGCACTGAACCTGTCTGCCAGGATATTGGCGATGTCTGTGGGTTCAGTGTATTTTTTGTCATTTAGAATCAACTCAGAACAAGTCTGGGAGTTGCATCCCAGGTTCCTAACATAACTGAAAAAAGCCTTATGATTGTCTTTAGTGTCCTGTGCAATTTTTCTCTCAAAGCTGGCCTTGGAGGATTTTATGAGGGATCGTAATTTTTTGCTAGTACTGATCAGAGATGCCTTCCCTATTAGGGATTTTGCTCTATCATGTAGTATCTTCCTCCTTCTGTTGTACAGTCTATTTATGGCTGGGGTCCACCAGACTGGACGCCTGCCTTTGGATGATTGGTTCTTGGTTTTGTTTGGGATAGCTTGATCCATGCATTCCTGGAGATGTCCGTAGAATGTGTTTATATAGGATTCTGCAGTTTGGGCCGTAGTTTCCACTGGCCCTGTGGCCTTGAAAAATTTCACTTCAGTTTTGAGAAGTGAGAAGTTCGCTTTTGAGAAGTTTTTCACTGTGGTTTTCTGGGCTGGGGGTGGGGTCGGGATGTGGATATCCAGTGAAATTAATTTATGGTCTGATCTTACCAATGAAGGATATACTTCTGGTATGGAGCATAGAGTCCCCATGTTGGTAATGATCAGGTCTAGTATGTTATCCCCTCTTGTGGGAGTGGTGACTAGTTGTTCTATAGCATTTGAGTTTATAATTTCCAGGAACCTTTGGGCTAAGGTGCTGGGCTTGAGTAGTGCACTCAGTCTATGTTTGGGTAGTTGAAGTCACCCAATATAATGGTGTTCGGAGAGATCTTCATGTTCTCCAATGTTTTCAGGAAAGCCGAGTGGGATTCCTGACTTTGAGAGGGTGGTCTGTAGGATGCTATAAACTGAAAAGCAGTGTTGCCCTCTGTTAGTTGCACATGGATGGTCTCTGATACTTCATGCAATGCCACTAACCTGGAGGTGTGGATATCCTTGATAAATATGGAAACTCCCCTTCCTTTTGTGGTTCGGTCTGGGTTTTGGGGCCGAAAAGAATGATATGAGGTATAACCTGGTAGTGCTGGGGTGATCTCTGGAGCCTTGAACCAGGTTTCTGTCACTGCACAGATATCGATGTTCTCCATACTGAGGAGAGCTTCGAGTGCCTGCATCTTGAGGTTAAGACTTCTGGCGTTTAGCAGCATTACCGTTAGTTTCTTGTACCTTGTGCTGTCTATGGAGGTGGGTTTGACTTTTGAGCCTTGCCTAAAAAAGGCACTGTGGGGGTGGCCAGAGCCTTTGCCGGTATCCGAAAATCCAGTGGTGACAGGTGCAAGCCGTCCCTAGTGAAGCAACGTGGCTTGTCGAGAATGTCATCCCAGGCTGATAGACACTGGATCCCCTTTGAATGACACCATAATTTTAGCCAATTGTTAAAATCGATCATTTTGTCTTTGTACTGTGGCATCATTCTAGGTGAGGGTAAGGTGCTGCTCAAGGTCAGGGTTATACCGGCCTGGGCTACATGATCAGAGAGCTCCTCTATGTCTCTTTTCATGTAGTCCAGGGAGGTACGTCTCGGGTCATTCACACCAGCATGTACAATGACTGAGTCATATTTGTATTTTCTTTGTAGTGACCTGAGTGCTTGTGTTATGTGGCGGATCCTAGCACCCGACAGGCAGCTCACTGTGACCTTCTCCTTGTTTAGCCTGGTGAGTGGGACGTCAGTGTGTCTGACAATAGAGTCACCTATTACAAGAGTATTGGGTGCGTTATTCAGCCTTAAGGGCTGTGGCTGCTTGGCACACTGACTTTGTGGGCTATGTGTTCTGCGTGTTTTGTTTTGGGGTGGCGTTTGCTTGGATGTCTGCTTTGGAGGTCTCTGTTGCTTAGGTAGATTTTTATTTAGAGCCTCTGAGTATGTTTTAGGATATTTATGTGTTTGGTTCGCTGATGTGGTGGGACTATGTGATACTGGAATTGTGTTGTGTGAGGTTACCTTCTCCTCCTGACTGGTTATACCAGTTTTGATATGAGAGAGCTCAGCCTCCAGTTTGGCTATATGGTTGCATCTCTCACATATATTTGAACCTGTTTGGAGGAGGAGAGGGTTGTCCGTGTACATGAGACAGTTGTAACATTGCCTCAAAATTCCCAGATTCACCAGCTGGGCTGGAGAGGAAACCATTGACTGACCTTTGGACATGCTAGAGTAATATAGGGAACTGAATTAAGATGGTCCAGTAGGGGACAAGGTAATCATAGAGAGTATAAGAGTAAGTAGTGCTTATTGTTTAATAGTGCTAACTTGTAAGATTACTTATTTGGACAAGTGAAGGGCCTTAGAATGAGAATATGGTGTTTAATTTGAGAGATAGAGCAGTTCTAAGGGAAAAAGTGAAGAGCAGACTTTGTGGAGCCAGGAATAGTTTAAACCCAATTAGGCGGCGCTGCCTGTTATTGCGCTATGCACAAAAACTCGCAAAACCGCACAAAAGAGGGTTTTAAGAGAGAAAGCTCAAGGAGTTTGGAATTGACCCAAAATGGCCAATAAAACTACAGTTTCAAGGCAGTAACCACTCCCACAGGGGCAGGCAGGCTGCTCAATGTTTATCACTGCCACTGATGAACAGAGAGACTTCCCTTTAGTCCAAGCAAAAAATGGCCTCCAAGAAACTTACAAACAGTTCAGAACAGCAAGCCTGTCACTGAACTGTTTTAAATCTCAGAAAAGTGGGAAAAAAGTAAGATTTTTTTGTTTTTTGTATTTTTTTTAAAGATAGCAGAGGTTCACAAGTATCACCAAGTTATAACAGTGCAGTAAATGACCCCACACTTGAGTGCTAGGCCAGAGACAGATAAAATGCAAGTTTTAAGAAAAAAATGATTTTAAAAATAAGTGCAAACAGGAAATTCAGTAAACAGCTCTAGGTTGTGTTCTAAATACAGTTACCAATGCAGAAATCAAGTTTAACAAGCCAGAAAATGCTCAAAGTAGGCGGCTATGCAGAACAATTTAGCAAAATAATCTGAAGAAAATACTTAAAATCTCAAAAGTGGCTCCTTTCTTCTCTCAGCATTTTCTCCTCTTGGTGGGTGCTTCACCAACAGCCAACAAGTCTGAAAAGATGCCAAAACCAAGAGGCAATCAGGTTTCAAGAGAGGAAGCTCAAGGAGTTTGGAATTGACCCAAAATGGCCAATAAAACTACAGTTTAAAGGCAGTAACCACTCCCACAGGGGCACGCAGGCTGCTCAATGTTTATCACTGCCACTGATGAACAGAGAGACTTCACTTTAGTCCAAGCAAAAATGGCCTCCAAGAAACTTACAAACAGTTCAGAACAGCAAGCCTGTAACTGAACTTTTTTAAATCTCAGAAAAGTGGGAAAAAAGTAAGATTTTTTTATTTTTTGATTTTTTTAAAGATAGCAGAGGTTCACAAGTATCAACAAGTTATAACAGTGCAGTAAATGACCCCACACTCGAGTGCTAGGCCAGAGACAGATAAAATGCAAGTTTTAAGAAAAAAATGATTTTAAAAATAAGTGCAAACAGGAAATTCAGTAAACAGCTCTAGGTTGTGTTCAGCCAGAAAATGCTCAAAGTAGGCGGCTATGCAGAAAAACTTTGCAAAATAATCTGAAGAAAATACTTAAAATCTCAAAAGTGGCTCCTTTCTTCTCTCAGCGTTTTCTCCTCTTGGTGGGTGCTTCACCAACAGCCAACAAGTCTGAAAAGATGCCAAAACCACGAGGCAATCAGGTTTTAAGAGAGGAAGCTCAAGAAGTTTGGAATTGACCCAAAATGGCCAATAAAACTACAGTTTAAAGGCAGTAACCACTCCCACAGGGGCAGGCAGGCTGCTCAATGTTTATCACTGCCATTGATGAACAGAGAGACTTCCCTTTAGCCCAAGCACAAAATGGCCTCCAAGAAACTTACAAACAGTTCAGAACAGCAAGCCTGTAACTGAACTTTTTTAAATCTCAGAAAAGTGGGAAAAAGTAAGATTTTTTTGTTTTTTTGGTTTTTAAAGATAGCAGAGGTTCACAAGTATCACCAAGTTATAACAGTGCAGTAAATGACCCCACACTTGAGTGCTAGGCCAGAGACAGATAAAATGCAAGTTTTAAGAAAAAAACGATTTTAAAAATAAGTGCAAACAGGAAATTCAGTAAACAGCTCTAGGTTGTGTTCTAAATACAGTTACCAATGCAGAAATCAAGTTTAACAAGCCAGAAAATGCTCAAAGTAGGCGGCTATGCAGAACAACTTAGCAAAATAATCTGAAGAAAATACTTAAAATCTCAAAAGTGGCTCCTTTCTTCTCTTAGCGTTTTCTCCTCTTGGTGGGTGCTTCACCAACAACCAACAAGTCTGAAAAGATGCCAAAACCAAGAGGAAATCAGGTTTTAAGAGAGGAAGCTCAAGAAGTTTGGAATTGACCCAAAATGGCCAATAAAACTACAGTTTAAAGCCAGTAACCACTCCCACAGGGGCAGGCAGGCTGCTCAATGTTTATCACTGCCACTGATGAACAGAGAGACTTCCCTTTAGCCCAAGCACAAAATGGCCTCCAAGAAACTTACAAACAGTTCAGAACAGCAAGCCTGTAACTGAACTTTTTTAAATCTCAGAAAAGTGGGAAAAAAGTAAGATTTTTTTATTTTTTGTTTTTTTTAAAGATAGCAGAGGTTCACAAGTATCAACAAGTTATAACAGTGCAGTAAATGACCCCACACTCGAGTGCTAGGCCAGAGACAGATAAAATGCAAGTTTTAAGAAAAATATGATTTTAAAAATAAGTGCAAACAGGAAATTCAGTAAACAGCTCTAGGTTGTGTTCTAAATACAGTTACCATAAAATGCAAGTTTTAAGAAAAATATGATTTTAAAAATAAGTGCAAACAGGAAATTCAGTAAACAGCTCTAGGTTGTGTTCTAAATACAGTTACCAATGCAGAAATTAAGTTTAACAAGCCAGAAAATGCTCAAAGTAGGCGGCTATGCAGAAAAACTTTGCAAAATAATCTGAAGAAAATACTTAAAATCTCAAAAGTGGCTCCTTTCTTCTCTCAGCGTTTTCTCCTCTTGGTGGGTGCTTCACCAGCAGCCAACAAGTCTGAAAAGATGCCAAAACCACGAGGCAATCAGGTTTTAAGAGAGGAAGCTCAAGAAGTTTGGAATTGACCCAAAATGGCCAATAAAACTACAGTTTAAAGGCAGTAACCACTCCCACAGGGGCAGGCAGGCTGCTCAATGTTTATCACTGCCACTGATGAACAGAGAGACTTCCCTTTAGCCCAAGCACAAAATGGCCTCCAAGAAACTTACAAACAGTTCAGAACAGCAAGCCTGTAACTGAACTTTTTTAAATTTCAGAAAAGTGGGAAAATGTAAGATTTTTTTGTTTTTTGGTTTTTAAAGATAGCAGAGGTTCACAAGTATCACCAAGTTATAACAGTGCAGTAAATGACCCCACACTTGAGTGCTAGGCCAGAGACAGATAAAATGCAAGTTTTAAGAAAAAAACAATTTTAAAAATAAGTGCAAACAGGAAATTCAGTAAACAGCTCTAGGTTGTGTTCTAAATACAGTTACCAATGCAGAAATCAAGTTTAACAAGCCAGAAAATGCTCAAAGTAGGCGGCTATGCAGAACAACTTAGCAAAATAATCTGAAGAAAATACTTAAAATCTCAAAAGTGGCTCCTTTCTTCTCTTAGCGTTTTCTCCTCTTGGTGGGTGCTTCACCAACAACCAACAAGTCTAAAAAGACGCCAAAACCAAGAGGCAATCAGGTTTTAAGAGAGGAAGCTCAAGGAGTTTGGAATTGACCCAAAATGGCCAATAAAACTACAGTTTCAAGGCAGTAACCATTCCCACAGGGGCAGGCAGGCTGCTCAATGTTCATCACGGCCACTGATGAACAGAGAGACTTCCCTTTAGCCAAAGCAAAAATGGCCTTCAAGAAACTTACAAACATTTCAGAACAGCAAGCCTGTAACTAAACTTTTTTAAATCTCATAAAAGTGGGAAAAAAGTAAGATTTTTTTTTTTTTTTTTTTTTTTAAAGATAGCAGAGGTTCACAAGTATCAACAAGTTATAACAGTGCAGTAAATGACCCCTCACTTGAGTGCTAGGCCAGAGACATGGATGGCACACACACACGACCACCTGTAAATTGTCATGTATAGGTGGTCTACTGTGTGCATCCTACATAGGTAGCCCTCAACTATTGTACATGCAATCACCATTGGCACAAGGAAGTCAATACCCGAACAGTAAATTAAGCTATCAGCATGTGTCCATACTGTATATACAGGTTCATAGATACATAGATAGGTACATGCCCAACTGCCGAGGCCACTCATAAACACAGGCAAAATATGTCTGCTGTCACCACCCCCATTGATTAACTAACTGTCCCTCTGTGGAGTTGAGCCAAATGCAGGATCCATGGGGTATAGCTACTTTTCCCCACCCACTCTGCAAGGATTCCCTGGACTGTTAGTGAGAGGTTTTGTATAATGTAATCAGGGATGTAGTTCCAAATAATGGGGAGTATCCCTGACAAGAATCTTCACAGATGTTTACATGTTACATAGTATACCTTAAACACAGCATGCATATATAGGTAGTTCTCCACAGAATAATAAACACGTGGAACACACAATGGCTGAAATGTGCATTAATCACGCTTGCACTACCAGTGCCTGCTTTGAGAGGTAAGATATCACTGCCAGGATTAGAACACACAACCATGTACACATTCATCACAATAACATACCACTAAGCTACCTGAGATGTACCAATGGCAGTCGTGTATACTGACAGGATAAAACACAAAAGGTAGGAATGTGTTGAAATAGGACAAACTGGCATGTACCCAATGAAAGCTGTATGTCACATATACATATATATGTGTGTACATATATATATATATATATATATATATATATATATATATAAAATATATATATATATATATATATATATATATATATATATATATATATATATATATATATATATATATATATATATATATATATATATATATATACACATCATCATATATAGAGAGAGATAGAGGGAGAGAGAGAGAGATATATATATATATGTCAATATATGGGGATATACATATATATGTAGATTTATAGATAGGTTAACAACATCTACATAACCATGGAGGTACATATAAATGGGATACCTACCACATACCGACAGCTTTACATACCAACATGTGTAATCCTGAGGCTTAAGGTCCGAAAGAACACAGTACTGAAACACCAGATGCACGAGGTGTAAAATCACAATGTTAAGGGAGAGTTAGTGCTTCTGGTGTTGCGGTCCAGGTAGGTTACTGTGTGTAAGTGTGTTTTTTAGGGCTGTAGTGTGTGCAAGTGTGTGTTCTGGGTGTGATGTGGGGGACTGTAATGTGTGGGTGTGGGTTAGCTTTGTGTGTCTGTTTGCCCGACCTAGGAGGTAGAATATTAAAGTAGGGGGTGGTGTGGGGGGTGCAGACACCTACATGTGTGGGTGTAGGGGGGCTTGGCCACCTGCTCATACATAGTGTAGGATGGTTTGTTTGGATGTGTTGGGTAGCAGTGTGTCTGTGCATATGTGTGTGTGTTCCATGTTCGTGTTACTTTTGCAAATTACTGTCGCTGCCGGTAATGTGGTGTATGGGAGTCTGGTCCCGGTACTGTGTGTGTCGGAACACTGTGGTTTTGGGATTCCATAGGTATCCCCTATGCAGCAGTTGAAGTGTTCATATATGTGTATAACATGGACCATAGCAATCACACATTCCGCCACTACCAACCTTTATGGACAAAGGATATGGGGAGTATATGCCTCTACACTATTACAAATATGTGCTATGGAAATGAGCCAATGATAGTGTTACCACCTGTCCCACTTTGCGAGGGACACTCCCTGTTTGGGTGGTTATGTCCTGACCAAATATATTAAACGTGGCAAATGTCCTGGGATTGTAGGACATAATTATGTCCCATATGTACTGTAATAGTTGCATACAATAGTTATTTCTGTATCTAAAATACCTACATGTTACAAGAAACAAGATAAGCAACTAAACTGCTACAAGAATAAGCTTATATTTAGGCAAGAAAGGAAAGTTCTATCCCTTGTACTGACCGTGGGTTAGTGTCGGCCTGTAAATTCTGATGTATGTCCCGAAAATGTCCCACTATGGACATATGAAAAGGTGGCAACCCTAGCCAAAGAGGGTCAGTCACCAACACAACTACGATGACTGCAAATACCTATGAAAGAAATACACAGCTTTCATGTAGCAACACTTTATTACATTCACATGTATTACCAAAGGGATTCAAGGACTAACATCACCTGCATGCTATACAGGAACCACATAATAGTGCCTTAATGAATCAGACTGCAATTACCATTGTATTAGTCCACAAAAGGATAGGTGTTCAAATAGGGAGGGAACCCTCACACACATATCGATTATGTATAAAAGCAGTTCCTACACACCTGCATCTGCTATGCACACCCACCAACATTACCCCACACCCAAACATATTACAATACAAACTGTAATAACATCACAAATCATTCACTCACTGTACATCTGCAGAAGCCTTAACATACCTTGTCAGAGACACACTAGCATGGCCCTATGTGAAATAGCTGCTGTTATACAATGGAACAGCTGTTGATGCTACAGGGTTTGTTTGCACTAATCCCGTTTCAGAGGGTTGTGTGTACACCGGGATGTGTTAGCAATTACTGAGTAACAGCACAGTATGCTACACTTGTACACCAAATCAAGGATGCCTGGGTAGCACACTGTAAACCACATAACAGTTCATGCATAGCCATACAGCCTTGAGCTGCCCAAACATCCTTGTCAGACTTAAACATCTGTAGAAGTATCAGGTACAAACAAACCCTGCATAAGTAGCAATGTTCTGAAATATAACAGCTGTACTCACATGTAGAACAAAATCATCTAGCCATTTCACACAGTCCACGGGAGTCATGAAGCTAATATATCTATGTGTGTCTCCATATAGCTGTTGAAATATATCACAAACAACACATCCAGGCTGTCTTCATGGAAAGTAAAGCAAACGGACAACGCTCAAAAGGAGTACTCAGTTATACACCACTGTTGCCTTGGTATGGACTAATGGAGTAGCTGCACAGCTGATGTGCATCTAATTAACTACTTTGGAACAGCAATTTGTGGATAGGATACCACATGTTACCAATATGTAACTAGAAAAGGATGTGTTATCACACATTCAAACCATCCATATATACCAGCGGAACGTTACAAAGAACATTGAAACACAAACTGAGAAGGATTGAATCAACAGTTAACGACACCTCAGGTTACTAATAAGGTATGTAGAACAGTCAGTATGTCTGTGTATGTAGTACCTTTCTGTAGTATTTAAAGTGCATGCAATCCATATAGTGGAAACAGTTATCTTGTAGTGATGTATTGTTGAGCATAGTAACGCTTGTAGTATTTGTATGTACTGCTGTAGGTCACAAGGCAAACACCGCATACACCACAAGGGATGCTATATAAGGAATTTGAACAGAAATACTCCTCACCAGCTGCTGTCAGTGGCAGGGCTGGTTCAACAAGTATGTGCTATAACAGGGAATAGTATATGTTGATATATTGTAACTGTAGCCATATGTATGGGTGTATTACTGAGAATAACATGTCGAAGGTTGGGCCACTGTGCAATTATGATTTGCATTGTGGGATATTGTGCCAATAACTGTTTAATGTACAGTATTGTAGGCAGATATGTATTACAAGCTACATAGCATTACTGTAATGTTAGGCAAAAATTAGTTATGTCTATTGGCATTTACAATACACAATAACAGGATACATATGTCTTTTAGTCACCCTACAGTATATCAGCATGATACCAAAGTAAAATGGAATAGCTAGTTAACTATCCATGCTGTCTTACCAATGGTATTTATAAGCCTAGTTAGAGTGTGCTGGCTTTTGCCACCCCCATAGGTTGGTTCCCTGTGCCTCTGAATGGCAGAGCCATCAGTTTCCTGTGCCTCTGTCCAGCAGAGCCACTGCAGTGATCCCGGGGGTACATGTCTGTCTCCCATCCACACGTCAAGGTTTCCCTTGAAGAGTGCTAGTGAGGGGCCCTGCCTGATGTACATTGGAATCATGTTCCAATGCATGGGGAGTGTTCGGGTCAGGAATCTATCCGTCCAGCATGTCCTAGTCATTGTTGTGGTTAGGTGTATATCCCTAGAGCATGTGGCTTTCAGGAGCCTCTGTTTAGGTGGTGCATATCCAGCAATATAGGGTTGGATATGGGCCTTGTATGTCAAGCAGGGATCACCTGTGAGTATGCGGTATGCAACGGAGTATAGCTGGAGTTTCTTAGGTTGGGCTGCATAGGTCATCTGTTTGAGGTCAGTAATCCTGTTGGTGTGGTACTGGTGTGGTCTTCCAAGCTGTTGCAGTTGTCTTGTAAGGTATATCCCAAATGGGGTGTTGTATCCTTTAATGCATCTAATAAGTCATGAGTAGAGAGGCACAATGGCCTCCTTTGATCTGGACGCAAACCCATTAGAGATAAGGTGGGCCACGTAGAAGGATATTCTAACCACCTTGTCATTATGGGTACCGAAGGAGAGATTGCTATCTACTGGGGTTCCCGGATCCCTTATTACCTTTTCTGTATGTAAGGGACTAGCACCTATGTGGTATTCTGTGGGTAATTAGTTATATCCAAAGGAGATGACTATGCACTTTTAGGCATTCAGCTTGATGCCATGATATTAACACCAGGTATCCGTCTCAGTGCGACCCTTCCAGAGTGTGTCTGTAACAGCTGGGGAAACAATTATGTCCCCTAGTTTGCAGTCTTCTGCAAACCTTTCAGCCAAAGCCCTCCTGTGCTTGTCTGTATGTCAGAGAAGTATATACCGAACATGAGGTGTCCCAGGACTGAGACTTGGGGGACGCCACCTGTTCATTTGGACCTAGGGTATGTAACTCCCACTGTGTGGGTTCTGTCTGTGAGCCACTTTGCAAACCATGACATGACGTAGGGGTTAATGTTCAGGTGAATGGGTATGTTGATAATACCAGAAGGAGGAATGGTGATGAAAGCCTATGAGAGATCTAGGTAGGCTGTGTGGACGTCCTTACCCTCATCTAATGCCTTGGTAACTGTCTCTAAGAAGTCCACCAGGTTTAGGAGGCATGGTCTGCCCTTAACAATGCCAAACTGGGAGGGGTCAAAGGTTTGGAGATACCCAATGTCTCTGTGACTGAGATCCATGATGTGCACCATAGCCTTGCAGACCAGGCTAGTCAGGCCTATAGGGAAATAGGTCCCGTGGTCCATTGTGGTGCCACCTTTGTGGAGTGGGGTAACTGTTGCTGTGTGCCATTCAGGGGGCACTTTGCCCGATGTGAGGCTATTATCGAACATAGTGTGTTGGTGGGCAGACAGTACGTTCTGAAGTTAGTGTAAAATGCAGCCTGGAATGTTGTCTGGTCCCATGGATGCTGTGATATTGGCTTGAGGGTGTGCAGCTTTGAGAGGGAGAGGGAAAGGTAGCACTGAACCTATCTGCCAGGATGTTGCCAATATCATTTGGTTCTGTAATGTTTGTGCCTTTGTACTGTAACTCAGAGCAGATCTGGTTGTTGACATCAAGATATGTGACATAGTTATAGAATGATTTGTAGTTGTTGTTGGAATTAGTGGTGGTTTAGTTTTTGTAGCTAGCTTTGCAGGGTCTTATAAGGGATCTCACCTTCTTACTGAGGCTGGCCAGGGAGCTCCTCCACGCATGCGATTATACTCTCATTTGCAACAGTGTCTTCCTCCTGTAGTACAGTTTGTTTATGGCAAGGGACTACCAGATTGGTTTCCTTAATTAGGAGTATAGCGTCTTGGTTCTGTCTGGGATAGCACAAGCCATACTCATGTAAGTGCTTATAGAGTGCATTTGTGTAGGATTCAGCAGTTGTAACAGTATTGTCCATCTGCATGGCTGTCATGATGTTCACCACGTCTGTCTTAAGAAGCATGTAGTTGGCTTTGTAGACATATTATACTGTGGTTCCCTTAATGGGGGTGGGGGCAGGATGTGGATATCAATGGTGTTAAGCTCATGGTCGGATCGAACCAATGAGGAGTTGACTTCACAGGTTGTAGTGTTGGGTGGTAGGCGGAGAGGCTTGTCTGTGTACATGAGGCAATGTGTACATTGCCTCAAGATGTCCAGATTCATCAGATAGACAGGTGAGAACACTGGCAGTTGACTCTTGGACATGCCTGATTATAGAACTAATTTCACCTAGATAAGTGATGAAAGTGAGTACAAGATCTATTTTACTCTAAGCAAGTGAGAAAAGTATGTACAAAACCTGTTTACCCTTACCTCTAGGTAATGAGGAAGATTGAGTGCTATAGTAATTATTAGCTTACATAGTGCTTACAAGTTCTGAACAAGTGCTGAGCATGAATAAGCAATCCAGATAGGGTCTTGGATAACATAAACACATGCCCCCCCCAACAGGCACACAAATATTTATCCATGTGCACCACAGGGCCCCTGTACCCACAACTATGCAAGTACAAGCTGCACTGAGGCTGCATGGGACCTGTCCACATCACAGGTTGTTTCATACACATATGGCAAAAAAAGATGCTCTCCATGTACACATCATGTAAAACATAGCTCCATATCAGGTTGTGTACACACTGAATGGTGCACACCAACAGGTATCACAACCTACAAAGGGGGAGACACCACTGATAATGGGAAGTACTGCACTACTACCCTGCTGAGTCTGGTCTGGAAGGCCATGAACCTTGATCAAATAATTCATGTCAGCAGTACAGATGTAGATGACAGTAAGGTTGATGTCACACTACATATCATAACCTTGCCAGGTCATAGGACATCATCACCCATACTGTGTACCACCTACATTCGGTATACTAGATGTACATTCCTATATCACAGGAGTATTTTGCAACAGGACTGCTGGCATAACTAACACTACAGAAGGTGTCTGAATAATACATTCTCATCACACCAGTGGCAGCTACAGTATGTCAGGGTTAATGAATTTTATTCACCTTCATTGTAGTCCATACTTCACAGACAAACAGAAGGCATCTGCCTATTGAAGTATGCAAATGACTATGACCTAGGAGCAATAGCTGATTCAGGAGTGTTGTAGACAACATTCAGAAGGGGCTTTGTGGGTGAGGTGTTTGTGACATATGGCCACAATCTGACAGCTACATATTGCATTGACTCCCCTATGTTAATAACCTTGTATCCATTAACTACCACCTAGGCAGTAGTCAACATAATGGACACTTGTGTGTAAGAGATGCAGCTGGGCAGTTGTTTTACCTGTGATAGCTACGTCACCACACCAGTCAGGTAGTCATATGTGGCAACCCTAATAATGATAAGGTGCCATCCATGAATTTAGAGATCATTGTCCAGCCATACACAGCACTCAAGTGACCCATATCAGATCACATATTTCCTTTAAGGGGTATCGGCCATGTGCAGATGGCCTACACCAGCCTTCCCATTCCCCATCTCCACTATGTAGCATAATGCATACCCTGAATAAGTCCATGTCCAACCCAGTGATGTTGGACATGTTACACGTACTCATCCTGATCTCGAACACATACTTCATGGACATCCACCTTCCACATGCTGGACAGATTCTTGTCCCATACACTTTACATAGTCCTGTCATACTATGCATTCCTGTCCATCAAAGCTGCACATCGCTCCCCTCTCAGACATGGTGTGATGACTGCATGGTAAATGTATCATTAACCCTGTGGATCAGTAATGTGGCACTGCTCCACCTGGCCCCACAGACCAACCTGTCGGCTACAGCCAGGTAACCTTTCATCCTAGATTCATACATGGCCCATGGCATATAGCCCACTAGTTGATTTTGACTGTACATGCTATAGTTGATATCCATCCCTGCAAATACCATCTGGCTAGCCAGTGTACCATGTGTATCACATGTGCAACACAGGTGATACATGGCAGGATGTTGAATTGCTGTACAGTGCCGTGTAGATGTATATGGCAGACAGAACACATACATGTAAAACTTTATGTGAGCAAGTCTGCAGGGTCACAGGTCATGTCTGTTAAGGCAGTGTAAGTCCTTATATGTGACATATACATAGCATCAAGGTCGACTGCATTAATGTGGACACATCCAGATATGTGCTGATAGGTAGGAACACCAGTACAGGCAAACAGACATGCCTACATCATGACAGCATTCACATGGAGTATGAGCAAAGTAATCATGTGACACACACACACACATATATGGTGATAATATCCACCGACATTGAGCGTCACATGTGTGTGACACAAACACATCAGTGTCATGTTGGTTTGCAAATACAACTATTTAAACTTAATAAATGCGATACACATGTATGTTCAGCTGTAGCTCTGTATGTCTCTGTGAGTTACTGTGACCTATATCCATCATTATGTCTTCCAGGTATGCCACATGCAAAGCTACCCGCTTTTACCCGCTTGGGGGATGAGGCCCTCATTCCATACCTACTCGACAGTCACAATATTCTGTTCAGCCATGTGCCACAGGATGCACAGCAGCGGGATGGCCTGTGGATGGAACTTTGCAGGAGGGTTAATGATGTTGATGGCCACAACTGCACATACCAGTAGGTGCGCAAACAGTGTACAGACCTCATTAGATAGGCAAAACAGCATGCGAATGCAATCGCCAGGGAACAAGGTGCAACAGGTGGTGGACCACCAACCCAGCCCCCACCCACATGTACCGATGAGCTACTGGCCAACCTGGGAACACCTGCAGAACCACATCCACAAACCTTAGCCAATATTGTGGATGTGGGTGTCTCTCAACCACTGAGCCTGGAGTTGCCTGGTAAGTCAGTACTGCACCTATAACAACTATATTCCATATAGTTGCATGTGTCACTGTACAATATGTAATGTAACATCATATGCAAGGCATGTATACACACATGACGCATACTATAGTATTCTACTCTGCATATGCACACATGTGCATACACCATAGTATAGTCTAATGTACTGCTGTATGTGTTATGCACATTGCACCCTGTAGCCATTATACAGGCATGGATTATGTGCATACTGCTGTGTTACTCCTATTTAGGTACCTCTGGCATTCTGCTGTGACAGCAGCCCATTGCAGGTGAGAGTGTTATTATTTATCAGGAATCATAATGCACAAATCTATCTGGCATGTGGCCATTTACAACATGTATACATAATGTATGGTCCTGTCACAATATACAGGTCGGACCTGCAATGCATCACAATGACTACCCATGTACAACACTTGCAAACTATGTGAATCATCTCACCGATATCATTCCTCACAAACTGTCATTGCCAGATGTGTGGACAGCTGTGCATACAATGGTGGAGGTGCTGTTCACTTTAGGGACATACTACAGATCAGAACTACACATGTGGTGAATGCAAACAGTACTACACAGTGGGCTGGAATATCGCCAGCACACAGGATTCACTGGTGTGGATCATAGCCCTGCTATGAATGTCACACAATGTGATGTGCTATCTTTACATGTCTATGACATCTAGTGGCCTGGCTGCAACACTGCCTACCTAACCTAAAAACATATCCCGCATACCACCCTTTATCTGCATTACCCTGTCATCAGTGGAGCATATATGTCATATGGGACAACACAGACATGTGAAATAGATGCCCGTCACAATAATTTGGACAACACATGTATACACATGGCCATGGAGGATGGCCAGAGACATGGAGCAACACACACAGTAGATGTGATGTGCTTGTGTGTACACCCTGTCATACAATGGCTACACATGGTTCAACTATGGCCTTTGTATAATGGTCATATTGTAGATGTGGAACACTAGACATCCTACAGGCCTGTGCACATCTTGTGTAGGTGTAACATCAATCCACCACATAAGAAGTGTTGAACATCTTGAGGGTGTCACGACATGACAGCAGTCACCTGTACAGTATCCACATCAGCCCACAGATACAGTACATTCCCCTTGCTGGTGTTGGACATCAATGTCATACTTGCTCCTCATGTGTATGTGTATGTGTTACACAGATGTCATGTGAGACATGGTGTATCGACGTGTTCACCATGTCTGTCCATAGTTGCCAGGCAGCAGCAATATGGTTGCAGATGTGCAGGGGTTTCATCCATATACCCATCAGTGACCTGTGTCACAACTTCCACATCATTGTTTAGTGTGTATACACTTTAGTGATGTAGGTCACATTCCACAGTATATATGTATTGTATCTGAACACAGTCATGGCTATGAACTCTGTAACTCACACTATATAGCACTAGAGACGCCTCATGATTCCCTGCATTGACCATGCACATCAGTTAAATGTGCAGTATATTTGTAGGGCAGACAGAAAACACTGCATTGGGATACCATTACAAAAAAATGTATATTTGACAGGACACCATTGTGTTAAACATGTATGCATGTCATTGCACACGTCAGCAGATCACATGTCATACTACATGTGATTGTCAAGGTCATATGCCACACATCAGGCAGGTGTACTGTTAACCTGTGCTGGTCTACATAGTGTAACACAGGGATGTATGGTAACTACTACTATGATTGTGTAATTTGCATGCCATCTGCTATGACACATGCATGCTGTTGTGTGCAACCCAGGGATGTATGATAACTACCACTATTATTGTCTGCGCTGCATGCCGTCTGCCATATCACATGCATGGTGCATGCCTTCTGTCATATCACATGCGTGTGTTTCTGTGTGTGTGTCTATTGTATAGATTGCAATGTACAGTTCTTGTCTGCCCTCACAGGTGATGTAGGTGCATTGCCCTCCTGCAGTACATCTGATGTTAGTGTCCCTACAGACTCTAGCAGTGATGATAAATGTATGATTGAGTCACAGGCAGAGTTGTCAGGGGCTGAAACTGTGCCATTGGTTGGCATTCCATCTATATTCCCCTCATCCCCGCACACAGATCCCATGCCTGCACATACCCCATCACCAGTGGCCATAGAGGAAGGACAGTCGGTGCATGGTAGCTTGGAACAGGAAAGTGTGGGGGCTATGGAAGGTGTGCCTGCACACCAAGGTGTCAGCCAAACGACTGGTGGTGCCCCACACAGGCATGTGGCCAGTGCTGCTCATAGAGGACCTCTGGCCAACATGCTCCTGCAAGACAGAGCATAGCAACTGGTGTCACCAGACGCATATTTCAAGCTGTAATGGAGGCACAGGCATGTGCTGAATGGCGCAACAGAAAAAATCAGAGGCTACAGAGGGCTGCTGTCCATTCTTTAAACAACAACATCCAGGCAATGGTAAATGCTCAACAGTAGATTGCTGAAGCTTTGGATAGACGGTTGAGTGACATGGTTGGAGTCCTTGACCGTGGCATGACAACGCGAGCATGAGTTGTCTGTGTTGGAACATCTGGTAGGAGTGAAGCATCGGGTAGGTGGACGTAGGCCTGCTACATCACCTGTATCAGGTCTACGTGTACGAGCTACTTCACATGTCCGCTTCCATAGTGGCGGTAGCAGCAGCAGTGCATCTGGTGCTGTGCTGTCCACACCACGACACAGCAGGCCACATGCACGTGGCCCAGGACAGTCCCAACAGGGACACGGTTCCAGTGGACAAGTGACATCACACAGTACCCAATCTGCACCTCTGCATGGTAATGCCTGTGCAACCCCTGGCAGGCACAGATCACATGTCCATGGCCGAACACCGTGAACTGTAAAACCTCGCCTGTACAGTCTGCAGATGTCAATAATACCCCTGTGTAGGCCAGACACATGGCAGAACTGTATGCATACATACACGCACACACTGGAAACTTATGTATGGCACCGCAACACACACACATGCATAACATCCACACACACACACACAATTAGATCAAAGGACCAAACCCACACATATTATGTCATCCAATGGTACTGCCTAGGCCTCTGGCAAACATTAACACCCTGTGCATATTATGATGCCTGTGCCACATCCCTGACATCCACACCATCGGTGCAGGGACATGCTCATATGGTCTGATGCACAGGGTGAACACACTAGGAAGATAAGTGTAGTTTACAATTGTTGAGTACTGTTGACAGGCAACAGATATACCATGTACTACAGGTGTACAATGCTGTTAACAGTATGTGTCTTGTGTAACAACAGTAACTGCATGTTGGTCATGATGTTCTGCTGTCCTCCTTCAGGTCTAATTGCACGTGCCAGTGGATGTCAGTGTTTGCAGTTAGTGTCCCATATGTCAATGTGGACTACTCACAGGTATGTATGAATATACCAACATGCACCGTGTAGCTGCCACATACCAGTGAGAATGTCCCACGTTACAAACACGTCTACCAATCCAAGAGCATGATAACTGTGTATTAAGCTACTGTGGCCAAAGACGTGACATCGATAAAGGATAACATCACAGGTACAGTTACATGGAGTGGTGAGGTAAGAGAGTGGTCTAGCTGATTACAAGGGTAGAGGCCAGTGGAAAGTATGATGCCTCATTGGGAATCAGTAATACACGTTCCCATGACAGGATGCCAACACACAACTGCACCCACACACACGGGTATTGACACACATGTACTCAGTGACACAGTAACACACCCACACACTCACGGATTCACTGACACAGTAAACACAGTAACGCACACTCGCACACAGTTGCTACTGGTGAGGACCCCTGCCTATGTGCAAATCATCATTACAGTACTGTGCACCTACATGATGCGCCACAGAGAATACACATGTACAGGTTGTCAGTACGGCCTAAGATCGGGGACATCAACACGAATAGTAGAATGCATTGCCTGGATGGGGGGAGGGGTCTTATCAGTTCAGTATGGTAACATACTTCCTCACCCCAGGGACCAGTCAACCCTACATACACACACTGTGGCATTCAGTATTTAATACACCTATGTCAGGCACATACAGATACCTCACATGTGTGAGATGCACGCCCCTGCATACATCCTGCTTTCTACACTGCAGTCTGTACAGATGTGTACACTAGTGTACAGGAGAGTGAGTAACAATTGAGATGTATTCCCCACAATATGTGACATATATGGACACACACGCAACCACACATGCCAGTACTGTGAATCTCAGACCTGCCTAGCTCATGTTATGTATGACAGATGTACAGCAGTATTGCACATGTTACAAACTGTACTGACACTTCCTGTGGCAACAGTGCTGATATATGCACATGGGATGTCTTAGCTCTTAACAGGTATCAAGTGATTTACCTTTGCTGTCACGCTGACCGCTGTCTAAGTTTTGTGTTATGTCCTTCAATTAATTAAACCATTGCTTACTGGTTACACAGGTTATTGTAGGACCGCTTGCGACACACCTGTGAGCTGTCCACAGCAAACATCCATCTGCAAAGATGCCCCACAACTTAGTTATTTCCACACATCTGTCTATACCTGAGGTACATCCTTCTGTACATTCAGCATATCACCATATACAGTTGGCAATGTTGAGGCTGCATTGCAGCTGCATGATGTACTAGGATACACATCACCTGCATACATCAGCAACTGCACACGCATGTTATCTGAATGCACAACACTATGTGTACAGGTGTGTAGGTCCTACAATCCTAAAATTTGGGCATGTTTGTAGGCATTGCAATTGGTGGACATGTGTAATGACATACATGACATTATATGATATGATGGGTGTAATGGGTGATGAGAACAGAGGGAATGTTACCTCTGTCAACATTGATATCACACCTTATGTACTGTTAGCATTCAGCAGCCATGGACCTACATTCCATGTGCATGTGTGTAATGGCTGTAGCCACCTGTTTGCACAAAGGACAACAACAGCTATGCTATTTACATGTATGTTTTATGTGTGTGTGTGTGTGTGTGTGTGTGTGTGTGTGTGTGTGTGTGTGTGGCATGTACATACACAGGGCAGGTACATGTATGTCATATCCATACATAAGGGTGTGTACTCATGTACAGAAACAGTCATCTGCTAAAAATGGAAAGTACTGAGGGCCCCTGGCATGTGTACAGCTAACCTGGTCACAGACAGTGGTGTCATTGTATTGCATAACACATGATGCAACTGTGTCAGTACATGTGTACTCTCTACAGTTGATGCAGAACTTAGTACAGTACACAGGTCAAGGGTCACACGGTGGTGTACTCTTCTATGTCATACAACATGTATGGATGCATGTTGGTGGTCCAAGGGCATGGTGGTGTCTGAGCTTTACATCCTAGAATGCAGCACATGACTCATCTGTGATGCCTTTCATGGGGGGACCGGTCAGCACATGTGAGTGTCCTTTATGTATGTGGGTATACCACCTGGAGTGGTCCATACCTGTGTTATGGCCCACATGTCTGGTTCTGAGATATATGGTGGTAGTGCTAGGTTCTGAGGTATATGGTGGCAGTGCTATTGTGCACTACAGAGCCATCAGCCAGGTGTTCCTCACTGCACAGATGTCAGTACTCCACATTGTTAGAGCTACAGTGACCAGCTGTGAATATGGATGCTACACATCTAGCACTGGTTAGCATAAGAAAACAATGCAGTTGTCCTATAGGTGTATGGGAGTTAACTTGTGTTTAGGACATTTGCCTTGAAATGGCACTGTGTGGGTGGATGCGACTTGGGTGATATCCCCACTCCCTTGAATCATGGATGCATGTGATATGTGACAAAGGCCTGCCTACTGTCAGCCATGTCATCCCTGAATGACAGCCGATGTTGTGTAAAAGACCAGTGTCAAATATATGTAGAGCAGCGTTCCTGCTAACATTGACAACTACTAACACTAGAGCCCATTAAAATGAGTTATTTATGCCTACCTGTAATAGCATGGCCACTGTGGCCTTCCATGTTTAGAATCAGAGTGCATCCCAGTCAACCCTGTCCTACTGGGAGTATGAGCATGCCCAGTATATCTTTATGTAGATGGACACATAGTAGAGCATTCCAACCAGCCCATGTGCTACTAATTGTGTGAGCATGCCCAGTATGTCCTTGTGTAGATGGACACATAGTGCATTCCAAACAGCCCTGTGCTACTAAGTATGTGAGCATGCCCAGTGGCACCTTGTGTCGGCTATGTGCCTCTGTGTATGGGCATGACCATTGTAACCCTGTATAGTGGTAATAGTCATCCATTCCACAGATGGGCATACTCCAGGTCAGGATGGATTCCTACTTTAAACACACAGGTTCACAGGTATGTACATCTTAACTGCCAGCATCCCTGTTGATGTCTGTATTCCCAGAAGGTCATAATGACAGCCTTGAAATGGGTAGTCTGTATGGCGTGATTTATAAGTATGTAGTATTGTAATAGTAATCTGCAAATAGGCAGGTGTTCCGTTCCCACCAATGGCGTGTGTGTGTGTGTATGTCTGTCCCCATTTGCCATAGGACTGTAAATTGATTTTAGACTGCCCACACTCCATACATTTCTTATACCCACCGTTAGCAAGGCCGATGATGTCACCCATCTACAAATACACTTCTGGGAGTGCTGTCTCTCAGTAATCTCGTTAGTGCGTTCTGTAACTGCATAATGCTGAAGTGTAATAAAATAGTTAGGTTGGTGTTCTATTCCCACACTTGCTGTGTGTATATGTGTGTCCCTGTTTGCCTGAGAACTGCATAATGCTTTTATACTGCTCACACTCCATACATTTCTTATACCCACTGTTAGCAAGGTCGATGATGTCACCCATCTACAAATACACCTCTGGGAGTGCTGTGTCCCAGTAATCTCGGTAGCATGTTCTGTAACTGCATAATGCTGTAGTGTAATAAAGTATTTAGGCCGGTGATCTAGTCCCACACTTGCCGTGTTTGTGTCCCCGTTTGCCTGAGAACTGAGTAATGCTTTTATACTGCTCGCACTCCATACATTTCTTATACCCACCGTTAGCAAGGCCGATGATTTCACCCATCTACAAATACACCTCTGGGTGTGCTGTGTCCCATAATCTCAGTAGCGCATTCTGTAACTGTGTAATGCTGCAGTGTAATAAAGTAGTTAGGTCGGTGTTCTACTCCCACACTTGCTGTGTGTGTCCCCGTTTGCCTGAGAACTGAGGAATGCTTTTATACTGCTCACACTCCATACATTTCTTATACCTACCATTAGCGATGCCAATGATGTCACCCATCTACAAATACACCTCTGGGAGTGCTGTGTCTCAGTAATCTCGGTAGTGCATTCTGTAACTGTGTAATGCTGCAGTGTAATAAAGTATTTAGGCCAGTGGTCTAGTCCCACACTTGCTGTGTTTGTGTGCCCATTTGCCTGAGAACTGAGTAATGCTTTTATACTGCTCACACTCCATACATTTCTTATACCCACCATTAGCAAGGCCGATGATGTCACCCATCTACAAATACACCTATGGGAGTGCTGTGTCCCAGTAATCTCGGTAGTGCATTCTGTAACTGCGTAATGCTGTAGTGTAGTAAAGTAGTTAGGTCAGTGTTCTAGTCCCATACATGCCGTGTGCGTGTCCCCATTTGCCTGAGGACTGAGTAATGCTTTTATACTGCTCACACTCCATACATTTCTTATACCCACCATTAGCAAGGCCGATGATGTCACCCATCTACAAATACACCTCTGGGAGTGCTGTGTCCCAGTAATCTTGGTAGTGCATTCTGTAACTGCATAATGCTGTAGTGTAGTAAAGTAGTTAGGTCGGTGTTCTAGTCCCACACATGCCATGTGTGTGTCCCCATTTGCCTGAGGACTGAGTAATGCTTTTATACTGCTCACACTCCATACATTTCTTATACCGACCGTTAGCAAGGCCGATGATGTCAACCATCTACAAATACACCTCTGGGAGTGCTATACCCCAATAATCTCAGTAGCACGTTTTGTAACTGCGTAATGCTGTAGTGTAGTAAAGTAGTTAAGTTGGTGTTCTAATCCCAGACATGCCCAGTGTGTGTGTCTGCCTGCATGAGATCAGTATAGTGCTTTGTAGTATTCGCCATAGCGCATTCCCTAAACGCATGTTGCTGCAGTGTGATACAGTAGGGGTTTATATACAGGACATGGCAAGAGTGTGTCTCTCTGTCAGAGCCTCTGTAGAGGTGGCTGTGATTATCTTACCATCGGACATGTTTGGGAGCTTTTTTTTAGTTTTCCTATATGGTACCCATCTTATGACACATTGGCCACCTCACGAGGAGTACAGCTGTCAGTCAGCTACGGCACTGTGTTGGCAAGCCATACCCATACATCTGGCAAAAGGCCTGGTGAACTAAGTATGCAGCCAGGAGTACAGCTGTCAGTCAGCCACAGCACTGTGTTGGCTGGCCATACCCATACATCTGGCAAAAGGCCTGGTGAACTAAGTATGTAGCCCTACTAGTACCTGGTATATATCCCATACCCATGTGCCATGCACATACAACCTTGCCTAGGATATCCCACTATGTTGCTAGTAACATGCACATTGAGGACAGATAGTAGGCATGGTGTGAATGCAGTGGCCTGCAGAGGACATGGCACCCTGTACAGCAGTACAATAGGCACATATATACGGACAATGTGCCTTCACTATGTTCCACCCTGAATCCCTGAAACATATGTGGTGCCATCAAATGTGATCCACTAAGGCCAGATAATGCTGTATACATGTACCCTGTATGGACCCATGCCACTGACACCATGGAATACCTGTATCATACTATCCATGCAGGTGCAGGGCTGACCTGCTTACTATAAGCAGATTTTGCCACACCAGGCCAGTATTGGCATATTGGGGTATAACAGGCTGTGTACACTACATGTGTCTGCCAAACCAGATACACCTGTACATGTCACTGTACAGTAATGTGGGACATGCACATCTCAGGCAATGTCCATGTGAAGTACTATCAAACACAGACATGGCATGCATTGCAAGGCTATGGCCCTACACATTGATAACCAGGATGTCAGGCCAGATAATGCAGTACCCATCTGTGTGGGACATTGCAGACACTACACCCCTGCACTGCACACCATTGTTGAGTGACACAATGGCAAGGGTTACCCCTCACCCAGCCTTGTACAGCCATCCTGCACAACCAAACACTACACACCCATGGAGAAATGCATACCTGCATGCCAGTACTGGCACCCTGTGTCTGCACGTGGGTTGTGATGCTCCCAACCACAATCACTCCCAGTATAAACCAAGTTGGCATACCAACAGTTGTCAAGCACTTTCACATGCTCTAGCGCATAGAACCTTCAGATATCCCCTGTGCTGCATGTGGTCCTGTGCATTACTGCAGTGTGGCAAACTAAGTAGTTACATTGTGTATTTGTGGCCCTGGAAAAGGTGTCAATGCATGTCCATTAGAGAGTGTGGTTGTGGTGACAATGGCATCCGTTCACGTGGACTGACATGTGTGCCACACCTAATGTATATCTACTATATCTGTTGCAGATGGCACTGACTCACCTACACACATGTTCTTACAGCACAGCTACATGTCGCCTTTGTGGCACATGTAGTAACGTCATGCAGATGTAATAGTAATGAGTAGTCAGGGGCTTGCCCCTGTACTATTTGGCATGTGGCAGATGATGCTTATGGTTAAGTCTCCAAGCCCTTCCCTGGTGTACATTGCCTGTCCTGCCCACACACTCTCTGGTGGATGTGAAGGTGTACACCTGCACAGCAGCAGCATGTGTATTGTAAGAGATGGAAATGGTCAGGTGATGGCCTCTGCACCTATTGCAGTCCTCCTCTAGCTGATTGCACGTGGTACAGCTGTGATGGTGTTCCCATAGCCATCTGCATGATAAACACAGTACACTACCTATGGAAACATGTTATTATCTGGCCATGGCAGTCGCTGTGAGTGGTACCTGGATGTGATGTTCTGACACGGTATCACAGATGATATTTGGATGTACCTCAATCATTTTCCACAGTGGGAAATAGCCTAAAGACAGGAGGGTGATGTGCCACACAAAACTACAGCATGTAAGTGTAGCTATGCTGCACTGAGACTACTGCCTGTTTAACATGTGCGTGCCAATAGCTATTCTGCATGTTATAATGCAGACATGACAGTACGCTGTTCATGAAGGACCCCCATTTGTAGGGCCATCTGTGAACTGGTCAGTGTGTGCAACCATTTGTTTCCTGTGTTACACACTGAACACACATCTGTGCACAGCAGAAGCATGGTGTGAGGATTACAGACAATACATGATGATAGGGATGTGTTACTGCCATCGCATCCCTGACTGGACATGTGTCACATGAGACAGTGGTATGACTGACACGGTGTGGGATTCCCAGTGACAAGCCAATGATGGGCAACTGTTCATAGCTGCGGTCACACATCTACTACACATTGTACAGTTGGCATGCGGTATATATGCATGTGTTGTGCTCCCTCTGCAAATGTGTACCATCTGTTGTGTTGGGTTGCTGGTGATATCTATGCATACTGTCATAGGTAATCCTGTATGTTGTTGTCTATCACTAAGCCATATGTGGGTTTAAAATGCAACACCATAGGCTGAATGGATTGGGAGGTCCCGGCAGAACCTCCTGTCCCACTTCAGCTGACCATGGCACCGGGCAATAGCACATCTGGGGCCCTGCCATAGATACCAACCTCTGTTGGCTCTGCACCACCTTCTGGTGGTACCACCACTGAGGATGGAGCATGTCCCCCTTGGGAGCGGGACCAGACAGGTATATATCTGCTGTCGTGAGGTCCCGGACGTGTTGCGTTGGTGGCTCCCTAAGGGGTTATGAAGCCAGATAAGCCAGTTCAAGGGCAGAGTGTCAAATTTACAGGGTGATTCTGCCCCTCCTGGACAGCCCCCAGCGCTGCCTCCTTTGCAGCTATGTAGGTGCAGTGGCAGTTGCCCAGGGCTGGGGACCTCAATCCTACTGTTCCCATGGGCTTTTGAATTCCGAAGACCCATCCCCATCCAGGGTGTATCCCCCCCACATGCGTCATATACCAACCCTGTATGTTGTCTTTTCTGTGCTAATACCTATCCTCCACATCCATACCTACACTCCTTCCCCAACATCTGACCGTCACCTACGGACACATAAGGCCATTCGGCTCCTAGGACACTATCTGCCCTATATATAGCTGTCCATTACACACACGTGCCCACTGGATACATGAAACCCTTGTAATATGCATCATAACATACTACTGTTATCCTCACCCCTGTCCCTCAGGTGCATGATCCTGGTATGCACATCACTCCTACATGGTCCTGGTACACGTGAGGAGGACAACCCCATTGTACACAAAACACTACCCGTCCCTCTATGGTTACCCCATTTACCTTTATCATGATGATGATGTTGCACACAGCACCTTGCAAGAGTACTGTTCACACATAATGATTGGACAGGTACTGTTGTGTTATTGTACATTACATGCACAGAGTGATGTATATGGCCAATGTACAACTATTTGCGTGTATGACTGACACATGTCTGTCTGAGGGAGTCTTGCGATCACATAGAGCAACACCACTACATAATACAGGCATCGCTGGTGTTTCCCATTTCATTTGTTTGTAATGCTTTGTTGCCACATGGTATGTTCCTGATATATCTCTATATATGTATGTACCTATATGCTGGGCATAAACACTCACATTTACATCTACATGATGGGATATATTCCAATACTGTTGAATGACTGCGCTGTATGATATGTTTGTGGTACTGTCCTTTGTCTGTATATCTGCCACGGCATATTGGTAATACACATTAGCTGTGTGCACAGGGTCCTGGTTCCAACCCTTGCGAAGGACATATAGTTGGTTGCAGGGCAGGAAAAGCCCATTGGATACGGAGGGAGTAAGGCACATTAAAGCAGTTGGGAGCTGGTGTGCATGAGCTTGCGTGGTGTTAGGCACTGCTGACCTCTGGTTATAGCCTCATACACTTGGTTAGCCTCTACATTGCTTAACCAGTGCAATACTCGCATACTGGTAGCCAAACACGCTTACACCTGCTCACTCCCGCACTTGCTAATGCGCCAACATTGGTGCTTGCATCTGTCACTCACACCCCTGTGTGTGAGCGAGGACCACAATATTACCTTGTGATGCCTATAACATCGGACTACATAACTACAGTATCGGGATTGGCTGCCCATTAGGCAACAGCATCGCGTTCGACTGTACGGAATCAGCAGCCTGTCCAGTGACACAATCGTATTTGTGTGTACCTCATACAATGTGCTCCCACCTTGTGATGCCTATTACATCGGAATACATGAATACAGTATCGGGAATGGCTGCCAATTAGGCGACGGCATGGCATTCAACTGTATGGTATCAGCAGCCTGTCCGGTGAATCATTCATATTTGTGTGTTCCTCTCACAATCTGCTCCCACCTTGTGATGCCTATCACATCGGACTACATAACTACAGTCATAGTCGGTCTTAGGCATAGGCTAACTAAGCGTCTGCCTAGGGCACCACTTTAGTGGGGGCACTTTACCAGTATTTATTTGGTGTAGGTAGACCAGGATGGGGGCACTGGGTGGTGTGGTGGGCGATGCCATTGTGCAGTCTGCCTAGGGCACCAGTTGACCTAAGGCCACTCCTGACTACAGTATTGTGAATGGCTGCCCATTAGGCGATGGCATGGCGTTCGACTGTACGGAATCAGTGGCCTGTCTGGAGAATCATTCATATTTGTGTGTTCCTCTTACAATCTGCTCCCACCTTGTGATGCCTATCACATCGGACTACATGACTACAGTCATAGCCAGACTTAGGCATAGGCCAACTAAGCGGCTGCCTAGGCACTGCTTTAGTGGGGGAAATTTACCAGTATTTATTTGGTGTAGGTAGACCAGGATGGGGGCACTGGATGGTGTGGTGGGGGCTGCCATTATTCCCTCTGCCTAGGGCACCAGTTGACCTAAGGCCGCTTCTGACTACAGTATCGGGAATGGCTGCCCATTAGATGATGGCATGGCATTCAACTGTACGGAATCAGTGGCCTGTCCAGTGAATTAATCATATTTGTGTGTTCCACATACACTCTGCTCCCATCTGGCTGATAAAAGGGATCCAAGACTTTGCAACACAGACAAGTAGTTGGGTTGTGGGAGCCACATCCATCGGACGAGTCATGCTACCGCATACCTATTATTGGTTTGCCACCTTTTTCCAAGGTGGGACTTTAGGGTTACCACCTATCCCACTTTGTGAGGGACACTGCGAAAATCATCAAGACATAGCAAATGTCCCAATTACAGGACATTATTATATTCTACGTTTCACTAATAATTGCATAAAACAATTATTTTATATATGACACTTCTATATATTATGTGATGTAGCATAAGCAAATCAAATGCAACTAGATTAAGCTTTTATTTGTGCAAATAAGTATAATCCTGTACTATGCATGGCTGTAGGTATGTTTTGTCCTTGAATGTCTGACATTTCTACAGAACATGTCCCACTCTGGCCATTTGGAAAGGTGGCAACCCTATAGGACCTGTATGTAGAGATGTCAGACTTTGCAGGGCAACACACCCACAGCCAGTAGAAAGGGGAGTACTTCACTGTTTTGCCTAAATAAAATGTTACTCTTGTAGCATTATAGTTGCTTATACTGTTACCTATAACATTTAGGTGTTTCAGGTGAACATAATTGTTTTATGCAACTACTACAGACAATATAGGTAATCTTTGCCCTAAATCACAGGACATTTGCCATAATTACAGTTATTTTGCAGGACACAACTGCCCAAAGGGGAGTGTCCCTCGCAAAGGTGGACAGGTGGTAACCCCAACCCTATTATTCTATCAACTTTCTAAGTTAGTCAGCGGAACATGCGCTTTCTCTCACTATCAGACCTCTCATATGAATGGGGAAGAATGAACACTGAATCAGGTGCACTGCATAATGACCTCAGGGATACATTTAGAAGGTTGGTGCTATTGACCTGACACATTGATGGACACAGAGCACATATGTATTCATACACATTGTCTGAGGTGCATGATGTTTATGACTCTTACATGTTGTCATTATTCATTACGTGTATTCTGTCACCTTTCCTCCTAATATCACTAGTTCTAGGAGGGTATAGTTATGATTCTGATTCGTAATCAGGGACAGTTCAATGATATGGTCCCTATGTGTTCCCTCAATGGTTTACGGACTGTCCAGTAGATGTGCTCTTAAGGTTTGGGAGGTATGGGCATCTGCTAAACCCACATTGGAATATTACTTACACCCATGGGGCGGTCCTAATATGTGTCTGCCAGCCAACACCTGCATGCCTAGCCCCATAATCGCATACCCATAGTTCTCCCACCTGCCACTACTCTACAGCACTCATTCTTACTGTGGGTGCAGATGGACGCAGGTGGCATATGAACACAACCCTACACACTGCCCACTCTCCCCGTGTTGGGACACATGTCGTACGTTGTGTCAACCCATGTGTTATCAGGCTTGCACAACCTACTGTTCCGTGTACAGCTACATCCTGGTCATAATTGTGTTACTCTCATTGGTTGGAAGGACCAAATTTTTGGTGTCCCACAAGGGACGTCGCTGTCCATGTTTAAAGTGTAGACCATGTAGTTTTCTCCCACTGGTAGTTTCCTGCCGGTGGTCTGGGAAGCAGTGTTTTATTTACCTTTATTGTGTGTCTGTATGTCCCACCAGCCTAGCTAGGGTGGTGGGAGGTAGACATTTGCTGATTGGACCTCCCACCAACATATGCCCGGTCTAAACATATGTTACCCATAACTGCTGTAACATAACATAGGTATACATGTGTATATTTACTGTAAACATATATATATATATATATATATATATATATATATATATA
>NC_056744.1:1203577080-1203712080 GCF_019279795.1 Protopterus annectens | reverse complement strand
TAGTTCGTTCAACTTTTAACATCCTACCTGTGGTTGGGGATGCAGAGGTGTGCTCACCTATGGCCATCCTGATATATAACAGCACTAACTATTTAGCGGATTTCTGCTGCTGTTTCCTTTCACATTCATTATGACTGCTAGATTCTGACCATGTTCATTCTTTATATATATATATATATATATATATATATATATATATATATATATATATATATATATATATCTACGTGTATATATCGGTCTGTACACACACATGCAAATACACCTACATGCTCATTTACATTTCCCAAACTGTTGAATCACCGCCACTTACCATCACACATACACGCTTGCATGCCCGCTTACGTCTAGGGTTGCCATCTTTTCATATGGCCAAAGTGGGGCATTTTTAGGACACACATCAGATTTTACAGGCCGACACATACCCATGGTCAGTACAAAGGTTAGAATTTTACTTATTTGCCTAAATTAAAACTTATTCTTGTAGCAGTTTAGTTGCTTAATCTGTTTCTTGTAACTTTAAGTATTTTACATACAGAAATAACTTTTATGCAACTGTTACATGAAATATGGGACATAAGTATTTCCTACAATCACAGGAAATTTGCCATTGTATTATATTTGGTCTGGACACAACTGCCCAAAAAGGGATTGTCCCTCGCAAATTGGGGCAGGTGGTAACCCTACTTACATCTGCTTTAAAGCACTTTAAGCTCTCTATATCCGACTGCCACTATGCGAATGTGTAATGTATATATTCCCGATCATGCACGTGGGGAGACGTGCATCATGGTCAGGTGTTTAACCCCAGGTCATAGGTTCTGTAGGACTGGCTGGAGGCTGAGCAGTCTTGTGGACAACTGCTGCTCATACAGCTTGTGTCCAGATGTATACAGGACTGGACATCGTGTTGTGACACCAAGTCTAATGTTTAGAACAGATAGTTATCCCATGAGGGATATCCAAAAATTGTGGGGACCAATGACCTTCTTTGCTTTATGGCTATAAGGTAGGGTTATACATGCAAGGGATACATAGTTTGCAATCCTGAGACTGCCTAGGGTGAGACTGCCTACTAGATATGGGTAGGGGTCACTATGTGCAGATATGGCTGTGCCATTCTAGCAGCCCGAGTATGGGTGGTTTTGGTGGATGTTCAGGAAGGGGGGGGGTGGAGTGCTGTGAAGGGGATGATGGGTATTCAAATATGTATCCAGGTGTTTTTGGGTTGGATGGCTCAGTTTATGCCAGACCATTATGTGGGTATGTGCTGGTAACATTTCTGTACATGTGTATTGCACTTTTTAATGTTCACATGTTTGTGGGATTGTATTGTGGATGTGTATATTTGTTCTTTGGTTATCTTCCTGATTCACCCACTGCTCCCTCGTAGACCTCCAGTTCACCTTTTGTGCATACAACCCAGTCTCCCCTTGGCGAATTATTACATTACCCGTCACCCCCACCTCCATATTCCACAGACACCATTCATCCCTTCTCTAGTTGATGGCCCATGGCACAGTCAACAGAACACATTGCGTACACGACATATCTCTGGGAACAATATGGTTGTGAGGACTACCCTAGCATTTCTGATCATCCACATGCTGCACTTCATGCACATAGGTACACGCACATACTTATCTTTCATGACATGGTAGGTAGACCCTGGTAATACTCATTCATCTATGGGCCGTCCTGACAAGGACGACTTGGACCGTGAATGGGCACATATTGGGTGAATTCCCTGACCATTGGTATGGTTGCCACCTTTTCATGTGACCTGGATGGGACATTTTCGGGACACACGTCAGAGTTAACAGACCAACACATACCCACGGTCATTACAAAGGATAGTACTTTAGTTTTATGCCTACATATAAACTTTTATTGTTGTAGCAGTGTAGTTGCTTATTCTGTTTCATTTACTTGCTTATTCTGTTTCTTGTAACATTTAGGTATTTTATATACAGACATAATTATTGTATGGGACTTTTACATAAAATATGGGACATAATTATATCCTACTATTGCAGGACATTTCACATTTATAATGGTTTTGGTATGGGCACACCTGCCTAGAGGGGGACTGTCCCTCACAATGTAGGACAGGTGGTAACCCTAACCATTGGGCTAGGCTTAGCAATTGGTGGCATGCTAACATTATGCATTTCGCTTCCACTTAGTATAACTAGTGACACTACAATGGAATACAGGCACGGGATTTTAAATATCATTTGTTTGAGGGGCGAGGACACAATATTCAGCTACATGCCTTTGTGTTTACTTCTTATTGTGGTGTTCGCAAAAATGTCTTGTATGCTTTGCATACATTTCACTACCCACAGACACTGACAGGACTGATTACTGTTAGAGGCAGGCTGTACTAGTCAGCATTTTAGGTTGCGCGTATGCAGCCGACATGTTCACACTCCCTTGCAGTGCTTGGACATGCCCACTGCACCCATACATGTTTCCTATGCACGTGACCGTTACAGCAGTGCGCATTCATTAATATGCATGTGGGGCTGCTGTGCCATCTCTACGCCGCACACGTGACGCAAGGCTAACGCTGTCCTTGCGCCGAACTTCATTAATCCCGAGGTTTGAGATTTGTATTCTTCAAAAAATGCACATTAATTCAAATCCATTTTTTTCTAAAGGGTAAGTGATTAATAGCTATAAATAAACAAATATACCTGATTTGGGGGTCTTGGGTTCTCATTATTTTTGGCTTTGTCCTTGTCTGTTGACTGAAGAGGTTGAGAAGTGTTTATACTTCATGAGGTTAAAATATGTCAGTCAAAGAATACTACACATGATAAGGCCTACTGATTTCTTATAAATTAGAAAATTGCAGCACTGATTGTTATAAAAATGCTGCAAAACATTTGCCAGCTGTATTTCTAGCCTCATATATATATTTTACTTGTACTCAGGTACCCTTACTATTAATTTTCCTAGATAATGTTTGGTTTTGTTTTTGTACAAGCCAGAGTATTTTTCTTTCCGAAAACTTGTTTTTATTGCTTAGCTGATGCAGTTTTCCATTTATTTTAGGTACTTATTTATTTATTTATTTATTTTTACTATGAGAATATTTCATTTTTTTGCACTGTTTACCCCTGTTGCCTGTTGACTGTCAGCCCTGTTCCTCGCCAGTCAGCCTACTCATTCCTGTCAGTGGGGTGAAATGAGCCATGTTTAGACAGTTGTTGGGATGTTTTGAGGGGTCTTTCTATTTAGCCCTGATTTCCCTCCCTGCTTGGATGCCTGGCTTGTGGATTCAAATGAGAATGTGGACTGGGCTGTCTGTGTGGTTTGTCTCTCACTCCTGTGAGGGATATTAGGAGCAAAGAGCCTTACCCCTTCCCTTAAGCACAGAAAGTGGTTTCCCTAGTCTACACCAGTGAAACTGTACTTCAACATAGACTTGCGAGTGCCTGCTACTCTTCCCAAAGATGATCGTGCTACACCCCTTTAGCTTTCTCCCTCCATGCCTGTATCCTATATTGCTAGGGCTGCTAAATGAAACCCAGTCACCTGGGTGACAGTAAGTGCTCCTTCACAATGCAACATGGAGTTAGGCTTGAGTATATTTGAATTTTAGTCATGAATATATCTCAAATGCTAATCTTCTCATCCTTTACATAGATACATTCATTTATTGAGTTTAATCAAAAAGTTTTAGCAGGAAGTACTCTTTATATAACTTAGATTAGTATGCAACATTCTCAGAATGACCTGTGATTTGCTCAGAATCATCACTTTAACCATTGTTTATTCATTCATAACTGTGATTAACTGCCAAGAATAACATACCTAACTGGCTCGCAAAATTCCTGATATATTATAGTTTTAGTTGTGGCATTTAGAGGTGCGTGCTGCTGCGCCATCTCTCTTGTGTGTGTGTGTGTGTGTGTGTGTGTGTGTGTGTGTGTGTGTGTGTGTGTGTGTGTGTGTGTGTGTGTGTGTGTGTGTGTGTGTGTGTGTGTGTGTGTGTGCATGTGTACAAGGTTGGCCTGAAGAAAGATGGATGCCTAACTGTAAGGCTTGGTCCTGGAATAATTGTGCTTTTTTTGTTAATTTTAATCCATACATATGTGCTATTTATTGACAACAGAATGTCTGAAGAACAGCCTAATGAGAAAGTGGACTTTATGGAGTACTTTAAAAGGCTCCTTATGACAACAGACTGTTGATTCTCTTGTCACATCTCTCACTCGTTGAACCATACCACACACTGGCCTCACTGTAACAGTCAAGAATGGTTTACTTGGAATTGAAAAGCCACAATGTAATCCTTTCAGGAGAATGCACAAGCCTCAGCTAGTTCTGTCACTAAGCTATGTGAAGATTTATCAATTTCTTATAACAAGCTTGATGACTTAGAAAACATGTGAATGTCAGACAAATGTTAGGGTTAAAGGTTTGTCACCCAGTATTAGGGACTCAGCCAGCTGATCCTTTTTTGAACATGTACTTAAGTTTGTACTGCACATTCATCCCTACTTGTATCCAGTAATAGAAAGAGTTCACAGAGCTGGGCCAGTCCGCTGATCAAGAGATGCATGGAGTTCCAGGTACGTTTTGATACGTTTTCAATCTTGTCGTACAAGGGCCTGGCTTATAATGCAGAGCAGGTCCAATAGGGAGATTCAATGGGGGAAGTATGCTCTCTGCATTATAATCATTTTCAATCTTCTTGTACAAGGGCCTGGCTTATAATGCAGAGCAGGTCCAATAGGGAGATTCAATGGGGAAAGTATGCTCTCTGCATTATAATCATTTTCAATCTTCTCGTACAAGGGCCTGGCTTATAATGCAGAGCAGGTCCAAAAGGGAAATTCAATGGGGGAAGCATGCTCTCTATATTATGATGGATTATTCTCAGTGTCTCTAAAGGCTTAGGTAATTTATGTCCTGTTTCAGAAGAGAACTGCTCACATTAAACTTCAAGTTACACTTCTCTTATGCACTATACTGTAACTAAAGAAAGATGGCAGTAGAACTCTTCTTCATACCACTGAGGAAGTAGAGTTATTTCTTAATGGTTACAACAACATGTCTTTTTAAATGGTAATAGATTTTTAATTGTTTAATGATCATTTAATTATGTAAAGAGTTAATGGGTGTGTATATAAATATGGAACAGAGATGTATTGTCATTTACTCCTTGAAGGCTTTGTTGAGCCGAGGCGCTAGAGACTGTACAGAGAATAAATCGATTTTGATGAACTGGCTGTTGTTGTATCCTGAATTTGGGTTTTCATCTTGTTCGAGCTGAAGAGCTGGTGTTGTGACTTATATCTACTTCCTTTTTTTCTTCATATCCATGGCCAGTGACCCAGGGGTGAATATACCTAGAATATTTAGGGAGGAAAATGCTACCACCTCCCAGCGATCCATAGAAGGTTTCCTCAACCGAAACATGGAACCTAATACGAACAGAACAGAAGGAAATGCGGATGTCAGTTCAGGTATCCTGGTTTGGGAGCATTTTTTTGCTGAAACTAGAAGCAAGAGAGATACGAATCCCTTTGCTCATGTCGGTAAAAGATCCACAGAATACCCTGGTGAAATAAAAGCATTGCTATCCAAGCTTAAAAACCTAATGGATAAAGAAATGCTCACGTATTATAATTATACCAGTCTACAAAGGTATGTTGACTTAAATATTGTGCCTAGAGGCTTACGAGCCATTAAATTTCCATCGGAACCTTTTGTTCCCTCATGTACAACGGATAAAGTGTTTATGAATAGATGGGAGAAAGCGGCACATCAGTGTTCCATAGAATGGTTAAAAATTCTAATAGAGCGGGACATTGTGAAACTATCTAACATCAAAAAAGACATTAATTTGCTATGTATGAACTTGACAACTACATTAGATAGAACTAAGTTTGAATCTTGCTTGATAGACATTCAAGAGAAGGTTCACATTCTTGAGAACAAATGTATAGAACAGAAAATCCACAAAATTACAAGGGATCTGAGAGACTTTGAGAATGGTACTGCCTTTTTTGGTGGAACCAATCAGAGACCACGCTACAATCGTAACTTTTCGAATGTGAAGGATAATCAGCAAGCGAGAACTGAAAGTTTCACCAGGAACACTGATAAGCAACCAAATAGAGCACCGAGTTATAGTGAGAAAGAACATGATTTTCCACCTTTATCACCACCGGCCGATGATTGCTTCCTACCTGAACATTTTGGCGGTTATAGACAAACAGGGAGGCAACAACAACATAAAAGAACGTACGCAGAAGAAGAGAATTACAGGGGAGGGCCTTTTCGCCCTTGGCGCGAAAACAAAAGGACAACATGGTATTAATCTCAATGTTTATAACAAGGTAGTGAATTTATCAGGCTGTTTTATTAATGAAAAAGTGTACACAGTGCTAAATCATGGTTTAAAGTTTGTTCCGACAGTTCTTCCGAAAACATACCAGTGCAAAATTGATGTCTTTAAATTTATACGGAAATTACACATATGGTATTATTTTAACTACATTGTAAATGAGAATGTGGAACAGAAAGAGTTTGAAATAAGTAGTTTAGATAGTTTTGCACTGGATTGTAGTCAGGAATTTACAGATGAATCATTTGTTTCATGTTTCAGTGAATTAAATGCTTACTGCACAATAGATACTTCTAAAATAAGAGTAGATAAGAAGTTTGTACCACCTTTTATTCATGAAGGTATTAAGAGCTTCTCTACTATGGTAAATTTTGAAATTGAAGAAATTATTAATAAGGTGAATACTTCTATTGTGAATTTTAATTTAACTAAAAATGAATGGACTGAGTTAATGAAATTTTCAAAACAAAATGAATTGATAGTAAAGCCTTCAGACAAAAGCAATAAAATAGTCATTATGCATCACACACAATATCTTAAAATGTGTATGAATTTGTTAACAGACACATCAGTTTATTGTGAGAGTTCATTAACGGAATTAGTAATGGCCAAAGAAAATTACATAGAATTAATTCACAAAGGCCTCAGATTAGGTTATTGGAATGAAAATGATGTAGAATATAAGCTAAATATAAAGGACTGTAGTTCTGCACAGTTTTACTGTTTCCCGAAGCTACATAAAGACATGAATAATCCTCCGGGTAGACCGATAGTTTCGGCAAGAAATTATTTTCTACACAATCTAGGGCTTATTTTACATGAAGTACTGTTAATGGAAGCTATCAAATTGCCATCATACATAAAATATTCTTTTGATTTTTTAAATAAAATTAAGAATGTTGTGTGGTGTGAGGACATGTATTGGCTAACATTAGATGTTAGTAGTTTGTATACAAATATCAAGAATATACATGGTTTAGAGGCACTGTTTAAATCAATGGGAGATTATCCATTAACACACTATGTATTAGAGTTAGTAAAATTTTGTTTGGAGAATAATTATTTTAATTTTAATAATATAATTTACCACCAAATACAGGGTACAGCCATGGGTGCAGCATTTGCACCCATGTACGCCAATATTTTTATGGGTCTGATGGAATTTGAGTGTATTTATACACATTATTTTGTAAATAAATATGTCATACACTATTTTAGGTTTATAGACGATTTGATTTTTTTGTGCAAAGGAGGAAAACATGAAATTGATAATTTTATAGAAGATATACAAAATAATAGATTTGATATTCATTTTGATGGAATACAATGTGGAGACAATGTCTCTTTTTTAGATATAAATTTAAAGGGAATTGTAGGAAGGCACATTTTTACTAGAATATAGAGAAAATTTGACTCTATTAATCAATTTTTGATGGGCACTAGTTGCCATCCGAATCACATTATAGAAGCAATACCATATAGTGAATTCTTAAGGATCTCCAGAATATGTAATAGTGATGAAGAATTTTTAAATGAAGTTAACAACACTATGGAAATGTTTAAGAATAGAAAATATAATATGCAAGTATTAAAGAAAAGTAGAGATGAAATACTTTATAAGAGATATAATAGTAGATTTCAAGATAAAAGGAAAAGAGATAAAAAGTATAATTAAGAAGGTGGAGAGATGGATAGTATTTTTATGGTATCTACATATAATATTTGCAGTAATGATATTAAGAACTGTATATTATATTTTTGGCGATTCTTACAGAATTATGAAGAATTAAGTGAGATGACTAAGAAAAAATTAATATTTAGTTACCGTAGAGGAAGAAATATAAAAGATATGATAGTACACACTAAATTTGAATTACCCACCCAGCATATAGGTAGAGTAATAGGTAGTGTAGGTACTATACCGTGTGGGAAGTGTAAAATCTGTTTTCATGTGGAAAGTGTCTTTCACTATATAAATGGAAAGAGTTATAAGTCCACAGGTTCCTTTAGTTGCCTTACTAAACAAGTTATTTACACAATTAAATGTGGATGTAAAAAATTTTACATAGGACAGACCAAAAGAATGTTTAAAGTGAGAATAATGGAACACCTGAGGGATATCAAGAACAATAAGTTAGAGAGCCCTTTGGCTCAACATTTTGTAAAATTTCATAATTCTGATGTAACTAATTTTAGGGTATCTATATTAGAAGAGATTTATAGTAAAGGAGCTAGTGAGGAAAAAATAAAGAATTTACTTTTAAAAAAGGAATTAATTTTTATTTTAAAATATCAGACATTAACACCAAAGGGACTAAATGTTGATTGTTGTTGGAAGAGTGTAATATGAACATGTCTTTTTAAATGGTAATAGATTTTTAATTGTTTAATGATCATTTAATTATGTAAAGAGTTAATGGGTGTGTATATAAATATGGAACAGAGATGTATTGTCATTTACTCCTTGAAGGCTTTGTTGAGCCGAGGCGCTAGAGACTGTACAGAGAATAAATCGATTTTGGTGAACTGGCTGTTGTTGTATCCTGAATTTGGGTTTTCATCTTGTTCGAGCTGAAGAGCTGGTGTTGTGACTTATTTCTTAATGGTGTCAAGTCACAGCTACTGAGCAACAGAGTGATGGGTATGCTATTCCAACCATGAAATAGAATGGGAAATGGCAAGAAAGAAGTGCAACAGGCCAAGATCTCCCCAGCAAAGCCCAAGGGACTCTATAAGTAAAAAGCCATCCATAAGGGTTGATTTCCCACCCTGTCTAATCCCTCACCATAAATTGAATTCCCCCATAAACCAATCTTCCACGTCAGTAGCAATGAAGGAAGAACAACTGTGTGATGGATGGGAAATCCTCCATTCAATCTTCTGTAAGACCTAAGGAATAAAGGACAGACTTCAAGATGAAAAGACAAATCTTTTAATCCCCATGATAGCAGGGTGCCACAAAGATCACAACAGCCTCAAGTTAGTGCCACTGCCACCCACATGTTTCATCAGTAAAGAGTGTTTTAAGTAAGGCATGTTCAGACATCTTTTTGGGCTCCTCTGATTTGGTGGATGTGTACAGTTGGTCATCTTAGGGGCCCAGTAAACTGGACAGAATTATGGACATGGCTGAATCACCTAATTTTACTTTTTGGGACTTTTCCTTTTTCCCATTGTGAGGGCTGTCACAAATACGACTGTCTGCACATGAACACCTTCCTTTTTATCAACTACAAGGTATCATTGCACTGTGCATTTTGAGATATTTGCATCCATTTACATTGTTAATTTACTTATTTGCTTTGTGATATCTGATCTAGTACTGATAATGCTTCTGCTTTTAAGAGTGTTTTGTCAAAGTTTTTTCGCTTTTGTCAAATTTGTCTGTGTAGTTAATCACTGCAAATAATAGCATGATTGTTTGCAGTTCTATGGGCTACCTACTATTTTATGATGTTAGTGCACATCAAAAGATTATTTCTTTTGCATATTTTTCATTTTCTTTTCAAACATGCATCACTATTGATTAATTCTTTCTTTTTTTTAGCATCCATCCTCGTCTCACCTCTAGCCACCAACCTGGTAAGACCTTCAACTTTAATTGCTATAATGTCAGTCTGGCATATATTAATTTGTTAAGTTTCTCATTCAGTAAATGATTTCTGGTATTAGTGGAGGTTTCTATCCTCTTGTGGTCTTCTGTTGCTTAGTTGGTGAATGATAACACTCTCCTCCTTATATATTTTCTTCACGTTGCTACAAGATCCAGAATGGTCTCTCTCTTTTCCAGCAGAGCAGGCAAGCCATTTTAAGTTTTTAGGGATGCATGACCCCCACTTGTCCTGCTGTTTCCTGTCTCTCTCTCTCTCTCTCTCTCTCTTTTTTTGTAGTGGGCTATAAATGCTACCTCTCATTGGCCTGATACGACTAGTTATATTGTCTATAAGCATGTTCGATGTAGAATCTCTCATGTCATGACATGCCACTTATTTCCTAAAGGTGTCAATGGATATATTATTTAAATGTCTACCGTTGTTTTTAAATGTTCCCATTTAACATTAGTTGTTACTAAGACATGTTAAATATTATTTACTTTAAGATAGATGTTTTTAATTACTCATGATGTGCTAGTTAGATTTCTGAAATGTTGACATTTTCTTAAGGCTGGGGTGACTCTAATTTTCTAGATTTAGAATCTATCTGGGACAAATGAGGGAGCTTTGGGTGCAACTGGAGTTTCTATCTTTTCTTCTCACAGCTGCAAGGTGTTGTGGCTAAGATGTAGGTGGAGGGTCTGCACCAAAGGATTCTCTTTCCAACTTGGTCGAGCACTTGGACTCATTAGTTTGAGGGGGGTGTGGTCAGCAACCACTACTAAAAGGGAACAATGTAATGGTCCTCTAGTATGTGGCTTAGACAATGTCATGAGGAATAAAGTTTTTTTCTTGGTACTTTGGAGGCAGTTCACACAAGAAACCAAACTCAAAATAAACTATGCTCATAAGTTTGCAACCAGGAATTTTAGGGAAGTATATACTCATCATGCTCCAGGATGGGGTAAAACAGGAGACTTACTAATATTTCATAAGTTAGTGGAAGTTCAAAAGGTAAAAGTAGATGGCTGATTTGGGAGAGGAATATTCACCAGGAATAATGGATGATAGGAAACGTATGCTCCAAATGAAGATGATATTGGAACATCGGGGCAAGATATATGCAACACTAAATTATGTGTTTTGATGGATGATTTCAACTTAGCTCTAGATGACAGGATGGCAGGAATCCCATAAATGGTGTCATTCTTTGCTTAAATCTTGGATGACCGCTTACCACTGGCTTGATATATGACAGGATTTCCATCTGAAAGATATCAGTCCATCCTTTTCAAGAAATTTAGCCCATCAGGACAACAACATTGATCTCCTTTTTATTCAGAAACATTTTTGACTTTGGGAAGTTGGCTACCCCAAGAAACTATCTCATTGACAACACACCCCTAAGAGCAGACCCAGTAGTCAGGAATTTGGGATCTATGTAGACAATAACCTGCCTTTTGACCAATTTTGCTCAACTTATAAGCAAGGGTATGGCATCTAGGTCCAAGGAAGTCATTGTTGCACTAAACTCAGCCCTCATAAGACCAGTCACTGAGTACACTGCCCCCTTCAGTATGTATCTGACTAGGAGTATGCAACAACTGGAACATCCACAGATGTTCCTCACAAAAAGAATACAGGACATTAACAGCATGTCTTATGCAGATCAACAAATGCACTGTCCCTATACTCTGTCTCCTACAGCCTGTTGAGGGGTGATCTATGTCTGACATACAAGAAATTCCAAGATCCCACTCTGATGGACCTCTTGCATATTCACAAAACAAATAGCATCAAAATGACTTGGGACTTAAGCCTTGCTTACAACACAAATAGGTTATGTTGGAGGGAAAGGTATGTGCCTCAGAGAATACTCCTACTCTGGAATGGGCTTCAAATCCATGTGAAGCAGCATTCTTCCCTGACACTATTCAAGTTTAAACTGGATGGAAAATCATTAATTCACCCCTGGTCTGTCGCCTATGTCTGTAATGGAGAGAGGCAAGCTAAAAATGTCTGACCATGCCTTCCCTATCTTACACATACCCCTAGAAAATTACCTCTATGTCACCAAACATGTTGGATACATTTGAGATGCATGCCTAGGCTTAAAAAAGCCCTTGTGGTCAATAATCTTGTATGTACCTGCATACCTCTCAACCTCTAAGTGCAAGAAATCTGGACAAAGATAAAAACAAAGGGGAGACAAAGGCAACAAATTATGGACAGTTTGTAAATATACCTCTTACAAATATAGAAAGTTGCTTGAATAGTTAGTTTAGCATTGCCATGCATCTTATGAAGGATATGAAGTCTGAAGCTCAAATGTATGTCATTATCAACTGACTTCAGTCCTTGCTGATTTGCAAAAATGTTTGCCAGAAAACTATAAAGTTTATAAGGAACAGACTAAAAATATGAGGCAAAAATCTGGACATTCTGCAAAAACCTGGGAAGTTAACAGATATGTGTACCTATGTACCTAAGTTCAATCACCCATAATCCATGCAATGAGCCTTTCTGATTATGTTCCTATCACTTTGCAGATATTGATGAATGACACATTGGGCCCACTATAAATGGTACTCTAAGAAAGACAGAGATTCTACTTGGAGTCTGTTGTATCAGATGTCCTGAACACAAATATGAGCCAGGAAAAGCTTAGAGAGTTAGTGGAGGTGCAAAAAGAGATATGTAATGGTGGCCACTTAACAACCCTCATAGAATTGAAAGCAGCACTTTCAACTGAGCTAAGTTTATGAAATACTAGCCAGGTAGAAGCAGAACTTCAGAGGAGTGGGTCAATTTTGGTAGCTTAAAAGGGAAGGCAATCTTGGATGTATTGGATGGTTCTTTAAGTATTCAGTGTTAAGCCACCTATACTTGCAGTTTTATCAGAAACTAGGGAAATTATATCTGTTGTGGGCAATATCAGAAAGGGTGTTCATAGTTTATATGCTTCTCTGTATAGTCCTCTTCTAGATATCAGGGCATAATTCTGGGGTCGCAGCTAGGAAATATACCACAGATGCTCAACAGCATCTCATACTAAACAGCCCAATTACTAAGGTGGCAGTGGGGAAAGATTTGCAACCACTCAAAACCCACAAAGCACCTGAGATTGATGGGTTTTCCACAATTTTATAAATGGGTGTAACCCATACCTCTCAGCTGTCCAGATTTTCACAGAATGTCCAGCTATTTGCTTCAGATTTTTGGTCTATTCATTAAGTAATGACACAGATTTGTGTTTTAGATTTCAAATCTTCATAAAATACAAGCAAACACAAAACCAGTTATTCTATCAACATTCTAAGTTTATAAGAGCAATATTTAAAATCTGTCCCTAGTTGCGGGCCGTTGTCCCCTCATTATTTTTGGCTTTGTCCATATTTCTTGCAGTAAGAGGTTCAGAGGTATGGGGTAAACCCTTATGTGGAATGTTAACAAGAATGTTTAATAATTCACTTCGTAAGTAGACCCAATTACCTAAACTGAACCAAGGTATAATTAATTTAATTCCAAAGCCAAAAGGGGATGCCCTTGCATTGGGGGATTTTAGACCAATCTCACTTATTAATCTGTGCCAAAAGATATTTCCTAAAGCACTGGCTCACAGACTAAATGTACTACTCCCTTTTCTGGTATCACTTGGTCATAAGGGCTTTGCAAAAATAGGGATATTTTTGATAATTGGTGGGAACTTGCCTCCTTTTATCATAAGATTGATTAGTCTCAACACATGGGGGGTATTGTTTTAGATGATATTAAGAAGGCATTTGATATGGTCAGCTGGGACATCTTATTTCAGGTTTTTAAGCACTAGAAGCTTGGGCATAGATACATAGAATAAGTAAAATGTCTCTACTGTGAGTGTCCCTTTAGATTATCAATTAATGGTTGTAAGATTAGGTTTCACTTCAATGTAGTTTGCTAGACATAAATACAGTATTCTCTTTGCATAGGCCTAGAAATGCAACCATATTAAAGGGGCATATATTTTAATTTTACATTTTACATGCAGTTTCAATACAAATGAATAACCACCAGTCAGGATACTGATAAGAATAAAATGTGGTTACAGAACATGCAGTACATTAAGTAGAAACAGGCTTGGGAATCAAGGTTAAAGAGGCATGTTGAACTTGTAGGAAATTTACAGGGTTTTGGTATTATTTAGGTGAAATATTTCATACACAGACGTTAATAATTTTGTTAGTTAGTTCATTAATTAGATACTTTGTTTCAGACTGATACCCAGAAAGCCATTGCAGTACAGTCCACAGAAGTTTGGTACAGACAATCAAGTGTAAGTGTAGAAGTCAGGTCAAATATCCAGCATTCCAGAATGTTAATTATATTATTCAGGAGGAAAGGAATAATTTTAAGTATGATGAGTGCAGAAGCTACAGATATTATAATTCAGCCTATTTCAGTTTATCAGCACTATTGGAGACAGTAAGGTTTGATTTGCATACTGTTGACATTTACCTCTATTCTACATAATAAAACATTCTTAACTGAGCTGCAGTGTATACAGACTTTTATTCGGAAAGGTACAATAAAATGTGGTACATAAAGGAGAGACTGGCACCTGTTCGCCACAGCTGTGGGTAATTAAAAAATAAGGACATTCAGTCCAGCCTCCTTCCAGCTTCTTTCAGTTATTTCCAGTTTATTCCAATATTCCACAGTCCTTTCAATTCTTACAGTGGTCTAAATCCAGAAGCATAAATAGAGACACCATGCAGAGGTGTCCTGTCTTCCTGGGGTTGTTCTTATCAGTGATGGAAGAATTGCCATATCAGATCAGAGCTGTCATTGAACTGCAAAGATTCTGTGATGGAACTAACAGTTCTTTTGTACTTGTCACAGATGATTGTGTTCTAATTAGCACTAATCCTCCTTTCAGACTTGATAAGGTATTGGAGTCATTTCATCATTTTGGGAAGGCTTTGAGGCTGGCCTACAACCTCTCTAAGTCAGTAGTTATTTAATATGGTAAGTGCAATTATGAGATGGATTACCGTGGAATATCTAAGGGTTCCTCCTCTAGATATTTGGATTTATACATAGTGACAACCCTGTCTTCTACAATCATTGAGAATATCTGCAAGCTAATCGCCAAGTTCTCTGGTCTCTTACTGAGAGTGAACAATTTGTCAGCAGTCAGAGGCAGGATCCATGCAGTTCAAATAATGCTTCTCCCACATGTGCTCTTCTTGGTCAGGACCATACCTGTTTTAAACATCCAGGCATTGAACATTTTCAGAGCATGATTGATGACTCATTTCTTGGCAAGGAAGGGAGAGAATTTTTCATCTTAACTATATTGTCATAGTCAATAAATGAATAAAATACAGAGGAGCAAAGCAATGAAGGAGTGTATATACCAAAGTCCCATCCAAGAAATACAATCTTTGTAAAAATACGATGTAGTCCAAGACACTCAAGTAAAAATTGAGTAGGTTTATTATAATTATTGAACAGGTTAGCGCTTTCGCTGGTTAGCTTCTTCAGACCTCTTATATTGTCATAGTCGTTGTCCACAGGAAGGTGAATGCAGCCACAGTAAACAAAAGAGTTGATAAAAGGTTTGGGGCAGTACTGCTTTCAGATTGGCTGCTGAGACTCTCTGAAGAGAGTTGGCTAGTTAGAGGCATGATCTGGGGAGAAGGCTCAACAGATTGCATATGGCACCATTTTTGTGGAAAAGGTAATATCTAGCTGTGTACTGAATCACTAGATTACCAATGGTATCAGGGAATGGGTACAAATTACCATAGACAAATCCAATGGCATACTGAAAGACTCTTTAGATATTCAATGTGAGTTTGGCCTATGAACCCAACATTTCTTTGTTTACAATCAGCTGGGGTAACTCTGGGTCAAATATAGCCTTCCAGGTAGTAAATCTGGAAATCTGTTGTCCTGGAGGAACTGGATTTGAGTGCCAAAATATGGAACAGGGCTGATTTACAGAGATTTGTTTGGCAGTCAAATACTTGTAATGAGTAGGTGGAGATCTCAAGAGAAACTATGTCTGAATTCAAAGCAACAATAGCCCTTTTGGCAAGTGATACTTCAGCTAAGCTGCTGGCGTAAAATATAAGAATTTGCTGTTAGGAGTAGTGTACAGATGATGCATTACCTCCAATAAACTATGGAGGTCCAAACGCAAACTAGATTCTAGTTGTTGGAGATATGGAAAGTATGATACCAGTCTACTTTCATATTCTCTGGGCATATCATAAGATAAATGTTTATTTGGAAATCTGTTATTTAAACTAGCTAGAATTCATTGGTTACTTTCTGCAAGGAATGGCAATTTTAGCTATTTGGTGCAGTTCTTGACTCATAATCTAAATCGTGCACAGTGTTTGATATTTATTGGGTTTTGGCTAGTGTGATCGAACTTATATGTGCTGAATTCTAGAAATTGTGAGGTAACCCCTCTTTAGCATTAGCAGGCAACCTCTTGCATCAACACCTAGGTAACATCCTTCATGTGTTCAAGTGCCCTGGTAGGACAATTAATGTTCCTCATCAATGGCAACTCATTATGGTCAATGTAAATCTTTTCAAATGGGATAGCAATTTCATGCTTATTGATTCTGGAATTAATTCATGTCACATTAGCATATTGTGGAATGTGTTTTATGTATATTTGTGTATAGGATTTTGCATTGTGTACAGTTTACTTTACTATTGTTCTCAATTCTGTTTAACAGTTATAAAGTTTGTCATATGTTTGTTTTTTATTCAAGTTGTTTTAATGTTTCTAGTTTTTATGTTACAAACTTAATAACATTCATTAAAATTTCTCTCCGTCTCTGTAGATATATATATATATATATATATATATATATATATATATATACATATATATATATATATATATATATATATATATATATATATATATACATACATGCTCAAATATGGTATACAAGTAAATTCCAGACGGGTGCATGGTCAATCAAAAATAAACCACCACAAAGACCTTCACCATAAAATAGTGGAGATTTTTTTTACACTGGAAAGTTCCACAAAATAAATACCACAGAATACTTGAGATTTCACCTGAAAGTTTGACAATGCTGAGGGAATACATCAAATGTCTTAATTTATATCTGAACAATTAATCACATTTCAGCAAACAATAGATGGAAACCAATGCATAAAATCAAAATATTTTTGTAATGCATATGTGACACTCCAAATATGCATTTGGAAGGACATTTTCTTAGAATATGCAACATTATTAAAAATCAAAGATCATATTCAATCAATAGACTTCAAATATTAAAGCCAGGAACACATAGAAAAGTTTTGCCCTCTAGTGGCTGTAACAAAATTATTATAAATATGTTTAGCCTCAATATATCATCATATCAAATAATAAATTGTACTAACAGGAAATTATTTCTCCTTCTGACCTGGTTTGAATAAAGCTGCTAAATTAATGACCCAGCATGTCAAATTGTTGTGTTTGTATGGCTCAGACTGTGTGCCCATTAGCCTATCAATATCAATGAAAGAAAAACGTGCATTTGGATGCATAATGGAATGTATAAACAATGCACTTATTTTCTCATTATATCTTACATTACTTAAATGAACCGTTAATCTAGATTTCCATGGCAATGAAGTTCACCCTACATAAAAAAGCAGGTACAAATAGCCAGATATATCACCAAATTACTAGAAAAGATGACCAAATGCCTTATATAACTTCTAGCCATATCAAAAGATATAATAAAGTTAGCCTTGCAACCATTGGGAGAGTAAACACGATGTCTATAAGGTGAACATCTGAAAGGAAATGTGTGTTTAGCCACATAAACTTTCAAACATCAAACTTTGAATTTGTAATAGTGTCACCCTAATGTCTTACCTTTGTGATAACTGAAACAGCATTTGCACTGTACTATGTCTTGAAAAAATGTTCATTAGACAATAAGTACCAGTGCTTTTATATAACATTGTTAACCCTGAAACTGTCTGTAGAAAGGTAGTAATGAAGTTTTTAGGTCCCATCTTATCTGTTTCTACTTTAGTGGGATAAACAAGTGTTTGGGTTCTCCGTGTCTCTTTAGCCACTTTTTTCCTAGCTGTATTGACCCAAAGGGGGTGATATCCTCTATCAAAAAAAAAAAAGCTTTGATTGAGCAGATCTGTCTCCTCTAATTTTTCCCTTAGCACTATACAGTCGTCTTATCCTTAAGAACTGTGATTGGATATATTTTGTATGTGTATGTTGGGTGGCAGCTCTGTGCATTTAGGATGAGTTCTTACTGAATGGTTAGAATATATTCACTTGCAAATTGAATCATCGATTAATTGTTTTGTATTTACATCTAAAACGCTCATCACTTTAAGATCAAAACACTTAGTAAAGCAAATACCACATGCATTAGTTTTCAGATAATTCAAAGAATTGTAACTATCCCAGCCTTTCTAGCAAAACCAACCATCAATCATCAAAAACTCTGTGGCATATTTAAATGTGGCTGACAGAAATATTTTTATCAGTATGAAATTGCTTCATATAACCCATGAATAGGTCACATATATTGGGGTAAAGGATGCCTCTGTTGCTGTCCCACTCATTTGAGAATAACATTTTTTGTCAAAGTGCAAAACATTTTTTAGCATATATTCCAGTAGTGACAACAAAAATCATTAGACTCTGAGTGCACCATCCAGACCACTCTGAGAAGTCTTTTTACAACTTCAATGTCCCAGCTATCGGATATACTTGTATACAAAGAAAAGACATCCAATGTACACATTTAGTGAGAGTTAGCAAATGCCATGTTATTGATAATATTTTAAAAATTCTGTTGTATCTTTCAAACTTATGCAAACAAATGTTAAACATGGTTTTAAACACTTTCCCAGAAAGACTGAATAGTGTTCTTTTACATAGCCATTACCCAAAACAATGGCTCTTCAACAGGGTGACTTGAGTTTCCCATGGATTTTGGGCAAGAAATATATTATTTGTTGTAATGGAATCTCCACCAAGAGTTGGACCGTGGTATTCCTTGTAATGACTCCTTTATCCATGTTCATTGTCAAAAAATCATCCAGTTGCTTTGTCAAATGCTATCTCAGGATCAACAAGCCTTTCTTATTAAGTTGTAACATTAGATAATTGTAAAAGAGCTGACTAGATATAATCTGTATGGCTTAATAAAAGAACTTTAAGCTGGTTTAATAAAAGAACTTTAAGCTGGTTTAATAAAAGAACTTTAAGCTACTACTGCTCGGGGTGCTGGATTTCTTTTCTCTTGTTCAGATAATCATTGCATGCACACATATACACACACACACACACACACACACACACACACACACACACACACACACACACACACACACACACACACACACACACACACACACACACGCGCACACACACGCACACACACACACACACACACACACACACACACACACACACACATACACTCACCAGCATGAGTTATTGCTATGTTTGAATTATGGCTTAACTCTGTAACTACCTGATGTCCTGCCTTATCCAAATAAAAAAAAAAATCTGAAAAATGCAGGTTTGATTTTTTTTTAAATTCCTCATCACTTTCTCTTCAAAAATAGTAACTACTGGATGGTATGAGGGATTAAAACACATTAAAACTGACACAATATTTCTTCATCTGACAATTCCCCTTGTATGTGGTTGTTCAATGCTTGAACAATATTTTAAACTGAATGGACAATAAAATGATTTTAGATCCATTACTGTTTTAAAATGTGAAATATGTAGAGAAAGGAGAAAGCACAGATCTTTACTTACTTAATACAGATAAAAACACTTTCAGGAAAAGTAAGGTCAGTTAAGTCATTGGAGTGAATAACTAATTCATCAGTTCCTTGAACAGTAACATTTTTCTTTAGTGGCAATGTTTTCTGCCGCCTCATTTGATCTTAAAGGGACTGCCCCAGAAAAAGTAGCACAATTGTTACATTAATATTGCTGCTTTTTCTCTGTTCATATTTTGCTAAGCTATATATGGAATTTGCTTATTTGGTGCAGTTTTTTACTAGACAGATCTGACTGTAATTACAATGCCAATTCAAATGTCAGTTAATATACTTACTAGGAAGATAAGTATTCTACAGGCTCCTGTAATAACATTTAATAGCTTTTCCCTTATCCTTGCCCAGGTTGTCCATTCCTGAAATATGTGTCTCTTGTTCATTGTCCTTAACTGATTTGTTTTGCTTTTACAAAGGTCTCTTGCTTTTACAAAATGGCACACTTCTTTTTGAATCATTTTCATGATACAGAAATATGACTGCAGATGGTCTCTTTAATATACATTTACTTTATTTGAAAAATCTAAAAATAAATCAGATGAACTAAGGTCCTTCAGTGTACTGCAGCCATTTTGCCTCTCTGTTAGTTCTTTTACATGGGTGGCCATGGTGGTGCAGCAGTTGGTGTTGCCGCCTCACAGCAAGAGGTTCTCCAGTTTGATTCTCGGCTGGGGTGCCTTCTGTGTGGAGTCTGCATGTCCTCCCTGTGGTCACATGGGTTTCCTCCAGGTGCTCCGGTTTCCTCCCACATCCCAGAGACATGCTGTAGGTGGATTGGACACTCTAAAATGGCCCTAGGTGTGAGTGTGTGTGTGTGTGTGTGTGTGCCTTCTGTGGAAGGTTGGGTGCTGGGCTGGCAACTCAACACTGCAAAACTCCACTGCCAATCATGAGCGGCCAGGTGATCTGCTGTGGCGACCCCTAACCGGGAAAAAGCCAGAAGAAGTTAGTTCTTTTACATCATCTGTTTTACATTCACAGTTTAGTAATCAGTGAGAGTAGAATGGCTAGTCTATAATTAAGATGCTTCTTCCATGGATGCTCTTTGTGAAGAACTAATATCAAAACTTCTCTCAAGTCACTCACATCAGACCCTCTTGTCAAGTGTAAGATGACAAAGGTTCTTGACTAATGATGCTATTAACACGTTTACAACCTTCAGCGATCAGTTCAACAGACTGCTTATCCTCTGGTCTCTTGACCTTGCCAGTCCTTTTTTCAAAACAGGTTTATTGTTTTAACATATTTGACCTTGCCAGTCCTGAGCCTCTCCAGTTTTACTTTTCTGCCCATCATAGAATATCTTATCTTTTCAATTGTTTCTGCAGTACTGTCTCCATACTGCCATACACCAGAACCACATACTTTCTTGGCATTGTTTTTACAAATGTAAAATTCTTACAGACTAGTTCATATTATCCCAGAACACACAGATAGTTTTTTTCATCATCTTTTCTCCTCCTTCTCTCACTGATATTCCTCTAAAAGATGTCATCTTATGCTTTTCCTGCTATTATTATCTTCATATTAAATTTGACTACTTTTACATTATTTTGGTTTCTTTCATTGCTCCATTCCAGTCATCCATCCATTCTCTTATGCTCATCTTTTTGACTGCTTCTTAAACCTGCTTTGAAAATACAGGTTCACATTTCATAACTACTTGTCTTCATCAATTCAGGTATTAGAATTAGTACTGTGTGCAGTTCCTTTTGATCTCGTTATCTTTCCTTAGTAAATGTCACTCCTTCACATTTTTACAGGTTGTGTTCCTCATCTTTTCGTAATTTGCCAAGGTAAGTTCTATTACTTATTTGTATATTAAGTGATTTTACTCTGTCTGATCTCTGAGTGCACACACTTCACACAGATTACACTACCTTCTGTACCTTCCCATTAGCTTTGACCATAATAATCAGACCCCCAATTGTTCCTATTCCCTTTGACTGTAATAACTGGACCCCAAATGTCCATACCCCTGTTAGCTCATAAATTACAAGCTTTAGTTTCCCTTGTAAGGTGTTTCATAAATTACTGTTTATTTTTAATTACATTGAGTCAGTACCCTCATTCTACAAAAGGCATGTATAAATCTACAGTTACAACAGTCTTTTTTTATACTGTCTCCTTTATACAATCCACCAGACCAAACTCCTCACTTCCGGTGCTGTTGGGCACTATAACATGAGAAGCAGCAGGGATGGTGTTCTGTGAAACAGTAATACTGCAGACAATGCTTCATGTTCACTCATATCTCTATACTCATTTTCAAAAATAGATTAATTATTTAATCAGTTTCAACAAGATGCGGCACCAGTATAGTTATGAAAATAATTTGATGAATAGATCAGTATTTTGCTATACAACTCTTGGGATGTGTTAAACACATTTTCCAAACACATACATGTAATCCTTAAACTAGCTTCTACACCTTCTTTTCTGTTTCATTTAGCACTTTACTGTCTCTGTAAAGGCTTCTTGAAAGACTATTTTGAGATTATTTTTTATTTATATAACAAGTACCGTGTCTGTCTAGAAATTATACGGTCATTGACCGTATACAAAGTCATGCATTATTCTGTACCCAATTCTATTCTGCTAAAATTGCCAGAAACATTGTCCAGTTCCCCTCAAAGGGAGCCCATAAAAGACTTCTAACATGACTTATATCAAACAGAATATGAAATTTTATATGAAAAATGGATGAATGATAGATCAATTTTCTAGAAGATGCATTGAAATAAAAGTGAGAAATTCACTCCTGAGGCTGTTAAGGAAAGCAGATGATCATAACCAAGACAACAGCCACTTTTTCTTTGCCATTCTCTATGATGTAATAACTCCCTGGAGCACAAAACTCTGCTTGCGGACTTCAGCTGATTTAATTTAGATCACTATATTTGCTTCAGAGATTATAAAGTTTCCCATTTCTATTTCAACATGTATGAATTTCTATCACGCTGCTATTCACATTTTTTGACATTCATAGTTAGGTTTATATATATATATATATATATATATATATATATATATATATATATATATCTACATATACATATATATATATATATATATATATATATATTTTATATGAATTCACAATATATAGTTACAGTGTCACATGTACAAATAAAGTTAAATGTAATATTTTACATCATTTTAACAGAGCATAATATTTTTGCTGTCCTTCTTGCTTATACAGAATGAAGGAGTACAAGGAAAACATTTGAAAGAAAATAACTTTTAAAGGAGACAACTGAACATGTTACAGAACAAGCAAGTTTACTACCATACAACAGAGCTCCATTGAAGCCTACAGCATCTCTTGTGTTAGATCTAGTGCAGACAGCTATTTATACAACATGTATTGTTTATAAAGAAATAAGTCATATCTTAGGAGTCTGTTTGCAAGAAGGGCAATTAGATTAATTTACTGCAATTCCACAATGAATAGTTTATGCAAAAAAAAAAAAATCCCATTCATATTGGACTACCATTTTTTGACTAGGGAAAGGCACTATGTGAAAACCATAGATATTGCTAAGCATCTGTAACCATCTCCATATTAACAATGCAAACTAAGATATACCCAATCGAGTGATGCTGTTTTGCAGACAATGCATGATTCTGAAATCTGGCAAGAGTGTCCTTCTACAAAGCTAAGAATTGTTGGACAACCCTGAATCAGAGCTTCTCAGAATTAATCTATGACACAGGCAGAAAAATAGGCTACCACTCCTGGCAGCTACCAGCCAGCAGGGAAATATGATAAATGCTGGCCAGGCAAGATACCTACTGCATGCCCTGCGGCAGGAAGGCACTCAGCTAGGCATTGCTACTAGCACCAGTTTGACCATCTGTCTGACCAGCAGATTACTGATGGGTACTGACTGGACATAGTTTTGGGGCTGGCTGTGCATGCCACATGTGCATCACCCAAGCCCTTTCAGCTAGCATAGAAAGCTCATCCCATCCAAGTCCACATGCATGATGGCATCTGGGGCATTCCAGAGTGTCCTGGCCTGCTGCCTCCTACATCCTGGATAAGCTCCTAGCTGTCATGTTAATTAAGACCAGAAAATACATAAAGTTACCTTGGTGTTTGAGATGGACTGAATAGTTACCTCCTACTACTAGTAACATCAGTATATAGGACATGTCTCCACTGTTGTAAGTGGCCAGATGAGTGCAGTAGCAATTTTTTTAATCTGGAATGTTTTGTTGACTAGGGTAATGAAAAGGTTTAAAACAACCCATTTCAGTCATTGCTCGGGAATAAAGTGAAGGGTTTGCAAACAGTAAGAAGTAAAACAGTTCACAAATGTAAGAAGCCCTTTAGTACCTGATATGTATGAATGGCATATTTGTGAAGAAATATGCAAAGGGCGTACATAGAATAAGTGGATAATATGTGTGTACAGGTTGCAAGGTTTGCAGTGATTTTGAAATGTTGTCATCTTACTCAAGTAGAAAGGAATATAGTAACATAAGTGTGGAAAACTTACACAAAAATATTTATAGCAAATTGTTTATAACAAAAACTGTTCACAATAAACAGTCAGCAGCATAATGTGTTAAAACCCTTTAATGTTACCCTGAAGGCAAAATGTATAAATTCAGTTAGTGAGAAAAAGGTATAAAAGGTATAATGCATTAAAGCAGTATAGTTATTGCAGGCAGATCCAATTTGGGATGGGATAGAAGAAGAAATGGGAAAATGTTAGTGGCAGACCCATCATATTATAGACATTCTCATCTGCCCTATCATCCCCACCTGTTTTAGATGCTACTGATTGTCTCACTTCACAAGATAGGGGGTGTCCTCTGCTCTGACATTTGGCACTGCATCATGATCACTCTCAACAGAGTCTTCCCCCACAGAGTCACTGGAGATAGACTCCTCCTGGGATCTCATTTCTCCTGCTAACATTGCTTAGCTACATATCTTTTATCTAATCACTGGTGAAGAGTATTTGTGTGTCTGTAATAGTCACGTCCTATGTGACTGTTGTCTCACACCAGTTAAAACTTGTCTCATTCTGGTTCATCTCCATGATTATGGTGAAATATGGGTTTACCTTTATAATGTCGACTGTTCAAAGTCGAACGGCTGTATCACCGAAACATTTCCTCGAAACCCGAACCGTGAAAACTTCAAAAATGCAAAAAAACCTAGAATGTCAACATTTCCAACCGAGCCACACCTATAAACAAGTGCTAACATGGGTCAAAAAGGGGTTAAGATTTTGTGGTTTGGAACTTAGGCATTCGAGATTTTGAGAAGTCGCAATTCGTAGATCGGAGAAGCGGGTTCAACATTTCGGCCATCAACATTTTAAAGGTAAACCAAAATATGAGGTCATTGTATCAGTCAATAGTGACATCAATTGGAACCATGGTTGCTGAGGTAGCAGTCCTCTCTAAAAAGAAATAAGGTGGTATATATAAAACATTTCTACAATTTGACAAGGTCATGTCCACTGTGTGCTGCCATATTTAAAAATAGCATCTGCTTATAGAACAGTGCAATCACTGCAACACCAAAGAAGGACCTGAGAGGCATGCAGTAGATGTGTGATACATAAAGTTAAGGAGATCCTGAGATCTGTGACACATGAGATGCAAGACCACACATAATAACATGTCTGTCATCAGTAATAATTGCAGTGGAGCCATTGCTACTTACAGAAAACACATTTATGAAACAATGAATATGTCTTTATTCCCTAAAATAATTTTAGACCAATAAGTTTAACATGCATCTTGGGTAACTGCTGTGAAAGGCTACTGTGTCAATTAATATCAATAAATGTTTGGGTGGGAGTGGATATTCATCAGTACAGGTTCACTAACAGTTTCTGCTGTCAATCCAACTTAATTAATTTTTATTTAAATTTAGTAAGAGCAATTGATCTTGGAATGTCTGCTGATGTTGTGCATCTGGATTATTCAATTAATGAATTTGTGATCAACTGGGTTAATAACTGGTTAAAGGAAAGAAATTGTAATGTCTGTATTAGAAATTACATTTCCAAGTGTCTGTTATTCTAAAAGTGTATTAGTTCTGGTTTAAGCACTTGGGCTTCAGGCCAGTTATTTTGCATTAAGAATGTTTGTGGTCTGCACTCTTGTGGGAGGAGAGGCTAGATTCTGCCCTTCTGAGCTGGAAATTTCTGGTTAAAGGCTTATTGTGCCTGCATATTTGAACTGTTTCTTTCTGAAATTGGTGTCCCTTGTTTGCTGTAGCATAGACTATATTCAGGCCTGCTGAATCTAGCTTTGTTTGTATAACTTGAGCACTAATCCAGGCCATCTTTTTGGATAAGCTTCCCCTGCATCCTAGTGGCAGGAGTGTGCAGTTAGAACTTGCTGATTGAAGACTGCTGGAACACGGATCAGTTTTGAGCTTTTTTACTGGTTAATTGGGTAATTTGTTTAAATCAGTTTGCTCGTTTTCTACTGTTATGAAAAAAATGCACTTTATTCATCTGCTTTTACCGTATTTGTGTTTTTCCTACTTTATTACTTTATTTTGCTTTTGCTGCCTGTTCTTAAAAGTACTTAATTGCATTTATTCTGCTGCGTTTATTACTGCTGGTTAATAGCCTCATTAAATTGTAACTGTTATTCTATGCCTTTGGTTTAAACACTTGGGCTTCAGACAGTTGTTTTACACTAAGGTTTGTGGTCTTCACTGTTGTGACAGAACAGGTAGCTTACATCCTTCTAAGTTGGGTGTTGCTGATTGAAGGCTTAGTGTCTGTTATTCTAAAAGTTTATTAGTTCTGGTTTAAGCAGTTGGGCTTAGGGCCAGTTATTTTACATTAAGAAGGTGTGGTCTGCACTGTTGTGGGAGGAGAGGGTAGATTCTGCCCTTCTGAGCTGGGAGTTTCTGGTTAAAGGCTTATTGTGCCTGCTTATTTGAACTGTTTCTTTCTGAAATTGGTATGCCATGTTTGCTGTAGCACAAGACTAGATTCAGACCTGCTGAATCTAGCTTTGTTTGTATAATCCAGATCATCTTTTTCTGGAGAAGGTTCCCCTGCACCCTAGTGGCAGGAGTGTGCAGTTAGAACTTGTCTGATCAAAGACTACTGGAACGGGGCTCAGTCATTAGCTTTTTATTTGTTAATTGGTTAATTTGTTTAAATCAGTTTGCTCATTTGCTACTGTTATATTAAAAAAATACACTTTATGCATCGCCGCTTAGCTAGGGTTAAAATATTCCCGATGCCATAAAGTCAGCTCTTCAAATTTTCCCTTAGAACTAGCCAGATTTTTAGTTTTAGCACTCAAATCTGTTTCTTTGAGCTCAACACTTGTTTAGAACTCATTGCAAGCACTAAATAAGCTACAAATTACTACAGCACTCAACTTTCCTCACTTGTCTAGAGGAAAACAGCTTTTAGTACTTAATAAATAAGCACCTATCCAGGCATGACTATGGGTCAGCTCCCGGTGTTTTCTCCTGTCTACCTGATGAATCTGGGCATCTTGAGGCAATACAGCAATTGCCTCATGTACACATACAACCTCTCCTCCTACCACCCAACACTACAACCTGTGAGAGATGCACTTATATAGCCTAACTGGAAGCAAACCTTTCATCACCCAAGACTGGACTAGACAGTCAAGAGGAGAGGGTAAACACTTGCACCACACCACACTCATCACATAGTCCCTCAAATCTACACCACCAAAAACATGCACATAGAAACACAAAACACACACCTACATTCACGGAGGCTCGCAATAAAAATCTGCCCAAGCAACAGGGACCTCCAAAGCAGAAACGCAAGCAGCCGCCACCCCACAACACAAGACAAATGACACAAAGCCCACAGACTCAGTGTCCCACCAAACCACAGCCCATAAGGCATAAAAAGGTACCCAACACTCTAGTCATAGGTGACTCTATAGTCAGGCACACTGATGCTACACTCACCAGGCTATTGAAGGAGAACATTACTGTCAGCTGCCTGTGGGGTGCCAGGATCTGCCACATGATACACACACTCAGGTCACTCCACGAGTAGAAATATGACTCTGTCATTGTCCATGTTGGTGTGAATGACCTGAGACGTACCTCCCTGGACTACATGAAAAGAGACATGGAGGAGCTCTCCAATCGTGTAGCCCAGGCAGGTATGACCCTAGCCCGGAGTAGCATCCTGCCATCACCCAGAATGATACCACAGCACAAGGACAAAATGATTGACTTCAACAATTGGCTAAGCTTCTGGTGTCATTTTAAGGGGATCCAGTAGTCTGCCTGGGATGACATGATCGACAGACCATGATGCTTTGCCAGAGATGGCTTGCACCTGTCTCCCTTGGGATTCCAGATACTGGCTAAGGCTCTTACCACCCCTATAGTGCTTTATTTAGGCAAGGTTCAAATGACAAATTCACCCCTGTAACAGGTAAAAGCAAGCAAAATCTGAGAGTAACTCTACTCAATGCTAGAAGTCTAAACCTCAAAATGCACTCACTTGAGGCACTCCTTAAAATGGAGAACATTGACATCTGTGCAGTGACAGAGACCTGGTTCAAGGCTCCTGAGAGCACCCCTGCATTACCATGCTATAATTCATAATACAAGTGGAGGAGGTCGGAAAAGGGGACAAATGGATATGACGTGGGGGAGACAGCAGCAAAACCAATGGAGAAAGAGAACACGATGGTACTAATTTTTTAGAGACTGCCAATATTATAAATTCTGTGGATAACCATTATGTGTTTAATTTAACCGGGCATAATTTTACTGACATTGAACTTGCCGTACTTAATTGTGGTGTCAAGTTTATTCCAATGGTTATACCTAAGCTACATTCTTTTAAAACTGATGTATTCAAACTAGTCAGAAAATTGCATTTATTGTGGGTTTTTTTTCTAAAAATGATAAAAATACAATTACGATTAGTTCTATTTAATAGAATGTTTCTTTGAATGAATCTGCATCTATGGAATTTTTTTCATGTGATTCTTCTTTTGAACTAAATGAAGGTGAAAATGCTTATTGTTTATTACCGACTGAGAATGTTAGGCGTAAGAGTAATTTTATACCTCCTTTTACAAATGAGGTAGTAAAACAATCTTCTAATATGGTAAATGATTCCATACAAGGGATTTTTAAGGAAAGGAATAATATAAAGTATAATTTGACAAAAAATGAGTGGGAGGTGTTAAAAGGAATGAGAAAGATAAATTAATTTATTTTAAAACTCTCAGATAAGGGTAACAAATTAGTAGTTATGACTGCTGAACAGTACTACAAAATGTGTATGGATAATTTAAGTAATAGTGAGGTATATAGGGTAGCAGAATGGAAGGAATATGAATCGGCATTGATAGCCTATAACAAACTAATACAGAGAGGCTATCGGTTGGGATATTTCATAAAGAAAGATGCAGAGAGGAAATTTTCTACAGATGGATGTTCCATGGCTAAATTGTATTGCCTTCCTAAGTTACATACAAATAGGGTTAATCCCCCAGGTCACCCTATAGTGTCTGCATGTAATTACTTCCTTCACAATATTGGTAGTGTCCTACATGAACAGTTACTGACAAAAGTAAAGAAGTTGTCTTCTTATATTAAAAATACTTTTGATTTTCTAAGTAAGGTGAATAAAATCCAGTGGAATGGAAATAAATATTGGATAGTGATAGATGTTAAAAATCTATATACAAATATTTCACATGAATTGGCTATCGAAGCCTTAACATTTTTCTTGGGAGATACCCCTTTAACTCACTACATAATGGATTTGGTACATTTTTCCCTCAAAAATAATTTTTTTGAGTTTAATGGTACTTTGTACCAAGAGTTAAGGGAACAGCGATGGGGGCAGTATTTGCCCCAATGTATGCAAATCTGTTCATGGGCCATTTTGAGGCACAATTTCTATATAGAATGGAGTTTTTCAGAAGTTATGTAGTAGAGTATTTTAGATATATAGATGATTTAATTTTTCTATGTGAAGGTGGCAGATCTGAGGTAGGTGAGTTTATGCATAATTTGGACCAAAATAATTTTGGGATTAAATTTGATGGGGAACAATGTGGGGAGAGAGTGACATTTTAGATGTTAATTTGGAGGTAGAAGGAAGTAAGATGGTTACATCTGTTTATCACAAGTTTGAGGGAGTAAATATTTTTTTATATGGCTGCTGTTGCCATCATCCCTATTTAATGGCTGCTCTTCCTTATAATGAGTTGCTATGCATTTCAAGGCTGACCAGTGATAATGGTAAAATGGAGGAAGAAATAATAATATGTGAGCACTTTAAAAATAGAGGCTATAGTGCCAAATGTGTCGAACAAGCCAGAAATATATTTATGTCAGGTAATCAAGACAAGATAGTTGCAGAATATAAGGATAGAAATAAAAATAATATTTCAGTGGATAAAATATTTTTTGTGACCACATATGGTGTTTACACAGAACAATTGGCTAAGATCATTATGACCCATTGGAATTTTTTAACACAGGATCCCTTTTTGGGTGAATTGTTGCCTCAAAGACAGATGGTGTCATACAGGCTGGGGAAGAGTATTAAGAATATGTTAATACATGCTCAGTTTAAATTTCCCGTGGAAAAGTTGAATAGATCTATTAGAAATGTTGGTTTTTGAGCATGTGGTCAGTGTAGTATATGCAATTATACAGTATCTACTTTTAATGAAATAAATGGACAGAAATATGATGTGTGTGACAGTTATAGTTGTATGACAGAGGGAATTATTTATGTGCTTAAATGTGAGCGTAAGCTATTTTATGTAGGAGAAACTAAACGACATTTTCATATTAGATTTTTAGAAAATTTAAGAAATATAAAAAATGAAAAAGTGGAAAGCCCATTAGGGTTACACTTTAAAATGTACCATAATAGTGATGGGAGTTAGTTGAAGGGAAGTGTTTTAGAAAAAGTTTATTGTGAAAGAGATGCATGTTTAAAAAGTAAATTACAACATAAAGAAGCACTTTTCATTTTGAAATTTAATACTTTATACCCTTATGGGTTAAATAGAGAGCTTAATTGGAAATGGCTCTTGTAAAGTGTTTCTTTAATTGTTTTATTGGATTTGTTTTAATATATATATATGAGGTTGTGAATGGATGTAATTGTACTCTGTTAAAGGCATTGGCCGAGGCACTAGAGAGAGAGAAAGAGTTTGCTTGTCTACAGTCATTTCAGCAATAAATTCTGCTTTTGGATTCACTGGTTGAGTTGTTTTTCCTCTATAATTCAATACACACCTCTCAGCCACCTAACCTGGACCGAAACACTAAAGGCGTAGGCGTGTCCATATCCATTAAGGATATCCACACCTCCAGGCTAGTTGCTCAGCATAATGCATCTGTGATTATCCAAGTGCAACTAAGTCTGGGCAAGAACGCAATCCAAATTGTAGCTTGCTACAGATCCCCCACCATGCCCCAGGATTCCCACTCCTCATTTCTTGATACACTGAAAAATATTAGGGTACAACCTAACACCCTAATAATTAATTATTTCAACTGCCCCACCACTAACTGGGAAAACTACTCATGTACCAACTCTTTTGCTCAACGCTTTCTGGAATTTATAAATTCCAACACCTTTAATCAACTTATTCACACCACCACCAGGGGCAGCAATATCCTAGACCTGGTCATTACCAACATGAGCGACTGGTGTTCCACACCAGAGGTCAATTCCTAATTGGTCAGATCTGACCATAAGTTAATCACCCTAGACATCCACATCCCGCCCCCACCCCCCATTAGGGAAACCACCGTAAAAAATGTCTCCAAAGCCAACTTCACGCTTCTTAAGTCAGAAGTGGCAAACTTCACAACACCCATGCAGACGGACAATAGAGGTACAACTGCTGAATCTTACACAAATGCACTTTATAAGCACTTAAATGAGTGCATGGATCGTGCTATCCCTAACAGAACCAAGATGTTATCCTCCAAAAAAAGGAAGTCAATCTGGTGGTCACCTGCCATAAACAGACTCTACAACAGAAGAAAGAAACTGCTTCAAAAAAGAGTAAAATCCCATGATTGGAGGAACTCCGTGGTCAGCCTCAGTAAGAAGTTGAGATCCCTCATAAAATCCTCCAAAGCTAGTTACAAAAACAAAATTGCCACTGTTTCTAAAGACAACTACAAAGCATTCTATAGCTATGTCAAGAATCTCAGTGACAATACTCAGATCTGCTCTGAGATACAGCACAATGGCAGTAAATATACAGAACCAACTGATATTGCCAACATCCTGACAGATAGGTTCAGTGCTAACTTTACCCCCCCTCTCACCCCCTATAGACCGCATCTGTATAGCGGAAGAATGCATAGTTCCTGTAGTTATGGCTGCACAGGTAAAAACCACACTCTCCAAAGCCAAAAACACAGCATCCATGGACCTGACAACATCCCAGGCTGCATTCTGCATGAACTACAGAACAAACTGTCACCCCACCTAAGTACCATGTTCAGTCATAGCCTCACCTCAGGCTTTTTGCCCACTGAATGGTGCAAGTGATGGTTATCCCACTCCACAAAGGGGGATCCACCATGCACCCCGGGAACTACTGCCCCATTAGCCTGAATGCCCTGGTCTGTAAGGTCATGGAACATATCATCATGGAACTTATAAACAAAGACATTGGTAATCTCCAAACTCTGGACCCCACCCAGTTCGGGTTTGTAAAAGGCAGATCATGTCTCCTAAATATGATAGACTTCTTTGAAGCAGTCACCAAAGCCGTAGATGAGGATAAGGTGGTTCACACAGCCTATCTAGATCTCACCAAGGCCTTTGACACCATCCCCCACTCTTTAATTATAGATAAACTCACTAAACTAGGTATAAATCCCTATGTCATAAGATGGGTTGCCAACTGGCTCAATGACAAAACCCACACCGTGAAATTTGCAGACTCCAAATCTGACTTCAGACCGGTGACAAGTGGAGTACCACAGGGTTCAGTCCTGGGTCCTCTCCTGTTTGGTATCTACTTCCTGAAGTACAGGCTATACCAGAAGATCTTTGGCTAATGAAGTTCACAGATGACTGCAAACTAGGAACCATAATCGAAACTCCTAATGATGAGGACATCCTACAAAAGGGCCTCACTGAGACAGATGCCTGGTGTCAAAGCCATGGCCTCAAGCTCAATGCCCAAAAGTGCATTGTCATCCCTTTTGGTAAAAACTCTGCACCCATGAACTACCACATAGGTGGTAGTCTACTTAACACTGAAAGAGTGATAAGAGACCTTGGGACACAGGTGGACAGTATTCTCTCCTTTGAAAATCACATTGCCACAGTAGTCAGGAAATCCTTCTACATGACACACCTCATCACAAAAGGTTTCTCATCCAGGAAAAAAGAGGTAATTGTTCCCCTCTACTCATCACTCATTAGACACATTATAGAGTACAATGCCCCTTTTGGTATGTACCTCACAATACATCTACAACAACTGGAAAGGCCGCAGAAATACCTCACACAGAGGACTACCAGCATCAAACAGATGCCTTACGCAGATTGTCTAAAAAAAGTCTAGCTTTACTCCGTCGCATATCGCCTACTCAGAGGCTATCTCTGCCTAACATACAAAGCTATGTCAAATCTAGAGCTGCTGGACATGCTCCAATTAAAGAAATTTCAATCCCTCCGAGCTACAAGCTCTTGGGACCTAAACTTTGTCTCCATAATAAACAGAACATGCTGGAGAGATAGATGTCTGTCCCAGAGACTTCTCATACTCTGGAACAAACTAACTATCTATATCAAACAAAGCTCCTCATTAGCACTCTTCAAGAAAAATGTTGATGATTGGATAGGAAATAGGAAATTCACTCCGGGATCACTTCTGTGGCTCTGCTCGACAGGAGCACAGGAAAATAATTTTCTTGGGTGGCAAAAGCCAAGGTACCTTTTTTGGCTAGGCTTAAACTCAAACAATACCCAACTTCAACAAAAGTGAAATTAAATTATTGCAATAAAATTTCTTGCAGACAGTCTCAGCCAAATATATCTCCCCTTCAAAAGCCTTGGGTATTTACTTCAAAACAAGCAAAACATTACATTAGTGGATAATGTCAAACTAATGTAACATGCATTAATAAAAGTCCTGCTCAATATAGTTCTCCTTTCCTCAGTCAGCTATATTTCCCCACTGTATATTTCAATAAACATGTATTAAGTACAGCAAATCATATATGCATGCAGGCAGAATACACAATCATATAGTAAAGTTGTACCTACCGAGCAAGTTCTATTCCCTGAATGTGATAAATATTTATTTTTCATGCAGTTCTACAATGTTCGGTTCTTGAATGCACTTTATTTTTGTCCCACATCTATTTATAGTAATTAGTATCCATTACATTGTTAATGAGCTTCCTTTATGTTAAAGTTTATGAGTTGCCAATGACTTTATCTGAGGATAGTTCAATGTAGTGTCCTGCTCATAGGAAACACAAAGTGCTGAAGTCTGTGCAGCTCTACATGGGATACCTGAGAGTGTTCTTGGCATTAATGAGTGCCATGTAGTACTACATGATCTATCTGTATATAACAATTACGCTTTCAAGAGGTCAGGTTTGCTATGATCGGAGGACTTCATTCTTATTTTTGCTACTATTCTCTTTGTTTTATAAAGCACTTACTATTCTTTCAGCCCATCAATATCATCAACATATTCCACTCATATTCCAAACGTCATATTCTCTATAGCTCATAGCTAAGCTCCCCTTCTGCCTCTGCCCCCACAGCCTTAATCATGCTGTTACCTACCATGCATACAATCATTCTGCTTCTCCTGTCTCATACAATACCTTGTTATTATCTAATAATTCCATGCAACATTCCCCTGCAACCATTCCTAGGTCTTCCAACAATTTAGCATTAGCTAACATGACATTTTTCACTGCTTATAAAACCTACTCCTTGCCTCTACTTTAGATGTAAAATACTTCATTACCACCTCACAGTCTACAAAACACCACCAATAAAAACTAAAACAGATATTAATCCAAATTCTATGTGGCTAATATTGCTCAGTGTGGTGACATCCACCAAAACCCAGGTCCACTTAACCCACTTCATAATCCAGATTGTACTATGCTCCCCCAAAACCCTATACATTAGATAAGATGTCTCAGGTACCTCATATTCCCACCTCAACCCTTATATCCACTACTATCTCACTAAACCTTTCCACTCAACTTCCACTCATCTCGTAATCTCACCTTTTATAATCCTTCTGTAGTAACAGCTAACTACACCTCTCCTTACTGTTTACCCTCTTTCATTTCTTCAGGTCCAACTAAAACATGAACCTAGTCACAATAACTCTACATGAAATTTGTAATAAAATTACTGAACTGCATACCCTATTACCACCCTATATCCAGACATCTTAGCCTTTACTGAAAAGTGGCTCAAGTCTAGCAAAAAATATACTTACCACATACTCCAGTTCTATTCCAAAAAAACATAATGCCAAAATACTTATTGCTTTACTAAATGTAAGACTAAAAGCCTATGCATTATTGGACTCTATATCCCCCCAGTAACAATATACCCATATTGGAAGACATATTGACTTGGATATCTGCTACTTTCTCCAATGAAACTATCATACTTGGTGACATTAACATTATCTGGCAGAACCTAATCCCCAACTACCCAACCTCAAGCATAAACCTCTTTGGTTCTATGCTACTCATAAAAAACCTAACTAAATATAATAAAACCAATTATTAGGCTACTAATTTTAATACATTTCTAAAACCCTAAATAGCCTTATTTCTCTGCATAAAAAGAGACTAATGCAATAATTCTTCTTGGCTTTCTAAAATAAAACAAGAATCTAATGCTAGAGACAAAGCATGGGAAGAATAACAAAAGCATACAGCAGCAAAGTACCTTCAAATCTTCAGGCAACTTTGTAACCAGATTATAAAATAAGTAAAAAATGATAAAATGCAATTGTACTCAATCCTACAATCCAACCATAAACATGATCTGAAAAGTTTTGGTCCTCAGTTAATTCTCTACTAAATCTAGGATCAACCCTCCCTCCCAACCCACCTCCTAATAGCTCCTCCCTACAAACTGCAACTATATTCAGCACTTATTTTATTGAAGGTATTGCCTCTCTGACCAAAAATTCAAAAACCACCCTCAAGCCCATCAACCCTATCACTTTACTTTTCTCTTCCTACTAAGCCAGCCTCACCCATAATCACACACCACAGCCCCCCCCCCACAAACACAAACAATGAGAATGTTAACAGGTCTCCTTCAATTACATGCTGAAACAAACAAGTGGTCACTATGAAACCTGCCTTTTTTACTCTAAACTCCTATTCCCATAGCCACTCCAATAACTTGTAACATCTTCAGCTAACTACACAAGAAGCCTTTCCTTCCATACAGACTTTGCTGACTAATATCCATCTTCAATTCAACCCTAAAAAACTAAGCTTTTTTGTATTTATCCCAAAAACTCATCCTAAAAATAAAAACAAATTTAAAATCTATTTACTGAATTATACTGAAATAGAAGTAGTCTCTCACACAGCATTGGTAGGAATGAAAATAGACGATAAACTCAAACTCGACCTTTGTGTTTAAAATAACATAAAAACTCACCGAAAAGTAGGAATGTGCTATAAACACAACCACTTTCTAAACAGCCCTCCTTGCAACCACATATCTCCTATCCTAGCCCTGTATGGTGCTCCTGTCCTTACCAACATAAAGACCTCTTTAAAAGCTGGACCTGAAGTATGCAATAATGAATTTGCAAAATTTGCAACTACTGCATCTCATTATATACCCATTGTGCAGCACTCAAGACACTAAATTGGCTCAAACTCCCCCAACTTACTTCAACTACTTACTACACATAACATTATTTATAAACCATCAGCATGCCCTGTCCTCAGTACTATTCTCCACAGCTGCCAACCTAACAGATCTCTCTGGGCAGATGTGACTTTGCACCATTCACAAACCAACAAATCCCCTTATTAACTAAATCTTGACTCTGACCTTCACCACTCCTTGGTGAGCTCTATCCTTCCACTACACTACTGGAAAAACTGTATTTACACATTCTGGTGAACAAACACATTTCTAATTTTTTTCTCCACCTCTAATTACATCTCTGCTTCCAAGTATTGGAGAATCAGATCATAATTCTAGTCGCTAAATTCCAACTTTTTATATTTATACTTTCTACTGTATTTTGACTCAGTGAGTATCATCTGGATATTTCTAAAGTTTTTCTTTTCTGTTTGCATTTCTATTTAGCTCTGTTTTATTTGTGTAATTATTGTTTGACTTGTATTTTATTACTCATGAATATTGTATTGTTTCTTGCTCTCATTTACTATCTCCTTTCCAAGTCTCTTCTCCTCTCTCGAGACTTACTGAAGATTGAGCCACTATTGACTCACTTTAGAAAACCAAGCAGAGTATAATACACAATATATTGTGTATTATATACAGCTTGATTGTACATTGCACTCTGCCTGTTCACAGGAATGTATATATACAGTTTTGTTCACCGGAAGGTGTATATACAGCTTTTTTGCATGTAATCAGTCTGAACTACTCTGTTATTGCTTACCTTTCTGTATATTTTGTTCATAAAACATTTTGTATTTTCACTTAAGCTATGCCTGAAGTTAGTCAATATTGCTCAATGTGCAATTATAGGCACTAAACATAGATATGCCTATAAGAACACAAAATCATTGAAAAGACTTTTGTGTTATGAAGGGAATGCTAATAATAGGGCTCAGTCTATTCGTAGAGGTACTTTACCATGCAGAAATTGCAATTGTTGTGCCTACATGATGAATTGTTATACTTTTATACATCCAAATACACAAAATGTTTATAGGTTTGATCACTATGCTGATTGTAGGTCACTTGATGTAGTTTATTTGGTTAGTTGTTGTGAATGTTCCTGTTTTTATATAGGAAAAACGAACAGGACTTTACATGAAAGGGTTAGAGAACACCTCTATCCAATCAACAAGGAGGATGAAACCAATGTATTAGCACGTCATGTCCTTAATCATGATCTTTCCCATAAGTTTAAATTTCTAGTTATAGAATTAGCCACTAGGGATCCTAGGCTAGGAAATGCTAAGAATCGTACTGAACTGCTTGAGGTTATATGGATCATCGGATTAGAAGCTGATAAAGGGTTTGGCCTCAAGGAAAGGGTTTCATTAAAGCCATTCTTGTGTGACAGACCATTGGTGCATTGATATGTTCTATACATGTATCATCTTTTTAGATATGTTTTTTAGATATGTTTTTATTTGTGTTTTTTGGAATTTGCAATTTTTATATTGTTTATGATAGAGCTATAATGTTGTAAAGTGTTTTATTCACATAATATCAAGGCTATAACTTAATTCTTAGAGTGTTGTCATTGGCTGTTGAAATGTATTTAAACAATTGCAACTGCTGCTTTTAATATTGTCTGAAGAAGCATTCATTTACAGAATGCGAAAGCGCTTACATTTTTATTTCCTGACTTATTAAAGTATTTGAGCTCTAGCTCGTGGTGTTACCTCTCGTGTTTATTCTACAAATATATTATATTCTTGTATCTAGAACTTTTTTCCTTGTGTCTTCACTGAAATTGGATACTAATGACCCACTCAGACTTTCTTGTAAATTAATGACAATAAAATAAATTGATGAATTCATGAATAATAATAATAATAATAATAATTTCTAAATAATATCTTTACTGAATATTGTTACGATATGGGGATTTTCAAGTGCACAACAATGGGGGATGGGTTGTTGGACCATATTTAGGAAAACCAGAAGACTTTGATAATGACCTCCATTTATAGGTACTATGACATCTAAATCTTTGCACCATAGAAGGGTCCATTTCATCAAAATGATATATAGGATGAACTGGATCCTGACCTTCACTGACCAGTAGTGGTTTGTTATATTGATGGACAGTAACTTGCCATCATGGCAGGAGCAGGTCACAGGTGACTTGACTGTGACTTCAGTGAGGATAGTAATGATACATATTTTTAATTTACAGTTTTATGGTTTTTGTAGCAAAGTGGTCAAAATACAATTAGATGAATAGCATACATATTTGTCATGTTTTGTATGCTTTAGATGCACACATATCTTGTTTTGTGGTGGAATCTGCTTATAACCAGTGACTGCACATGGCCATTAGGAATACAAGCCTTTACCTAGGTGGACCATAAGTTTAGGCATGTAAGCCTGCATAATGTTTCATACTTCCCTACTTTTAGGCTGTATCTATATTTGCATTAATGTCTATGGTATTACCTTGTGATAATTTCATTATGGTTTATTTTAGAATCCATTAGTGGGAATGTTTTGTTCTGGTGGCTGAATTACCCAGCTACACTTTCAAGCCTTTATGTGTTACACAATGGGCTTTATATGCATTGCAATGAGTGTATGTAAACATTTGCAGATACACACATATGGAGTTGTATTGGCACTGGTCTGTATTGATGTTTTCTTTTGTATCAGTAGCTCTGGATGTGTACATACTTCATGGCAGGTGTAGTGTGCTTGTGGGGGCTTGTACTTGTGAGTAAGAAATAAATGCATGGGCCAGCAAACTTGCAAAGGTATATAGATGAATAGTGCAAAATACAGGACAATGCATTGTACCTGTGTTGTCTGTGGTTAATTTATATATATGGCTGTGCATCTGGCAGTGTTTTGCTGTAAAACATTTATCTCACTCACTCAAATGGAGCTCAGGAAGTTTGCAATATAACTTCCAGTGGGAGGAGGTTAAGCCTATTGACAGAATCAAATTATGTCACATTTCAAACAAATGTGCATATTTCTGGAACCATAGGAGTTATGAAATAAGTGTAAACTGCAAACTATCCAGCATAAACTATTTTTATAGAGATGTTATTTTTAAATTCTAGGTCTAAAACCAAATTTTATAAGTCACAGTAAACAGAGTAACTAATACATTTGTAATATTTTGAAAACAACTTACACAATATCTCAGCAACCAATCAAGTTACATACATACTGTCAGCAGCATTTTATTCATCTATTCAGCGAAGAGCTTTCATATGAGGCTAAGGAGTACTGTGTTACTTGGTTGTTAAGATATTTAGAAAAATGTGATAATTATATTTATATAAATTAATATCATAAAAACAAGAGTTAATATCTATTTACCTGACAGAGGGCAAACATTAATACAGTTGAGTTTGCCATTGTGTAAGCTTTAAGATGGATGGTTTTGGAATTATTATTTTTTTTGAGGGGGGACTTATTGATGCAAATATGAACAAGCAATATTTGATGTGTAGAGATGTCAGTAGGAGTTAACTGCAGATGCACCTGGAGGCATCACTCGATGTAATGATTTAAGTCATCATGACTGAATGTTAAAGTGTCAATACTGTTGGGTGTATAGAAATGTGAAGTATAAGCATTATGTTATAGGCAGTATTGATAATGTATATCATGAATTTAGGTCATGCATGTCTTGCATATACCTCAGTTTGCAACATATCCATTTTTATGAGGAGTTAAGCTATATATTATTAATTTGTTTGGATAGGCTTTTCGTAAGGAGGGAATGATTTTACTGACACTAATAGCTGTAATACCACCTTCTTTTTCAGGCAGAGATCAGAGCGCTTCCCACTGTGTGACATTAACATTAACATTAATGGCTGTGTCATATGGCACAATATTGGGGTGTGGCTGTAGCATGTTCTATACATTTGTGTATTGTATGAATCCCACATACAGGTGTTTTTCTTTTTTTGTTTGTTTTGAAAAGTCTATTTTATTAAATTTTAAAACAGAATGAAAACAAGATATAGCATTTAACAAAACATAATCAAAAAAGAAAACAAGGTCCATAACAAAATTTAAATAAATAAAACCATTAATACTTTTCCAATAAATCTCTATGTTTTCACAATGCTAAATAATGATGTGTGACATTTGATGTTCTCTTATAGACAGTTTGCAATTCTTTATTACATACAGTCTTTGCTCAACAGATAAGTTCAGTAAAGGAAAGGATAGTTTTAATTTTCCAATTCATAGTAATAATTTTTCTAGCAAAAGCCAAGCTGGACCAAGGGAGAGGCACCTGGGTTTTTGGTATGGAATCTGGAATCGGGGTGTTAAATAAAATCAGGGAATTAGTGACAGTAGAATTGTCCAACCATAATGCTTTAGTAAAATCTCCGAACACTTCCCAATATGGAACAACTATTTTGCATTCAATAATCATATGAAGCCACTTTGCATCTAGAATCTTATTATATCTCTAATATGTTATTTTCTCTGTTTTTATAAATGAAAGTAATCTTATGATGGTTTAAAAAATTCTATGCAAGCACATTCAGGTACAGATTCTCCAATAAAGTGCTGAAGTAGTATTCCATACAGATTTTAGAGATAATTTTAAATCAACATCCAAAAAACTTCTGCATTAACTTTGGTAAATAATTCCAATATGATGAATCAAAGTATAAGTTTGGTTCTTTAAATCCTGTACATTTTTGATAAAAAAAGATTTATTCATATTTTCATAACTATTAATATTAAAGAAAAGTTCCAAAACTTTTGGAAATGGTTTTATATTCTACTTAATTGTATTTTAATGTATTATTAATAAATTCCTTAAAAATATATATACTTAACCAACTATTCTTCCTAATATTATATCTAGCCAAAAAAAAAAAAATAATAATCTGAATGTATTTTAGTACCTTCGAAAAATTGATCCGACATTTTAAAATCATTTACTTTGATTTCAAGAATTTTACTAAAATTAAAAAATTCTAGACAGCCAAATGTATATAGGAAAAATTAGAATTAACAATTCTTTAACAAAATAATTAATTTCCATAACACTCTTAAATATGGTCATAACATAATTAACAAAAGGAATGAAGTAGAATTGTTTCTAGTGTTCATACAAAAATATTTTAGGAACTAATATATTCTATTGAAACCAAATTGTAAATTATCATTATTATAAATGTATTATTTGAAACTAATATTGTTACATGCAGATCTTTTCAATTGGATGTATAAGAAGAGCTTAGTCATGGATTTATTATATTTATAATAGCAGACTTCACATATAATTCAGTATTCAGAAAACCAATACCACCTTCTTTCCCACTCTTTACGTGCCAGTCAAAATCTAATCTTGGTCTTTGGGGATGACACAGACACTTAAGTAGAATAGTATTTAGATATTTAGAAGTCTTTTTGAATAGAAATAAAATTAGTGACTGTATATAAAATAAAATGTTTGGTGAGATTATCATTTTAATCAACATAAGTCTGTCTTCCATAGTAAAAAACAGTTTATTCCAGTTATTAATTACTTTAAGTAAAGTATCAAATAAATATTTGTAATTTACTAAAACTGAATGTTTCCAACTAGGTGTTATAATAATTGATACATATTTAAGTTGCATATTCTCACAGTTAAATTCCTTATATTTTTTTAAAAAAGTGATTTTTTTATTAATTAGTAATGTTTATGTTTTATTATTTTTAAAATTTAAGCATGAAATCATGTCAAAATGTTTAATTGCATTAAGAATACGCTCTAATGAAGATTCAATATCACTACTTGTTAATACGATGTCATTAGCAAATAACTGAATTTTGGAAGAATAACTATCATCTATGGAAAACCCCTTTATCCTTGTATTAGTTCTAATAAAACTAGCAAAAGGGTCTACTGACAAAGCAAACAGCAAAGGAGACAAATGACATCCTTGTTTTGTGCCTTTTAATATTTTGAAGGACCTTGATAAAAAGGATCCTATTTTAATGAAACATAATGAGTTCTTATACAATTTCATTAATAAGTCCATAAATTCTAAGGAGAAATTATATTCTTTGATCACTTTGAATAGGTAAGACCAATTAAAAGAATCAGAAGCTTTATCTAAGTCTAATCTTATAATTGAGAGTTCTTTCTTGTTTTTGTTAGCAACGTCAATTAATGAAAATAATCTTATAATGTTATCATGCACTTTTCTATTTAATATAAAAACAACTTGATCATCCTCAATTAAACCAGCATCACAGGATTTAATCTTTTTGCCAGTATAGACATAAACCTTTTATAATAAATGTTTAAAAGAGAAATGTGGCAATAAGACGAGCATCATTTTGGATCCTTATTTTGTTTTAAAATAGGTGAAATCAATAAAAACTTCCAAGAGGGAGGAATATTTGATGTATTTCAAACTTCATAAAATGTATTTAACTAAATTTTTAGTATATTATCAGGAATTAATTTGTATAACTCAGGAATTATGACATCCAGCCCTGTGGTCTTATTAGTTTTTTAGATTTTTAATTTGTTCTTTTAGTTCTCTGAATAAGAATGCTGTATCCGATCTTAATTTTTGCTCTATAGTTAATTTATGTTTTATATTTACTTTTAGACAGCTATCTGTTAAATCACTGTTAAGTACCATTGACATATTATTATTGATTTTTTCATAATGTTTTTTAAAACGTTCTAGTATAGCTCTTAAATCAGTTGCTTTCTTAATGTGATCCATATCATTATATGTAATCTCTTTAACATAATTTAAATGATTTACTCTTTTTGATCTAATAGGTAAAATATGCATCCTTTGGGGTTTAATAAAATACAATTGTAATTTTAATTTTCCATATTTATTGAGATTTTTATGACATAATATATCTAAATATGTCTGATTTAAAGCTTTCAGTTCAGAATGCACAGACTTATAACTGGGTTATAAATTTAACTTTAATTTATCAATGTGTGACTGCAAATCAATTAACTCTTTATCCCACTTCTTTCTTTCTTTTTTATAGATACCAACTTTTAATTCCACCATATACATAAACTTTCAATGTATCACACAAGATAACATCACTAACCTCACTATTATTATTAATTCCATAAAGATATTCAATTCATTTAAAAACATTATTTAAATAATTTAATTGTAGTACTATAAGTGGGAACTTTCTGACAAAAAGCTACATCAATAGATTTCAAAGTAATACTAAAAGCAATAGCATTATGCTCTGTCAAAGGACAATAAATTATTAGCATTTCATCAATTTTAGAATATAACTAATTTGAAATGAAGACTTTGTCTATGTTTGATTGAGTGCCATATCAATATGAGTAATGTGTATAATTAAGAGATTTTGACGATTTAAGTCATACATGTCTCTTAAATTCATTGAATTTATGAAGTAATGTTTAGTGGCTGCAGATATTCTACATTTTTTATCTACAGCAGTATTTTGTCTGATAAAATACAGTTAAAATTACCAGCCAACACAATTTCACCTTTTGAATATAAAGTTGTGATATCTAAATATTTTAACCCCCTTAGAACCAATTCCAGGAAACCAATATAGAGTGATAAATATATCATACTTTTTGTTGATTTCAACTACTATCAATCCCAGAATGCCATTTCTATCACTTTAGCAATCTAAATCCTTTGTTAACAAATGAGTTTCTTGCAAAAAAATAAAAAAATAGTATCCAACAGACTCCAACAAGCTCCAAATAAAAATGACTGTATACGTTTATTGTTATGAAGTGCTTTTCATTGCTATGGTAACTTCATCAGATAATAACAAAACACTTCTTCCTTTCAAATTTAAATAGTTAGCCAAGTCACATGATTCAAAAATCAGCTGTTAACTATGTCACAACACGTTCCTAACATAAATTTTTTTTTTACATATCAACTTGAAGATGGTCAAATTCGACATTGATCAAATCAAGCATTACACGCAAATACTCCCCATGTGTTTGCCCTAACAACACAATAAAATAAAATCAGTCAGTAAAAATCAATCAATAGTAAATGGTGTATGTGGACACACATATATATACTCTTAAACCACATTTCTTTGTATTATAATGTTATTGTTGATTTTTGTTTTTTATTTCTTGTTTAAAGTAAACGACCCTCCAAATGTTCACTTTCTATATGTTAAAAAATGTAAATTATAGTCCACGGTCAACAGGTCTAGGACTCTTTTTCATCTTTTTAAATTTCTAAGTTTTAACAATCAAGCTATGTTGCAGGTGTCATTAAGCTCCAGACTCGAGAATGCGTTAAGCCTAAATTGCCACGGTAATTCTCGTTCTTCTAATAGTAAATTAAACGGGCCACCTCTAAGGTCTATCTGTACTTGGTCGATCACTTTAAATAAAAACCTGTGGCCTCCATTTGAGGCTGAGTGTCGTGCCAATGGGTTGTCACTTTTATTTATATCTATTGCATGGGTATGTTTGTATACTCTATCATGGAGCCTATGCTCAGTTTTCCCCATGCTGGACAAGCTAAACACCTAGCAACATACACAACTTGTTTAGAATTACAATGAAGTTTGTGCTTCAACTTATATTTACTCCCATTAATGGAAAACGTTTCATCTACATCCATAAATTTGCACATTTTACAACTACCACATGTAGACATGCCTATATGTCTATTTAGACTTATTCCCTTCCTTTCAAAGAGGTTCTTAAGATTAGAACCTTTTCTGAACACTAATTTAGGTAACAAACCTAATTTGTCCATCAACAATTTGTCATTAGTAATGAATTCCCAAGTCTTATAAAGGATGAATCTAACTGTGTCACTATCCTTACTAAATGTGGTAATAAAACTAGTTCTAAAATTACCATCACCTTTCTTAACAATGAGTTGTTCTGTATTCAGACCCCCATTTTCCCTAGTAGCGAGATCAGGACCATGTTCTACATTATTTTGTAGTATTCTTCCCCTTAAAATTGGCTCAATCAAACCATTCTGTCTCTTGTAAGTAACCTCAACTACTAAAGAATAAACTAAACAGTTGGGATAACCATGCTGCTGAAACATGTTACTCAGAAGTTCACATTCGTCACGAAAATCAGACTTGAGTGTGACCATCTTAGCAGCTCTAATTAGCTGCCCCTTCACTATAGAGCGTTTTTGATAGAAAGGATGACTGCTCAAAAAATTAAGGAAAGAGTTACAATAAGTGTCCTTCCTAAAAACTTTTGAAACATATCTATTGTTAACTGTATCTTTAGACAACCTAACATCTAGATATTCAATGGTCACATCACTGAAATTAAATGTAAACTTAAAAAACTCAGTCGTGGAGTTTAAATACGAAACAAATGTCTGAGACTAGTTTGTCTCCATAAAGAAATGTGGTTTAAGCGTATATATATATGTGTGTCCACATACACACATTTATTATTGATTGAGTTTTACTGACTGATTTTATTTGTGTTGTTAGGGCAAACGCATGGGAAGTATTTGCGTGTACATGTTTGATTTGATCAATGTCGAGTTTGACCATCTTCAAGTTGACATGTAAAAAAAAAATTTTATGTTAGGAATGTGTTGTGACTTATTTAACAGCTGATTGTTTGAATCATGTGACGTGGCTAACTATTTAAATTTGAAAGGAAAAAGTGTTTTGTTATTATATGATGAAGTTGCTGTACCACAGCAATGAAAAGCTCTTCATAACAATAAACGTATACAGTCTTTTTTATTTGGAGCTTGTTGGAGTCTGTTGGATACTATTTTTTTTTTATTTGTTTAGTGGTTTTTTGATTTCCAGTTTGTACTCAATGTTTGGTATGGTGTCTGGGGTATCCAGTAGTCCGAGTCACCCAAATTTGTTTGGATCGCAACAATTTCAGACAACATGATGAACCTTACAGCTCTACTTACTGTTTTAAACCAGCGAATGGATACGCTTGCTTCCCGCCTTGACAAAGTAGATGAATCTTTGCCACAACAGCGTTCTTTTCAGACCGCCAAATCCCAAGTTACCCACAGTCAACAGGTGAGCACAGGGAAAATGCAGAGAGTGCTCCCAGTTATCAACAGACACAGTGATTACAGTGTTTTAAATGCAACCATTGCTGCAATACCACCAGTTCAATGTTCACCAAGAAATCCTGAAGATGCTAATTCTACTATTCCAAATGAACAAGGGAACTTACAGAACCACAATGTGAGGCTTATCGGCACTCCAATGTTCAGTGAATGGGTGAAAGATACTACAAATCTTTCATTTGGAGTTGGCTTGAACCAGGAGCGACTGGTCGACAATAGTGGAAATTATCAGGTTAGTTCCCATTCTTTGACTGAGAAACTAAAACTGTTTGATTCTAAGCTACTTAAACTTAAGAAACTTCAATTAGAAGTAGCTTATTTTAAATAATGTCTTAGCGTGTAGTCCTGAAGGGGTTATGTTTCCACCAGTACCCGACTGGGCTTGTAGATGACTCATTATTTCACTTGGAGCTGAATTCCTTGTTTGACCAGCAAGGATTTGACTTGATGCAACTCATGATCAAACATTACACCATTCAAATAGACATTCTTACTAAGGAAGTTTCAACCTTGAATGTTGACATTACTACAAACACAGACTTCCTTAGGTATAAATATGATTACGAACAATGTTTTTTGAGCATAGATCAACTACTGGACAGACTGAAGTCCAATAAAATAAAGCAAATGAACAGAGACCGGACAGCATTTGACAATGGTAGTGCATATCCTAGGCCATCTTTAGCACAAGTAGCAGGATCTTTTAATACCAACACCCCAACTCAACAACAAGGCAATGAACCAAATGTTACCAACAATGAGGAGGCCATTGGCATTGACATTGACCAAGGCATAATAAGACGAAGTGAACGTATTCAGAGTCACAATAATAACCGAGTGGTAACTGAGTAACAAGGGGTGACTGGCCGAAGTGCTACAGTAAACTTCCAGAGTACAAATTTTCAGAATGCCAGCCTTGCAGGTACAATTCCAAAGAAGCAATTCAATTGGAATCAAAAGAACAAACAGCGCAACAACAGGCTCAAAAGATAGCATATGATGGTTCCCCTACAGTAAAAATTGTTACGAACCTTGCAGGAGACTTTAACATCTTTAATTACTCACCTATAACGATTGACCTGGTTCTTATAAATTTGCTTGCTAAGGGTAACACTTTTGTTCCTAGCAGACCTTTGAACTTGGTTCAATGAATTATGGACTTAAAGCTATTTGTTAGGAAGCTTAACCTTACTGTGCTTTTTGGCAATGTTGTTAACATGAACCATGAGTTGAGAGTTTCTAGTACATTCAACCCTCCAGTACACCCAACTCTCAGGATATTTGAACATGTCTGTGAGCTAGACTTTAGACATGTTTCAAATTCTTTTGGTCCTTGTACATATAAAAAGAACTTTAATGTAACTTTGGACGAACAATGAGCACTACAAATGTTAAGATCCTCTCAAGTTAGGGTTGTCAAGCCTGACAAAGGTGGGGACTCGCTGTTTTTGACCAAGCTGACTATAACCACAGAATTCAATCTTTGTTAACCAGTGAAGCATATTCTAAAGCTTCACGTAATGAGGTCAACACAGCTTACAGTCATATAAAAGGTTAACTTAACGACTTATTTATTGAGGCAATAATTGACATTGACACCTTTAATTATATGTCTATGCCTTGGCCTAGAACCCCTGTCATGTTTGGCATCCGTAAAGTGCACAAGGATTTATCAAATCCACCCATGAGACCCCTAATAGATGAAAGGGGTTCAATTACATATCCATGTGCAGAAAAGTTATGGATACTAGTTTAAAAAAATATCTTATGTCTGAACCTCAATTATGTAGAGACTCTTGGTCATTTTTACAAAAGATTAACAACCTTGACTTCAATGGTGAGTAGAATTTTCTGACCATTGACGTCAAGGACCTCTACACTCCAATTCCACATTTGGAGGAGGTTGAATGGGTTAGTCTCATGTTAAAATCGAAGAAGGCACCAGCACAAGAAATACACATTAATGAATCTTTATTGGACATTATCCTTACGAATAATTACTTTATTTTCAATAATGAATTTTATTTACAAAAGCGTGGAGTAGCTATGGGTTTGCCCTGTGGAGCCAGTTTTGCTAATTTAGTTATGGCATACTGGGAAAAGAAATTTATTTTTAAGAACACCCAACACATGACAAACCTTATTTTCTACACACGCTTTTTGGATGATATTTGATATGATATTTGTTATTTTTTATGGGGACAAACTACAGGCTCAGATATTTGTTTTGTATTTAAACTCCACAACCGAGTTTTTTAAGTTTACATCTAATTTCAGTGATGTGACCATTGAATACCTAGATGTTAGGTTGTCTAAAGATACAGTTAACAATAGATATGTATCAAATGTTTTTAGGAAGGACACTTATTGTAACTCTTTCCTTAATTTTTCGAGCAGTCATCCTTTCTATCAAAAACTCTCTATAGTGAAGGGTCAGCTAATTAGAGCAGCTAAGATGGTCACACTCGAGTCTGATTTTCATGACGAATGTGAACTTCTGAGTAACATGTTTCAACAGCGTGGTTATCCCAACCATTTAGTTCATTCTTTACTAGTTGGGGTTACTTACAAGAGACAGAATGGTTTGATTGAGCCAATTTTAAGGGGAAGAATACTACAAAATAATGTAGAACACAGTCCTAATCTCGCTACTAGGGAAAATGGGGGTCTGAATACAAAACAACTCATTGTTAAGAAAGGTGATGGTAATTTTAGAACTAGGTTTATTACCACCTTTAGTAAGGATAGTGACACAGTTAGATTCATCCTTTATAAGAAGTGGGAATTCATTACTAATGACAAATTTCTGATGGACAAATTAGGTTTGTTACCTAAATTGGTGCTCAGAAAAGGTTCTAATCTTAAGAACCTCTTTGAAAGGAAGGGAATGATAAGTCTAAATAGACATATAGGAATGTCTACATGCGGTAGTTGTAAAATGTGTAAATTTATGGATGTAGGTGAAACGTTTTCCATTAATGGGAGTAAATATAGGTTGAAGCACAAACTTCATTGTAATTCTAAACAAGTTGTGTATGTTGCTAGGTGTTTAGCTTGTCCAGCATTTTACGTGGGGAAAACTGAGCATAGGCTCCGTGATAGAGTATACGAACATACCCAAGCAATAGATATAAACAAAAGTGACAACCCGTTGGCAAGACACTCAGCCTCAAATGGAGGCCACAGGTTTTTATTTAAAGCGATCAACCACGTACAGATAGACCTTAGAGGTGGCCCATTTAATTTACTATTAGAAGAACGAGAATTAGCATGGCAATTTAGGCTTAACGCATTCTCGAGTCTGGGGCTTAATGACACCTGCAACATAGCTTGTTTATTAAAACTTAGAAGTTTAAAAAGATGAAAAAAGAGTCCTAGACCTGTTGACCATGGACTATAATTTACATTTTTTAACATGTAGAAAGTGAACATTTGGAAGGTTGTTTACTTTAAACAAGAAATAAAAAACAAAAATCAACAATAACATTATAATACAAAGAAATGTGGTTTAAGCGTATATATATATATATATATATATATATATATATATATATATATATATATGGTTCCACTTCATATCATCGAATTATCATTTCATTGAATTGCAAACCATCGAGACCAAATCGTCGAAAACCCATTTCATCGAAAACTCATTTCATCGGATCTCAAATCATTGAAAACTATGAAGCAACTACAAATAACATCCCAAACCCTTTGTACTATGTGTATGCAGCGGGGCAAGCCCCCCTACACCCCCGATGTGGGGGGCTCCGCCCCCCACACCTCCCGTAATTAAATATACCAACTCCAAGGTTGCACTACAGTGGGGGAAAAAGGTAATTTCCTAACCCCACTGTAGTGCGACTTTGGAGTTGGTATATTTAATTAAGGGGGTGTGGGGGGCGGATCCTCCCACTTGGGGGGTGCAGGGGGGCTTGCCCCCCTGCATAAATGTAGTAAAAACATTGTGGAATGTTATTTGTAGTAGCTTCATAGTTTTCAATGATTTGAGATTCGATGAAATGAGTTTTCGATGAAATGGGTTTTCGACGATTTGGTCTCGATGGTTTGCAATTCAATGAAATGATAATTCGATGATATGAAGTGGAACCATATAAATATATATGTGTGTGTGTGTGTGTGTGTGTGTCCACATACACACATTTACTATTGATTGATTTTTACGGACTGATTTTATTTTATTGTGTTGTTAGGGCAAACACATGGGAAGTATTTGTGTGTACATGTTTGATTTGATCAATGTCGAATTTGACCATCTTCAAGTTGATATGTAAATTTTTTTTTATGTTAGGAATGTGTTGTGACGTAGTTAATAGCTGATTTTTGAATCATGTGACTTGGCTAAGTATTTAAATTTGAAAGGAAAAAGCGTTTTGTTATTATCTGATGAAGTTGTTGTACCACAGCAACAAAAAGCGCTTCATAGCAATAAACATATACAGTCGTTTTTATTTGGAGCTTGTTGGAGTCTGTTAGATACTATTTTCTTGATTTGTTTAGTCTTTTTTAATTTCCAGTTTGTACTCAGTTTCTTGTAAAAAAAACAATGTGGGCTTTATTTGTTTTTAAATATTTGATTAAACTACCTATCTTGCTAGTTTTATTTAGGCTATTAATATTTAATTAGATATATTTGTAGACTGACATCATTAATGTAAACCAACTCAGAAAAAGCTAAGTTATGGTTCAGAATCAAGGACCAACATCCAGTTTTAACAGATTTTATTATGGATGGATTTATAAAACTAACAACTAACATATGAATTAAAAAAAATATTTACATTGCCTAACATTGAATAAAATATCCCTGGGTTGATGAAGTTATCATGCAAACAACTCACAACCATCACTGTAACACTACCCAATCTCTATCAATTCTTACTACATCTTAACATAACTCACATGACAATGTAGAATGCAGAATAAAGCACAATCAAGTTATATATCTCATTTTTCTAAGAACTAACATCAATATAATATATTACAATTAATATTTAAAATATTATACCAATCAAAATCTACCAAAGCTTAAATAAAACTTATGTAAATGTATTAAAAATTAAATCATCAACATCCATTATATTGTTACTTAACATAAATAAAATCTACCAATAAAATACAATTAACAAAACAGACAAAATCTTATTTACATTTTCACAATACTTAAATTTAAAAAACATATACCGTATAAACAACATTAACTTTAACATTATTATAACCTCCACTATTCTTCATTACATTATCACCTATCATATTTTTATGTATATTAAATATTTATATTAAACAGAATATCTAAACATGTCATAAAGTAATATTATAAAGTCGCCTCTCTCACCCTGTACATGTAATAATATTTGTAGACTATTCCAAAAAAGTTCCATGAAATAATACATAGGGTTAGCCTCAGTTATAAAATGAGAAATACTATTTACGTAATAGACTACAGGTCTACAATAAAGCCTTCTAACAATCTAGATTATTTCTATTAAATACAAAAATCAAACAAACCAGCTTATAATGTTCATAATTCTTTGAATCACATTTCATGTTATTTTTGCAAAATTGGATCCAAGGATCCAACCACTAACTCTTATTTTCAGTCTGTAGAGTACAATTTCAGCCTATTTTATTACTTTTACTAGAATCCATTTTGAAATTGTAGTTTTTTGTTACTTTACATTTACCTAGTACAACACATCTCAAGTTGCAGGCATAAAGTTTTCCATAGGTTGAATTTATACGGCCAAAAAAAAAAGGAGCTTTATAGGTTCATAGGTGTTTACTAGGCTAATGACCACAAGGGCCTTTTTAAGCCTAGCCATGCATCCCAAATCTCTGACAAGTTCTGATACCCTTGATAAATGTAAGCATGGACCTGGGAGATAAACCATTTACAGGTTAGCTGTGTCCATTAGAGACATAGGTGTCGAACCAGGGATGAATTTCTGGTTTTCCATCCAATTGTCCAAGTTGCACTTGAATTGGGTTAGGGAGGAACTCTGCTTCACATCAGTGGGGAGCCAGTTCCATAGATGGGGTAGTCTCTGGGATACATACATATCTCTCCAGCAGGTCCTACTTATATCACAGGCAAGGTTTCAGTCTTGAGGACAGGTAATTCTGGTGCTGTTTGTTTTGTGGATATGTAAGAGGTCCATCACAGTGGGGTCTGACAATGCCTGTATGCCAGGCATAGATCTCTCCTCAAAAGCCTGTAGGAGACAGAATACAGGGATAGGGCCTTGAGGCAGTCTGCATAAGTCATTTTAATTATGCCCTGCATTCTTTTATTGAGGAACCTCTGTGGATGTTCCATTTGTTTGATATGCCTGGTTAGGTACATACCAAAGGGGCATTGTTCTCAATGACAGGTCTGATGAATGCCAAATATAGTGGAACAATGACTTCCTTGGATGGCATACCTTTGTTTATAAGTTGCGTAACACAGAATGATTTCCTCACCACTGTAGACATGTGATGGTCAAAGACTATATTAATATCTATGTGTGTCCCTGAGTCCCTGACTACTGGGTCAAATCTAAGGGGTGTGTTGTCAATATGATAGTAACCAGGGATGAATGACTTCCTAAAGAATACTATTATCCATTTCTTGGCATTTAGTTTTAGTCCATGGCTCTGACACCAGTTGTTTGTCTGTGTCAGCCCCTCCTGAAGAACATTTGTGTCAGTATGAGATTCAATGACAGCTCCTAATTTGCAATCATCTCCAAATTTAGTCAGCCAGAGACCATTGACATTGGCCTTGACTTCTGAGAAGTAAATGCCTAAAAGGAGTGGTCCAAGGACTGATCCATGAGGGACTCCACTCTTGACTGGCCTCTTTGCGGAGGTGAACTCCCCACTTCCCCACCAATTTTACTCTCATCCATTGTTTTGGTGACCTTCTCAAAGAAGTCCACCAGGTTGAGTAGGCATGATCTGCCCTTGATGAAACCAAACTGGGTTGGGTCCAGTGTTGGGAGGTTTACTATATCTCTTTTGATCATCTCCATAATAATACTTTCCATGGCTTTACATATAAGACTAGTGAGGCTTATGGTTCTGTAGTTTCCAGGGTCTGTAGATGGCCCACCTTTGTGCAGAGGGATGACTGTTGCCTTTCTCCATTCATGAGGCATGAAGCCTGTTTGGAGGCTATAGTTAAATAGTAATTCCGGAGGCCCTGATACGTCATGTTTCATGCTACTTAGAAGACATCCTGGGATGTTGTCTGGGCCCATTGATGCAGCGTTCTTGGTCTTAGAGACAACATTAAGGACCTGTTCCCTATGATAGTAGATATTTCCTGAAGGAAGGTTGGTGAGGGGGTGGGGTAAAGCTGGAGCTGAATTTATCATCCAGGAGGTTTGCTATATCTTCTGGCTCAGTATAGGTGGCTCCATTTTCAATGAGCTCTGCACACAATCCTGTATTGCCTTTGAGGTTGTGGACATAGCTAAAGAATGCTTTGTGGTTGTCCTTGGCTTGGGAGACCAAACGTAACTCAAATTTGGCTTTGATAGACTTTGTTTGTCCTCTAAGTTGTTTGTTTAGTTTGATGAGAGTGCTTTTATCCTGCTGGGTGCTGCACCTCTTAATTTTTGCCATGATTTTCTTCCTCCTGTTATGCAGCCTATTGATTTTGTGATTACCCCCAGGGCTTGTTTTTTTTTTTGAGTTAACATTGTACTTCTTCCTGGCAGATACAGCTGCCTCAATGCAGCTATTTATATGGTTATACAGGGTTTCTGTGGCGTTTATATCACATTATCAAAAGATGAAAATAACGAACGCTATTTCATCGAACCTAAAATATCTAAACCACATAATATTGAACATTCAGAACAGCAAATTTCTTCCTTGGGAAAAAAATTGCTATTCCGAAACACATACACACACACCACAAGCACACCTAAAAAACATCAATACACACACATACACTTATAATCCTACAACTAACCCTACACTAAATTATACATACACTACTATCTATCCACTTACCTTAACCCAAACCCTAACCCTAAGGTCCGTCACTATTGCATACTCACCTAACCTGCACCCTAACTCTAACAAACGTAACCAGCCCCTAACCCTAATTCACCTAACCCACGCCCTAACCCTAACTCACCTAACCTGTGCCCTAATACTAACGCACCTAACCTGCGCCCTATTCCTAACAACCACACAATTGCACACTTACCTGAACTTCCACCACAGTGCTGACAATAGCGAAGCCACAGAACCGGCCAACCAAATTCTTTCCCTAGGAAAGAATTTGGTGTTCTGCAGCTTCACTATTTTCAGCGTTCACTCAAAACTTTGATGTTGTGATATAGTCCCTTTCTGTGAACAGTTCTGCATAGGCAGCAGTGTTCTTAGGGTTTATGGGGGCTTGCAATTTTGCCAGGTACTCATGTAATAGTAGGAGGTTAGCCTTAGAAGAGTTCTTAAATATTCCCGGTTTGGCTGGGGGTCCAGGTTTTATTTTTGCTTCAAAAGAGACCATTTTGTGGTCTGACCTTACCAGGGAAGGCATTACAGTAGGAGGTGTGCAGCACTCTCCCATATTAGTGAGGACCAGATACTGTATGGTTGCACCCCTGGTTAGTTTATTGACTATATAGTAAAGAATTTGTGTTTACAAAATCCAGGAATCTCTGTGTATGTACGTTTGGTGTTGTATTGGATTCCCAGTTAATAGTGATTGCATTACTGATTATACCAAAACTGTCTAGCTGTAATAACATAAATAATTTCAGATACTAAAACATCATTGGTGACAAGTGACTATGTCCAGATCACATAAGCTGAATAGTTTGTTTTGAAACTGCACATTTTTAACCATATTACTTTACACAGAATCTCATTCAGCACGCACAAGCTCCAAGTGTTTTCTAGCCAAGATGCTTAAAAAGCAAACATAAACAATATAAATCAGCAGCACTGGATTCAACTAACAAACTCTTTCTGCAGCAACTATAACAGATGCTGTATAGCTGGGTAATAAGAAAGTGTAAATCCACAAGCAACTCTTGTTGTAGAGCTATGGAAAACAGTAAAAATATGTTTCTTCAGGACATGAACAAACAGCCACTATACCATCAAGAAAGCAAATGCTTGTAATTTTATGTCTAAAGGTAAGCATTTCATCAAATGATACCACTACACTTCAGTTTCAGACTTAAAATTTAAATAATGCAATCATTCCAGGAAGGCAATGCATTACTTCTAAAGATAATGGCTGTTCACCTAATTTCTGCAAACACAATACAATAACACACAGGAAAATTCTAATATAAGTCCCCACTCTGTACAAAAGTAGGCTGTATGTGGTGTACAACGGCTAAAATGGTGACAGACACTGATTTAATATTATCTATCAGCAGCTTATCCTGACATGTATTGTGGAACATCTCTGTCTCTGATCCATGCTTAAGCATAGTGTTTATAATAAAAATATGTACATGAGAACATGCCACCTTACTTACAATTGTATTCAGGTAACCAATGTAATACAGAGAGATAAACAAGCCTATAAACAAAACCACAGAATCAGAAATACAGCTCAATCTCATTTCAATGTATGCTTTTGTGTAAATAAGCACCATAAACAAATAATACTGAGAAGACAGGGAAGTGTACAGTAAGCAAATTCATTCCAAACTAACTTACATTTCATATGAAACTCTGTTAGATCTAGTCAGTAGCAATGAGAACTGGACATACTGAAACTTGTATGTACTAAATTACACATATCCCTTATTATCAGCATTTCAAATAAATCCCAAAAGAATCAGAAGGCAACTCCAGAATTAATGTAGGAAGGTAAATATTAAGCATGAGTACATTTTGTAGCTGGTCTGTGGGTTTGGATAGATATATAATAATAATATAGACAGCTTAATAAATATACTGAAAGCTGTATCATGTTCCTTTTCTGTAAAACACAGGCATTTCAATGAAATGAAAATGCATGAAGATATAGGAAAAATTACAAACATCAACATATGCATGTAAGTTACTATCTGAAACAGTAAAGAGAAACTGCAATAAAGTCAACCTTAAATTGTGAAATCAGATTAATTATAGCTAGCTTGCTCTGACCTAAAGTAAAGCAAGAACAAATGCAGCTACAAATGACAAAAAGTACACAGCATAAAGCCACAGAGAAAGGAAGCAAGAAACATACTGATACCTAGTGGAACAATGATATGTATTTCCTGTAATTTTTACTGGAAAGTAGAATGGAGTAAATACATATTTAAATTGCATGATATATGTCAATATAATTCAGTGTCCCATTAAAAAATGTAATTCATGTAACTACTGTTACTTAAACACCTCATACCTTGGTCTCACAGCTAAAATGGAATGTTTCAACATACAATAAAAAAGGCATAAAATAGTGTAAGAAGTAATTAACAATGTCAGAATAAAATACCTTGTCAAATGTTTCCAACATTATGCCTAGTTTAACTATTAGGAGACAGACTACTAAATAGAAAATACAGAAAATATATTAAGCTACTTTAGGATTCAGTACTCAAATATCATACTTAGATCTACCAGTATTAGACATGCAGAAGAATGCTTTTAAAACCAGATCGTTGTCCTGGCTGGAAAGGAACTTAACCATTACTGATCTACGTTTGGATAGATTGCTTTTTTAAAAAGAGTTTGAAAGAGACCTATGAAATCTCAATGCCAAAAGAAAGAGCTTCTGGTAGATTTAAAGTTTTTGGCAGGCAGTTGTTTAAAAACTGTATCATGTTGTCTCCTTCCTCCTTCTCTGATATTTCATAAATTCTGATATTATTCCCTCTGGACCTACTTTCCAAGTCATCTACCTTTTCCAGAAGCAAAGTATTACGTTTTAAGATAAATTTAACTTGGTTTGAGCACAATCCTCCAAGCAGATATTATTGAGAAACTCTCCCAGCTGGGGATTAACCCTTACATCACTTGATGGGTAACCAATGGGCTCGCTGACAGAACACATACTGTGAAAGTTGGTGAATCAACCTGTACCAATAGAGCTGCCACCACTGGTGTACCACAGGGATCTGTGCTTGGCTCTTTATTGTTTGGAATCTATTTCTCAACTGCCCATGCCAGAGTATGCAGCCTTCGGCTTACTGTGTTTGCTGATTCTTGCATACTGGGTGCAATCATTGAGTCCACCTATGATGATATACTACATGAGGGGCTAACACAAACAAAGGAGTTGTAACAAACCTACATGGTCTACAAATAAATGCAAACATTTGTCTTTATTTTGTCTTTCTGCAAAGTGGAATTCCTTGCTAATTACAGCATTTACAACAGTCCCACTATGCTAAAAATTAGTGATGCAAGCACTGGGAACACACATAGATAGCAATCTGAACTTCAATCACAAAGTGCCCACAAAGCCTATGTTGTACACATCTTAAGTCACACCATCATATTCAGGTCTGAGCTTTATATTACAAAATTGCACTTGAACCTCATTAGAACACTAATATAGTATAATGCTCTCTTTTGCATGTACCTCACCAAACACATGCAGCAGCTGGAGATACCACAGGGGGTTCTTACCAGGAAGGCACATGGCCTATAAACCATGTCATGATGTATGTGGATAGACTGAAAGCCATGTCACTTTACTCTGAGTTCTGCCTGGCCTCCAGGCCAGAGGCTGACCCTGCCCTGGTGGGAATAGTGCACATCCACAAATCAGATATAGCTGATGACTTCAACAGTGTCTGGTGGGGAGAATAAGGTAATAGTGTCCCACATGCTGGTGTAAAAGGCTCTCTGTAATCTCAAGCAAGTGGACAAACACACACACACACACACACACACACACACACACACACACACACACACACACACACACACACACACACACACACACACACACACACACACACACACACACACACCAGTTGAATACAGTGAGAACTGAACCCTTAGCTAAGTACACAAACTACAGAACTTTGTATTTAAGGCAAGCACCACAGCTCAAGTCTGACTTTTACAAGGCTGCAAGCCAATTTATAATGGATGACATCAACAGTGCATGTTGGTGAGAAGATGCTGGGCAGCTTGCATGAAATGTGCACATGCCAAAATACTGTCAATTCATACATACATACATACATACATACATACATACTAATATTTCAAGCACAGGTATTAATGCTCTTCTAGCTTGCCAATATACCAAAACACTTGTTCCCATAATAAGTGTCCAGGTTGTTCTCAAAAATATCTAAACCAGTACCTGCTTTAATGTAATTTGGTAGTCTGTTCCATGCATCAGCTACTCTGTCAGAGAACCAATTAGTACACTTCATTGGATTGGAGTGGTAACTGTAGGGTACACACTTATGCTCTTTTGGCTAGACACACACAGACACACACAGACATGCATACACACATTCACACACACACACACACACACACACACACACACACACACACACACACACACACACACACACACACACACACACACACACACACACACACACACTGTTGACTGCAGTGTGAACAGAACCATCTACCTATATAAGTACACAGACTACAGAGCTCAGTATTTTATGCAGGCACGCGGGACAAGTATGACTTTTACAAGGCTGTAGGACAAATTATGGTGGATGACATCAGTACTGGATGTATGAGAGAAGATGTTAAGAGAACTGCATATGTTCATAGCTTGACAGGTTCATACGAGGTTACTAGGCTAATGACTCTAGAGCCTTTACAAGCCTATCTGTGTAAAAACCTAAGTACCCGTATTGAGCAGAGTGAGATGGTTGTTGTTAACAGAGTGATTATGTGATCAGCATTGACTGCCCTTGTCCATGAAGGACATAGGTGCCACCCCTGGGGTGAATTTACAATCACCCATCCAGTTGTCAAGGTTGCACTTGAATAAAGTAATTGAGAAGCACTGCTTCACATGCAGCGGGAGCCTATTCCAGAGTAGTGACAATCGCTAGGAGATTTATCTGCCTCCCCAGCATGTTTTGTTTATGTCACAGGCTAAGTTGAGATCCCTGAATCAAGTTATTCTTGTCCCATTTGATTTGCAGATGTCCACCATTTCTGGTAGGGCAGGGTATGAGATTGCTCAGGGGGCCAGGCGCAGGTCACCTCTCAGCAGCCTGTAGTATACTAAGTACAGTGACAGGGCTTTCAGTCTTTCCACTTATGTCATGTTTTGGAGACCATGGATTCTCCTGGTCAGAAACCTTTGTGATTTCTCCAATTGCTGCAGGTGTCTGGGTAGGTACATACAGAAGGGAGCATTGTACTCAATTAGTGGTCTGATAAGGATTGAGTATAGTGGACCTATAATCTCCCTGGTCTTGGGTGCGATGCCCTTATTTATGAGGTACGCAATATAGAATGTGTGTCTTACCACTATGGACACATAGTGATCAAAGTTTAGATTGCTATCAACCTGTGTCTACTGGTGGAGGTAGACTCCCCAACTTTGACAGTGTGTGTTCTGTCCATGAGCCAGTTGGCTACCCATCTAGTATTGTATGGGTTAATCCCCAGCTGAGAGATTTTTCTCTGTAATATCTGCATGAGGGATTGTGTCAAAGGCAGTATCTCCTCTTTTCCCTCATCCACGGCTTTGGGGACATTATCAAAGAAGTCCACTAAGTTTACTAAGCAAGATCTACACTTGACAAAACCAGACTGGTTTGGGTCAAGAGCAGTAAAGGTCACCTATGTCCCTGTGGGGTCTATATTATAAGCATAAATGTTTACTTACCCGTATACCTAAATGTCGACACATATTCCGCGAACCGCATATACACTGAATGCCCTAAACCATGAAATTCAAAAAGTCAAACTGTCATAGTTGTCCCACCGCCCGCTACATACTACCTACACAAACAAACTAAACCACATACATACACTATCCCAAATCCTACTTCTAACCCTAAACTAAACCCTACTTCTAACCCTACACTAAATCTTACATATACCACCATGTATGCACTTAACTTAATCCGCACCCTAACCCTAAGGTCCGTAGCTATCACATATTTACCTTACGGAGCTATACTGTTGAAGGGCCAACCATGATGATTCGACGTTTCCACTTTCGTGCTTCTGGACGATTGATGTTTTCGCAGTTCGATGAAGACATGTCGACGTTTAGGCATTCGGGCAAGTAAACATTCGTCCTTATAATATAGACCCATCCCTGTGGATAATGTCCATGGTGATTCTTTCCATAGCCTTGCAGATAAGGCTGGTTAGGCTTATGGGTTAATAGTTCCCATGGTCAGTTAATAGATGTGTAGACATGCTCAACTGTAAAGATAGTTCTAGTTCTGCATGTTACCAAATTGGTGTGCATTGTATATCACACAACATTTGATATTAATTTATGTAGTGTAGTTGATATTTTTGTGAACAAGTACTGAGACATCAGGGTTGCAGTGCTTGGGGGAAGGCGACACATGGCTGCATTGTAAATATGATAGGGCCTTCATTTTGTTATGTTTCCTCATGTACTGTAGTTTCATTACATAAAGAGTAAATGGACAGTAAACAGCACTAATACATTCTAATATTTACTTTGCATAGTGCAGTGGTGACCAACAGGTTTGCATGACAGTTGGCAAAGTGTTTGCATGTGCAAGATACACATATCCATTACTTTGCCCATTTGCACAGAGTTAAACAGCAGCCAAATGCGAGCCGCGCTGCTAAAAGTCTGAGAGTTAGTATTGAGTTTATTTAACAAACCTGCTTGCTTTGCTGAATCTGTGACAGCAGGTGTAAATGCATTAACACATTTATTTTTGAGCCCAGATGATACTGGCTTTGAATCCAGGTGTATCTAATATTTTTAAATAAACAGTGATAATGCAATGACATTAAGTACATGTGTTGCTGTGTGTAGGCATAGTGCAGAGGGTTTAAGCAGCATTGCACAGAGGTAAGTGCAGCATTGTATGGATGCTCACTTTTGCTTGGCATTGGTGTGCAATGCCAAATTCTGCACAAACATAGAGGCCAAAAAGTGAAGGGATCCATTCATTTTACTGGTACTTAAGTATGTTGAGTGTGATTCTATTTTTTGACCAGATTATAGGTGTTAAAATGGGGTAGTTAGGAAAGTAGTGAAATGGGGAGCAAGCAGGGGGAATAACAAAGGAAAAACAATATGGGAATGTGCAGGAGGGAGTTAGGTAAGAACCATAGTTATCCATTTCTTCAACAGAGAAAACTGATAATATGTGCAAAATATTAGCTGAATTTGGTGGTGGTGCTGTGGTAGCATTGTCGCCTCACTGTAAGTCATTGTCCTGTTTGATACTCAGCTAGAGCGTCTTCTGTGTGGAGACATGCGTGAATGGGCGTACCTTCGTTGAAGGTTGTGTGTCAGGGCCGGCAACTCGGCACGTAAAAATCTACTGCCAATCATTAGCAGACCGGAGTTCCACTGTGGCGACCCCTAACCAGGAAAAGCTGAAAGACACAACAACCTCCAGAGAGAGGGATGAATGTAATCATGTTATATAGCCAACTGGACCAAATCAAGTGTATCAAGAAGACACATGTGTGAAGGGGAGAGTTATGTATGGGATGATATTTCTTTGTGGGACAGGTGCCCATTTTTTTTTAATTCAATAACAGAGGAATGCTGCGTAAGGGATGTAGGGATGTCTGGGTCAGGTAAGTTGGGTAGGTGATAGAAGCAAATACAAACAAACAAGACAAACAAGACAAGACTTGGGGATGGTGAAGGGCACAAAAGGTTGGAGGACATCATGATTGGGGTGAGGGAGGGGACAACGCAGGCTCATGCCCATCAAACATGGAGACAATGAGAATTGAGTCCTCACCCCCTGGACTGTCATCACTGTCCCCTTACTCCACTGGTGGCTGGAGTGCTTGAAGTCTTCTCCTCCTGCATACCATAAGGGAGAGCAGCCTCTCCATCCATCATAGGCATACACCAATAGTGTAGTGCACAACCCTACACACCAACCCTGACATCTCCCAGTGGTGATGAAATCCCCACCTCCGCCACTGCTCTCGGCAGGTACCACAACACACGCTGCTGCGGCAATACTACCTGAGGGTGCAGGTAGTGCAGTGGCAGCAGAGGCTGTGCTGGCAGGTTGGATCCCAGACATGATGAGCATTGGTGCTGCAGCCGGTGGATTGGGAGCAGGCTGATCCACTAGGGCTGCCCTACCTTTTTTCCAAAAGAGAAGGTAGAAAAAAGAGGCAAGGGCAGTTGAAAAGGAAGAAATCAAAATTGAACGTGGAAGGACTGAAAAACATTACTGCAAGAAAAAAGATGAGAACAACAGACGTTGACTACATGGCTGAAGCTTTGGATGTACAAATTCACCTGAATGAGAATTGTATGATTACAAATTTAATACACAATGAAAACAGTGGGATTAATAAGAGTAATGGTGATAAAGATCATTTCCTTTGTAATAATTGATAGAGCAGATATTATTGAATTAAATGTTGAAGAGTCTTCAGATCTGGTCAGAAATAATATTCTTGTAATTGCAGATTCAATTATTTGAGGAATTGATACTTATATTTGTAGAGAAGATAATGACAATTGAATAGTGTTATGCTTGCCAGGAGCAAAAAATAGAAGATGTGAGACAAGCCTTGGAACACCTTAATGTAAGGAAATATGGATCTGTTTTATTTATGTCATTACAAATGATTTCATCCACAGTGACTCTCTGACTGTCAGCAGGGAACCTACAGCCCTTTTAATAGTATAGCTTGTACTGGTGTTACGACATATTTTTCATAAATCACATATAGAAAGGATACTCAGGTCACAGCTGTGGCGACCCCTAACTGGGAAAAGCTGAAAGACAACAACAACAACCTACATGGAAAAATGTCCTGTTTTAAAAAATGGAAATGTGTAGAGCATCCACACCAACTTTTAGGCATATATGTGTTCAGACAGGATGGCATGCATTTGCCAAGATCAGGGAAGAGAATTTTTGCAGCAGATATTTTGCAATACTTGAAAACACTAGGCAGGAGTTTTGCCAAGTCGAAAATGTAACAGTTCCAGATAGCAACATTTGATGCACCTCTGATAGTTGCAAATGCTAGGAGCATTAATAATAAAGTTTTTTTAATTGTAAAATTTGCTACGCTACCACAAGATTGATGTAGTTATTGTTTGTGAAATATGGTTAAAGAACGATGACTGGAAATTAATACTGTCAGGGTATAAATGTTTTTACTGTAACAGATATTCTAAACAAAATAGGTGGAGGTGTTATGATAGGGATTAAAGATAGTTATGACACCTGTGATTATTACATGTTCAATGAAAACACCAGTACTATAGACTGTGTAACTGCAACAAAAAAGACTACCTTGAAACATATAACAATTGTTGGAGTGCATAGACCACCAAAGTCAAGTGCAGATGACCTAGAGGAATTTATACATGTTTTGCACAAAACACAGAAGGGACAAATAATATTAGCTGGGGACTTAAATTTACCAGAAACAGACTGGAATAATATTGATTCAGCAACATTATTAAGGAAATCATTCACAATGTATAGTCAGGAACAACAATTGCTTCAGATTGTAAAAAACCTACGAGGGAATGGAACATACTAGACATTGTTTATGTTATTAAAGAAATTAGTGTTACTTCAAGTCAGGTTTTACCACTATTGATGTGCAGTGATCACGGGGTTATAAAGTTTAATTTGTTGCTAGATAATTCTATCAAACTTTACTTATTTATTTATTTATTTATTTAAATTTGTTGACCGGGAGTGTCCGACTGGACGTAGGTCCATTTTCAGTGGAGGCCCGGGAAGAAAAGCTCCACAGTAAAATAAACAGACAGTAGTTACATTGGATTACATAGCGATTAACAATTTAACATAGCAATTACTTACAACATATTTACAGATGAAGAACATAGTACATCAGTAGACAACTAGAATCTTTATTTGTGAAGTACATAACAGACATTAACAAATGTTACAATGAGAAGTTCCTGCTGTATAATTAGTACTAGGCTTATGAGCATCTGAGCTTGCTATAATCAAGGCAGTTAGTCGAGTGGAGAGAAAGGTAGTGGTTGGATGGGGTGGATGAATATTAGAGTGGGAGTTGCAAGGGCATAGCCAGCATGTTTTTAGGTGCGCTTTTAGTAAAGTTTTGAAGTGGCTGCATGATGGTACTGAAATCTAAACCAATGCACAAAAGGTTAATTATAGATTATAAGGAAATAAAGCAGTCATTATGTAAAACTGAAGTGATGTGCTCAGTGGAAAAACTGCAGATGAAGTGTGGAATGTTTTGAAACAGAAATTAAGTGCAAAAAATAAAACAAATGTTTAACATCAGGATCTAGGCATACAAAGTTAGGGGGATATATTTGCATAAGAACAAGCGATTGCAGCCCCAAAACATCCTCCACGCCTGAGAACTGCTCTCTCTCCAAAGCAAAACACAGCATCCATGGGACCTGATGGTGTCCCGCTGTGTGCTCCACCACGAACTCAACGAGGAATTAAACCCACACAGCTGGACAGGTTTTTATCATAGGTCTGGACTCTGGGATGAGGTGCGAGTGGTGCGCAACTGTGGTGTGGTCCCACACTTTGGTGCCTTGCCTGGCCCCTCCCAATACCTTAAAATTAATTTAGCAGCCTTGACAAGCCTTATCTGCAGATCATACCATGGAGGATAATAATCAACTATTTGAGAATTTGCAGACTTTGGATTTGCAGATTTTTGAGTTTTGTCAGTTTCATGCCTTCTAAACTTGATTGCTGAAAAACCACTTTCACCAAATTTTTTGATGAGGTCAGGCAGTCCATAGTGAATACCTCGATCCTCGATGATACAAAGGCCTTTTATACAATCATTGAAAAATATCATTGAAAAAATCATCACCTTAAATGTTAACCCACACATTCAAAAGATGGGTTGCAAACTGGCTGAGTGAGAGAACAACACAGGGAGGAGTTGCTGGCTTGTCAAGCCTGTCACCATATGTACCACAGAAGCAAGTCCTGGGCCAGTGTCTGTGGCAGCTCTACTTTTGGCTACTCACTTTTCCACAAGGAAGTAAAAAGACAAAGTTAGCACACAACAAGTTAACATGGGCAAACTAATGAAAAGATGACTGCAAAGAAAAACATATCCATACAGATATCCTTCTCTGATAAAGATGAGCAGAAGGTAACACAGAAACGGATAACTAATGCATAGTCAAGCATGGGGGAAAAAATGTCATAAAATAGCTTCGGGAAAATTAATACCAATAGGTTACAAGTAGCTATTAACAAGAGTACAGGGGGACCCAAGCAGATAGGGGGGACAGGGCTCTGGTAGGGGAGTCATTCTAGCTCAAGTCCTGTCCTAGTACATACATTAGTGCCTTCTCAAGACCTTCCTCATCTAGAATTCTATCTCACTTCATCAAGGGATTCTCACTACTCATCACCCATTTCACCATCAGATCCTACACTGACCAATGATTGAGTACACTCAATTCCGCTGCACCACGAGAAGCCTGCGGGCAAAGGATAAAAGTTCTCAACAAAGTCTGTCTCCAACTGCCAAAACATGGTTCCTCTCTCAAAAGGATAAAGGAACTCAAGCATCTGTCATGAGGCCAGCCCTATGCTCAGAGGCATGCTTTTGTTGCTCAAAACTCAAGATTTGATCAGAGGAAGAACAAGTGAAAAATACAAGGACCTGAAAATTAAGATCCGTTCGACTTAAAACCACAAGACTCTAGACTTAATACTTAAACCTGGACAACTATTAATGTGGCGTGACTGATGGATAGATTCTCAAATCCCGTTTCATATGAGGTGTGAGCAGATGTGCCTTGTATGTGAGGCAGAGCACCTCGCTGGCCTTGTTCAAATCACATATATACCAGGATCAGAGGACTCATAGATACAATTGCTCACCAGACCAACAAAGGGGTCATCACAACAGTTCAACAATGGCAAATAAAAATTGCCAAAAAGCCACAAAAAGGGTAGCCTAGTATGAACCCACCTGTATATGAATGAACCTGAACAAGATACCTGATTAAGGTGAGAGGCAAAAAATATAAACAGTGGAAGACAGGTCGGACTACAACTTTGAAAACTGAAATAAACAAGCTGGACAAACAAATTAAGCATAGTGTGAGGCGAGGTAAAAAAAATTGAAGAAAATGTATATAAAGATATTGAGCATAATAGGAGACATTTTGTATATATACATAAGATGTGGAAGGAGTAAAGACATACAAATTGATAAACTGTGCGCAGATTCTAAAATGTATGGTCATACATAACCGATTATAGATATATTTACAAAACCTTATGCAAATCTGTTTGGCACCACAAAGGAGGTGATAAGCTGTGCTAGTGACATCCAGGTAACCTCAGATACTGGAATCAAATTAGATTAGATTGAAAATGAACTGAACAAACTGGATTCAAACAAAGCACAGGGAAGAGATAGAATTAGTAATAATGACCTGAGAATGGGTCTTTATCAGTTTGTCAAAGGTTCATTACCACAAACATTCATTCATTGAACCAAATACAGGGAACATTCACTTCAGCAAACGTTCACTTCAACAAATGATTTACCTACACATGGTGAACATGTCTGGAGATACAGGCCACAAACTGAAAGGGAAAAGTCCATTTGGAGGAACAGGCATCATTGATAATGCTGACCTGCAAAATTCACTCACTAAACTGATGTCCTTAGTACAGGAGGTAAAGACAGATGTAAAGCAACAGAAAGTGACAGGAGAGGAGGCATAAGCAGAGGTAGTATCCCTGCATCATGAATTAAAACTGCAGAACCAAGATCTCAAAGAGGCCTCCTGGGCATCTTGAATGTTCATGCACTCCAAATTGAGGAGCTTGCAGACCAAAATAAAAAGCTGGAATTGAAAGTGGATGACTTAGAAAAGTGATCGTATCATACACACCTTAGTCTGATTGGATTGCAGGAGAGCATGGAAGGAGCTGTTATATTTAAAAGAGATCAGCCTCTTTCTATTAAACAGGTACACAGAATTCATGACAAAATGCCCTTAATTCTCCCAAGGCATTCTCCCAAGGCATGTTCTAGTTCACTTTCTGAAGTATAGTGATAGGGAAGACGTTCTGCACACAACAAGCAAGCTTGACACCAGCTGTCATATCAAGGGGGCAGTTGTTTACATTGTTCCTGACTAGAGCACAGCACTGTTTAATAAATGAAAATCCTTTGTTTCATTGTTGAAGAGGTTCTGAGAGTTGGGTTATACTGTCCATCTTCATTTTTCAGCATTGCTGATGGTCAGGAAGGATTCAATTTTATTGTCTTAGACACCTTCCACTGTTCATCAAAGCAGAGACTTTTCTGGACAGGAACAAAACTCCTATCAGTCCCAGACACAAATGGAGTGAAAGGTGCAAAAAGGAAGTTACTTCAGTCAACAAATGTGGGAAACAAGTCTCCAGGAAAAAAGAAGACCAGAAACACAACAGAGAAGTACCATTCTAATGGGCATTCAGTCAAAAACCAGGGCAGACTAGGCAAAGGGGTGTATGAAGGGATCAACTGTACTAACGGGTTTCTGCCACTGGCACATGGGCTAGATGATGACCTTGAAGCACAAGTGGACTTTCCAGGCCCAGGCCACATCCACCTCCAAAAGAATTAGAAATTCTAGAAAAAGAGCAAGAGCAGGTATTTCTGGTGTAGACAGCAGTGTATGTAACTGCTGGCATGGTGCAGACTTGAAAATGTCAAGCACTCTTTGGGCAGTCAGTAGGGATGGAAGGAAAATGACCACACAATCAGGATAAACCAGAGCCTGGATGTTTCCTACCAGTGGGAGTCCAGCTGATGAAGGGCATTACCTCTCCTCAGCCAATGGAACTAATGAACCTACAGCCAGCCTGGGTCTGGTACTAGTTGCACTGCCTTGCACATATTAACTGTATCTTGTCATTTTTTTACTGTTACAGTTAAAAGATCCAGATCTTGGCTATCTTAGAGAGAGATATCCCCTTTTCTCCTGGTTGTTAGAATTTAAGTAGAAGTACTACTGTTATATAGTGATACCCATTTTGTTTGAGAATTATTGTAGTTTATTAAAAATGTTATTGGAAATTCAAGGAATAAGGTAAATAAGTAAGGCAGTTTATTGGGTGGTGCCTGTGCATTGCCTTTGGTTGTTTTGTAATGCAGCACCATTAAAGTTTAAAATAAAAACTGTGTCCCAGCCTGAATATCTGCAATCATTGCAGGCAGACTATCTCTGTCCATGGCTAATGTAGACAGGGCTGAGGATGGGAATAAAGAAACTCATGCAGATCTGGAGAGTGTACCGAAAGGGTCAGTTTGTTTTAGTTAAATGGATGCAGAGTGCTACTAAGAAGCAAATGTTGAGTTCTAGCAAAATTCTTATAGTACAGAGAATGCTGCATAGACTGGACTGGACTTATACGATTATTTCAAACTCCATGGGTTGGCAAGCACCTACATGTGCAGGATGTATCCTGCCCAGGGAGAATGTCCTTCTTATTGATTTGCTATTTGGTATCATGCTCATTGGGATGAGCAACACAGCGTCTTCAACCAAGTCACAGCCTGAAGCCACTTGGAATGTTAGATGTCTGAATAGAGTGGTTACAACAACTAAAGAACTAGAGTATGTTTCAAGAACTAAGGTGGATGTGGTATTGTTACAGGAAACAAAATTATCAGTAGTAGACTAGCCAAATGGGGAGAATGTTACAATGGGGCTTACAGTGCACTATCTACAATGGGAGTGATTACATTGGTGAGCCAGTCATCAGGGTGGAGTAAACTGGAAGTAAAGAAAAGCAAGATGGGTAGAGGGTTTCAATTTAAAGTCAGAATGCAACAGGATCTTGATACTAGCCAATTTTATGGTCCAAATCATCTGGATGAGACACCTTTCGTGGAATTTCCTTCTGTCATCCTGGAAATGGGTGGGTTCCCATTCTCTAGTTATAAATGGGGATGACTTCAGTACAATTATTGACCAAAAGTGTGATCAAATTCGTATTGTAAGGATTAGACTGCATAAGGACATGGATCTGATTAAAAGGTGGATGGCTAACTTCTACCTACTGCAAATTTGAAGGTGTCACAGGGAAAAAGATTTTACCTTTTAAACACTGCTAAACAGATCAGAAAGTAGAACTGCATTTTTTCTTATAAGCCATTGTGGAGATGGTTGGAAATTTTAAGTTATTCCAGATTTATACACAGATCTTTGTCTGTTTGGCTTGAATTTTGATGTTACAGTTTGATCCATTATCCCCAGATATAGAAGGGTGGATCTACTATTACTAAAAGGTAATGCCTTAATTGCTGAAATGAAAGGCTCATTGGAACAATTCTGGTCCACTAGTCACCTGGCAGATATCTGGTACCATTGGGGGGGCTTTCAAATCTGCTCTGTTGTTATTAGCTAATAACCAGGGAATGGAGACTGTAGTTAATAGAGGCACAGGTTAATCATGAACAGAAAATCTAAAAGTTATCAAAAAAAAGCAGACAGAAAAGGGGCAAGGAGAAACAACTTTGTCTGGAACTATGTAATTTGAAAAAAATGCTAGGAGAGTAAGCTATGTTTTAAAACAACAACTGTGGAGGAGGCTGAGAACTCTGTTTTGTGCAAAACAATTTGCATCACTTCTAGGGCTGTGGCTGAGAGAAAGGAAGAAAAGTTGTGCTATTGTGGAGTTAAAAGGTGGTCATGGAAAACTTCACTGTAGTTCTCCAGGCATAAATAATACAATGGTGCTATTTTATCAGCAATTTTACAGGCCACCAACAAGATTAGATTTGGCTGCATGGTCAGTTTTCCAGAGCAGGAAAAGCTGGTCAGTAATGGAGAAAATCCTAAGCAGGTTTCTTAATGCATGAATCACAATCCCAGAAATAAATTATGTAGTCTTGTCCTTACAATTAGGGAAAAGCCCATGGCACAATGGACTAGATGAGGTATACAAGGCACCATGAGGAGACATAGCTAAAACTCTTTATTATATATACTCCAGTACAGCAAAAGGGTCCTTGCTGTTACAGTCTCAACTCACCAATATTGACACCTTCTCTAACACATTCACTCCAGAGCAGCTCAGAAAAAGCTGCCTGCTTAATTCCTCCATAGGAGCAACTGTGCAGCCTGAGCTCATTTTCAGAAAATCCATTTGTAATACCATACAGAAAACAAATGTTCATAACTCTTAACTATAAGAGCTAGAGTAAAAATGTAACTGCAAAAGTTGTTGCTCAGACAATGACCTTTGCAACACTGTAAATGTTGATAGTGCATATCAACGTCATTATTAAATATTTGGCTAGGAATGCTGATATTGTGCATATTTTTTACCTTTTTGGAAAAACAAAGCACAATATATTGGTCACTGTACCATGTAGACCCATACAATTTGTATTTAATTTGTTTGTATGCATGTCAGCGTTAACATGATACATTAATCATGACTGTGTGATGCTCCTTTACAGAGATATTCACAGAAATATGATTAATATAATAGTTCTCATAACTGATAAATAAACAAAGCATAATATCTCATCACCTGTAACAGAGGCTACATAGTGTAGAAGCTATGTGTCTCAATGTCACCTTCAAAATGATGCATCATTTGTGTCATCACCATGCTCTCTTGCAAAGATATGGGCATAATAATGAGAAGTATTAGAAACGTATAATTTTCATAATCCTACAAGACTAAACAAACTTTTATATCTGTACATGTGTACAACAAACAGACACAGTTATTTTACCATGTAGTAAGGAGTAACACTGTCTTCAAAATGAGGTATTACTTGGCACACTGACATGTTTCCTTGCAAAGTTATTTACCAAAATATGAAAAAAAATCATAATTTCCATAACCTAAGTCCGAAACAAACTTTGATAGCTGTACATGTATACAACATACAAACCCAGTTTTACCATGCTATAAGGAGTAACGCTGTCTTCAAAATGAGGTATTACTTGGCACACTGACATGATTCCTTGCAAAGTTATTTACCAAAATATGAAAAAAAATCATAATTTCCATAACCTAAGTCCGAAACAAACTTTGATACAAAATACAGGCACAGTTGTTTTACCATATTGGAACTATGAATACCGTCTTCAAAATGAGGTATTACTTAGCACATTCAGATGCTCCCTTGCAAAGTTATTTATGAAAATTAGAAAAAAATCATAATTTCCATAACTTAAGTCCAAAACGAACTTTGATATCTGTACATGTGTACAACATACAGACACAGTTCATTTACCATGTGGTAAGGAGTAACATTGTCTTCAAAATGAGGTATTGCTTCGCACACTGACGTGTTCCCTTGCAAAGTTATTTACCAAAATATGAAAAAAAAAACATAATTTCCATGACCTAAGTCCGAAACAAACTTTGATATGTGTACATGTGTACAACATACAGGCACAGTTCTTTTACCACGTTGGAACTATGAATACTGTCTTCAAAATGAGGTATTACTTAGCATATTCAGATGCTCCCTTGCAAAGTTATTTACCAACAAATCATAATTTCCATAACCTGAGTCCTAAACAAACTGATATCCATACATCTGTACAGCTTCAGACGCAGTTCTTTCACCATGTAGACACATATCATTGTAAATATACACATTCCTGGTGCAGCCAACATACTGCTGAATGGGTACATGTAAAGAGAAAAAACAAGGTAAGAGCCGCCACTCTACTAATGAACCCAGGACAGGCATGGGACTTCAGTAGCATGCAAAGCCATCTGATCTGTCCGATACCTGTGCTGGCTACCCACTCAGACAGCTAATGCCTCTACAGTCTCATGACCTCCATCAATGTCAGCAGTCTGCTTTACCTATGCCTTTTCACTTTACATGTGTCCATTCAGCAATGGACCTAAGCGATCAAGCTCTGTATTACTAAGCCTGTCATCTAAACTCTATGCATGCCTGATAAAAGCAGAATAAAAAAATAAGTATTGCAGGATGGTTACTGTACTGATATATTTGATTGTATGTGGTAGCACTTTCCTGAAACAGTTGTTCTTTCTCAGCATCTTCACCAGCTCCTTACCACAGTTATTTGACAAGCTCAGAAAAATATCATATTTTACACAACACAATTCATAACAGAGTTTTACTTACCATACTGGTCCTACATGGTCATGGGTGTTTTCCATTCTTCTCACTAGCTGCATGTTATCAATCCTGCATAGCTCATGCCATTTTGGAGGTCAGTCAAGAACAATGCAATGCCCTCCTCAGTCAGGTGAATGCCATCCCTTCTGAACAGGTGAACATCTTCTGCAGTGATACTGCCATGACAGTCTGAAGATCTACCGACCCTCTGCATCAAGCCATGCGTGAACCCATTCTGTAAATGCTTGGCCTTGTGTGATGCCCGTTGACTGTTTGCTGTTTTCCATACCTGGCGAGGAATTATGCCAGACCACACAAAATGACAATGTGACCATGACTGCAGGTGTTCAAAAATTGCTTTGATTTGAAACCGTAGCCTTCTGAGTGGTTGACTGATGACATCATTCCCTCCGATGTGCAGCACAAGAATGTCAGGCTCAGGGTAGCTGGAACTCTTCTCTTCTAGCAACTGCAGTACTCTGCTCCATTGCATATCTCTTCATGCAATCCAGTAGACCTTCACACTAGGGAAGCTCAAGTTGTAGTGGTTGTCAGTTATGGAGGCATGGTTGTCAGCCCAGTGAATGTAGGAATGGCCACATACCCACACTCTCACTTATCGTTCTCCTACTCGTGAAGCCATGTCAGTGTCAGAAGGTGGACAAACCTGCACAGGAAAGAAAATGCAAACAGATTACTACTGATGTTTGACAGATGTATTGGAAGACTACATATATATGTATATCATATGCATTACCTGGTTAGCTCATCCAAATCTTCACTTCTATCCACAGGGGCATTATTCTTTCCAAAAGGTACATAAGTGGTGATGACACTGCAGAGATACATATCGACCACCCATGAAAACACCAAATTACACACAATGACTGACAGAGAGGGCACATGTAAATGGAAAAAGCAGGGTAAGGACTGCCACTCCACTAATATTTAAAAATAACAAATTGAAATTGTATCCCTGTCATAACTCTCAAGTGTCCTGATTTTCACAGGATGTCCAGATTTTGCCTTGTAGTTTTGTTACATTTCTTGAAATTGTACAAATGACGGAAAGAAAGTGGTTGGGGGTAGAATGCAATGACTCTAAGAGGAGAAAAAGCCAAATCTGACTTGTGCATTGATCAATGTGATAACGACTTCTACTTATGTGAATAACAGTGACAGCTGCTGACAGTTTTGCCTGAAAAGTGATAATGACTCAGTGCTATATTGTAACTGCACTGTGATAATGATATACAAAGTTATGCATGCTCAGACACAGGTGATAATTGCTGCACATAACATAGACATCCATGTTATTACCTTGTGCAGCTGTCATTGTCCATGTTGGTGTGAATGACCTGAGACATACCTCCCTGGACTACATGAAAAGAGACATGGATCAGCTCTCTGATCTTGTAGCCCAGGCAGGTATGACTCTAGCCCTGAGTAGCATCCTGCCATCACCCAGAATGATACCACAGTATAAGGACAAAATGATTGATCTCAACAATTGGCTAAGCTTCTGGTGTCATTCTAAGGGGATCCAGTATCTGTCTGCCTGGGATGACATGATCGACAGACCATGATGCTTTGCCAGAGATGGCCTGCACCTGTCGCCCTTGGGATTCGGGATACTGGCCAAGGCTCTTGCCACCCCTATAGTGCCTTTTTTAGGCAAGGTTAAAATGGCAAATTCACCACCATAACAGGTACAAGCAAGCAAAATCTGAGGGTAATGCTACTCAATGCTAGAAGTCTCAACCTCAAAATGCACTCACTCGAGGCACTCCTTAAAATGGAGAACATTGACATATGTGCAGGGACAGAGACCTGGTTTAAGGCTCCAGAGAGCACCCCTGCATTACCAAGCTATAATTCATACCACACCTTTCGGCCAGCAAACCTGTACCGAAACACTAAAGATGGAGGTGTGCCCATATTCATTAAGGATATCCACACCTCCAGGCTAGTTGCTCAGCATAATCCATCCGAGATTATCTAAGTGCAACTAACTCTGGGCAAGACTGCAATCTAAACTGTAGCTTGCTACAGATTCCCCACCATGCTCCAGGATTCCCATTCCTTATTTCTTGCTACACTGGAAAATATTAGGGTACAACCTAACACCCTAATAATGGGTGATTTCAACTACCCCACCATTAAATGGGATAACTACTCATGTACCAACTCTTTTGCTCAACATTTTCTGGAATTCATAAATTCCAATGCCTTAGATCAACTTATCCACACCCCCACCAGGGGCAGCAATATCCTAGACCTGGTCATTACCAATATGGGCGACTGGTGTTCTACACCAGAGGCCAATTCCTTGTTGGTCAAATCCGACCACAAGCTAATCACCCTAGACATCCACATCTTGCCCCCACCCCCCATTAGGGAAACTACTGTAAAAAATGTCTCCAAAGACAACTTCACACTTCTTAAGACAGAAGTGGCAAACTTCACGACACCCATGCAGATGGGCAATAGAGGTACGAATGTTGAATCCTACACAAATGCACTTTATAAGCATTTACACAAGTGCATGGATTGTGCTATCCCTAACAGAACCAAGATGCTAGCCTCCAAAAAAAGGAAGCCAATCTGGTGGTCCCCTGTCATAAATAAACTATACAACAGAAGAAAGAAACTGTTGCAAAAAAGAGTAAAATCCCATGATTGGAGGAACTCCCTGGTCAGCCTCAGTAAGAAGCAGAGATCCCCTCATAAAATCCTCCAAAGCTAGTTAAGAAAACAAAATTGCTACTGATTCTAAAGACAACCATAAAGCATTATATAGCTATGTCAAGAATCTCAGTGGCAGCACTCAGATCTGCTCTGAGTTACAGCACAATGGCACTAAATATACAGAACCAATTGATATTGCCAACATTCTGGCAGATAGGTTCAGTGCTAACTGTACCCCCCTCTCACTCCCTAAATGGCCCATCTCTATACCCGAAGAATGCAAAGTTCTTGTAATCATGACTGCACAGGTAAAAAACACACTCTCCAAAGCCAAGAACACAGCATCCATGGGACCTGACAACATCCCAGGCTGCATTCTACATGAACTACAGAACAAACTGGCACCCCACCTAAGTACCATGTTCAATCATAGCCTCACCTCAAGCTTTGTGCAAACTGAATGGCACACAGAGACGGTTATCCCACTCCACAAAGGGGGAGCCACCACAGACCCTGGGAACTACCTCCCCATTAGCCTGATGAGGCTGGTCTGCAAGGCCATGGAACGTATCATCATGGAACTTATAAACAAAGACATTGGTAATCTCCAAACTCTGGACCCCACCCAGTTCGAGTTTGCAAAAGGCAAATCATGTCTCCTAAACCTGTTAGACTTCTTTGAAGCAGTCACCAAAGCCGTAGACAAGGGTAAGGTGGTTTACACAGGCTATCTAGATCTCGCCAAGGCTTTCAACACCATCCCCCACTCTGGAATTATAGATAAACTCACTAAACTAGGTATAAATGCCTATGTAACAAGACAGGTTGCCAACTGCTCACTGACAGAACTCACACTGTGAAAGCAGCAGACTCCAAATCCGACTTCAGACCAGTGACAAGTGGAGTACCACAGGGTTCAGTCCTGGGTCCTCTCCTGTTTGGTATCTACTTCTCTGAAGTACAGGCTAACACAGACGGTCTTTGGCTAATGAAGTTCACAGATGACTGAAAACTAGGAGCCATAATCGAAGCTCCTAACGATGTGGACATCCTACAAAAGGGTTTCACTGAGACAGATGCCTGGTGTCAAAGCCATGGCCTCAAGCTCAATGCCAAAAAGTGCATTGTCATCTCCTCTGGTAAAAGCTCTGTACCCATGAACTACCACATAGGTGGTAGTCCACTTAACACCAAAAGTATGATAAGAGACCTTGGGACACAGGCGGACAGTAGTGTCTCCTTTGATAATCACATCACCACAGTAGTCAGGAAATCCTTCTACATGGCACACCTCATCACAAAAGGTTTCTCATCCAGGAAAAAAGAAGTCATTTTCAAACAACAGCAAACAAGATGTATATATATAAACAACAAAGACTATCAGTGAGTCCCAGCTCTACCTTCCAATAAAATTTATTTCGTTGAACAGTTCCTTCTCTAGCGCCTCGGCCAACAGCCTTTACAGAGTAAAACAGTAAAACTCATAAAACACTTGCAATATATACAAAAAACCAAGTAATCAATCAATTACATAATTAAACTATCAAATCACATAGCTTAAATATATTTAAAGTCATAGTCTTAAACAAGACATTGCCAGTTACATTCTCTGTTCATTCCATGTGGATGCAAAGTCCCAAATTTCATAATCAAAATGCATTCCTTTTGTCTTAACATATTTTTTGCCTATCAACATCATTATAATATAATGGAACATGTTCCAGAACAGACACTTTTATATTCTCAATATTTCCATGGTGCACTGAGTTAAAATGTTCAGCAATAGGACTAGTAATTTTATTATTTTTAACATCTCTAATATGTTCTTTTATCCTATCTGCTAGCATTCTTTTGTTTCTCCAATATAATATTTGTTACAATCACAGAATATGACATACACAACACCTTTGCTCATACATGTATATTTGCCTTTGTAACAAAAATTTTGCCATTTATTTTATTCACTTCATTTACAACATGTTTACATATAGCACATTTTCCACAAGGGAATGTTCCCAAATTCTTCACAACATTTAATTCATTAGTACAAGGCTTTTTATAAATGCTGTGTATCAGAAAGTCCTGTATATTTTCCCTTTCTATATGATGTCATTAATTTTATATTTTTCAGTGATGTTATATCTTTTTAATAAAATTCCAATATTCCATAATGATTTTATTACCAATCATAGAGAAGTTAGTGTACTTTGTAACAAAAAACATTCTCTCCTGTTCAGTCCCATATTTATTGCTCCTTTGATAGTTATTTTGTCTAGTAGTGCCCTTACTCTGTTTAAAGGCTCTATGCAAGCTATTTTCTACATCATCTGGGTTATACCCTCTATTTTTAAATATCTCAGCCACTTTATAGGCCTCCCTAAAAGCCATATTAATATCAGAATTGAGTCTTTTATTCTCAAAAATTCCCCATAGGGGATGGCTGACAACGTATGGGGGATGGCAACTATCTCCACATTTTCCAGCTTATTTCATCAAATTTTCTATGAATACTAGTATATATGGGAAAGCCATTATTGCCCTAAGCGAAATATCCAAGAAATTAACCTGATTTCCCTTTTGTATGTCACTAAATTTTATACCAAATCTGTTATTATTTAATTCATCAATGAAATTATCTGATGTCTCCCAATCCCCATGACAAATGAAAATTAGGTCATCAATAAATCTAAAATACCTTAGAACATTATTTTGAAAGAAAGGCAACCTATAAAGATGTTCATTTTCAAATAGCCCCATAAACAGGTTAGCATAGGCTGGTGCAACGCTGCCCCCATAGCAGTACCTGTAACTTGTCTATAAACAGTGCCATTAAATTCAAAAAATTATTTTTCAAGCAGAATTCCACCAGTTCAGGACATAATATGTTTTAGGACTATCATTCAAAAAGAATTTTATAGCTTCCAAGCCCAAAATATGGGAAATATTAGTGTAGAGACTCTCTACATCCACCGTAATAAAATACATATTTTCACCCCAATATATATCTTTTATTTTCCTTAGAAAATCATATGAATCTTGTATATAAGAAGGTAACAACAGAACTTTCTTTATCAATATTTCATGTAACATGATGCAAAGATTATAAGTAAAATATCCAAAAGCTGACACAATAGGCCGACCAGGTGGTCGGTTCAGATCTTTATGAATTTTAGGTAAGCAAAAGAATTTTGCAATTTTTCTGTTCTTTACATTTATTTTTCTATTTATATCCATTTGACTTAGATAGTGTAATCTCACACCTTTCTGTAATAATTTTCAAAATCCTTTTCTGCTTGACATAGCTGATTAATGTTAGTTTTACAATATACATTGTTGTTATCTAGATGTTGCATACACATACTATAATAATCATGAGAATTTAATATAACTAATTTTCCCCTTTGTCTGCTTGTTTAAAGACTATATTACAGTTTTACTCAGTTGTTGCAACTTTTCCCATTCAATTTTGTTAGATTATAAGTATGCTTTTTATTCATAAAGCCCTCTATTTCCTTTTCTAACATTGTATTCAGTAGAGATTCAAAACGTACTATATTAGAATTTTTACATGGAGGTAAAAATAGTTATTATCTTTAAGCATATGTGTATTTAATAAGTCATAAGCATTGTTTTCATCTTCACTACCCGATGCACATGAATAAAAACTTTCTTCACTTTCTGTTTCACTATCTAATGAAAGTAAAACATCACAGTTAGTATCTAACTCAGTTGCTTTATTTAATCTAAAGAAGTGTTCCTTTAAATGCATTTTTCAGCATAGTTGGAACAATTCAGTTTTAACCTCATACTTTTAGGTAAGCATGTGGGTACAAATTTTAAACCCTTCTCTAAAACAGACATTTCTATCTTGTCTAGTTTATAACTGGACAAGTTAACAACATAATTACTATGTAAGTTATGTCCATCTACCTTTCTTATGTTGTCCATCGCCTGAGTCTCTCTGGCGTTCTGGATTGTTCAGCCCCTTTTCCTGGTATTGGTATAATGTCCATTCGATTCTGAGTAGGTTTTATGAAATGCTTCTGGGTTTGCTGCAACTGGCAGTCTAGGAAAAGTTTCTCTGTCATCTTCTTCCCATGAAGACCCTCCACTTTCACCAGACAGGAAGTTCTTACTGGCATATTTTTCTGAAGCAGGATTTCCTTTTGAAAAGAGACACTCTTTCTCCTGTTTTTTTGAAAGCTAGGAAATACAAACGCCCTCTTGTGGTCATAGTCTCTAATGTCTCTAGTTAATTTAGATTTTTTTCTTTCTACCAGATCTTTTCATAACTATTTAATTTGGTGTTAATGCCTGAGAGGAAATTCTCTAATGTAGAATTTGATGTAATATTTACCAGTTGTTCACAAACTTGTTTAGTTTCAACTACAAGTTTGTCTTTTTCATATTGTCTCTTTCAATTAAAATTGACACCCATTCTAAACTGCACCGATGTGCAGCTGCTATCCATCGTTCATGAAATTTAACTTCTACTTCATTAGTAAGGTCAAATGGTGTTGATGGATTCTTAATAGACCTTAACCCTCTAGGTGTTATATCCAGTTCAATATATCTTTCAAGACTGCCAATATTATAGAAAGTAGATGTTTCTTTAAAATCAATCTTTCAAGTTTAGAACACAAGTCCTGTACATCTGGATTATCTGAAATAATGTTCTTTTGCCTACCATAGCAAAAGGATTGGTAGTAGTTCTCTTCCTGGAATTTTCCCATTTCTTTATAATACCAAAGCCTGAGTCTCCTGTAGCTTCTGGTACTGCATTCTTTATCATTGATGTACCAGTGTCATTAGGCAAATTACTGGAGCGGTTGCTATTTTCTCCATTCGATTAAACATCTCCATACCAGTCTCTCTAAATATTCTAGGAAAGGAGCACATGGACTCACTTGTCATATTCAAACAACAGCAAACAAGATGTATATATATAAACAACAAAGACTATCAGTGAGTCCCAGCTCTACCTTCCAATAAAATTTATTTAGTTGAACAGTTCCTTCTCTGGCCTCGCCAACAGCCTTTACAGAGTAAAACAGTGAAACTTATAAAACACTTGCAATATATACAAAAACCAAGTAATCAATCAATTACATAATTAAACTATCAAATCACATAGCTTAAATATATTTAAAGTCATAGTCTTAAACAAGACATTGCCAGTTACATTCTCTGTTCATTCCATGTGGATGCAAAGTCCCAAATTTCATAATCAAAATGCATTCCTTTTGTCTTAACATATTTTTTGCCTATCAACATCATTATAATATAATGGAACATGTTCCAGAACAGACACTTTTATATTCTCAATATTTCCATGGTGCACTGAGTTAAAATGTTCAGCAATAGGACTAGTAATTTTATTATTTTTAACATCTCTAATATGTTCTTTTATCCTATCTGCTAGCATTCTTTTTGTTTCTCCAATATAATATTTGTTACAATCACAGAATATGACATACACAACACCTTTGCTCATACATGTATATTTGCCTTTTGTAACAAAAATTTTGCCATTTATTTTATTCACTTCATTTACAACATGTTTACATATAGCACATTTTCCACAAGGGAATGTTCCCAAATTCTTCACAACATTTAATTCATAATCTCCAAACTCTGGACCCCACCCAGTTCGAGTTTGCAAAAGGCAAATCATGTCTCCTAAACCTGTTAGACTTCTTTGAAGCAGTCACCAAAGCCGTAGACAAGGGTAAGGTGGTTTACACAGGCTATCTAGATCTCGCCAAGGCTTTCAACACCATCCCCCACTCTGGAATTATAGATAAACTCACTAAACTAGGTATAAATGCCTATGTAACAAGACGGGTTGCCAACTGCTCACTGACAGAACTCACACTGTGAAAGCAGCAGACTCCAAATCCGACTTCAGACCAGTGACAAGTGGAGTACCACAGGGTTCAGTCCTGGGTCCTCTCCTGTTTGGTATCTACTTCTCTGAAGTACAGGCTAACACAGACGGTCTTTGGCTAATGAAGTTCACAGATGACTGAAAACTAGGAGCCATAATCGAAGCTCCTAACGATGTGGACATCCTACAAAAGGGTTTCACTGAGACAGATGCCTGGTGTCAAAGCCATGGCCTCAAGCTCAATGCCAAAAAGTGCATTGTCATCTCCTCTGGTAAAAGCTCTGTACCCATGAACTACCACATAGGTGGTAGTCCACTTAACACCAAAAGTATGATAAGAGACCTTGGGACACAGGCGGACAGTAGTGTCTCCTTTGATAATCACATCACCACAGTAGTCAGGAAATCCTTCTACATGGCACACCTCATCACAAAAGGTTTCTCATCCAGGAAAAAAGAAGTCATTGTTCCCCTCTACTCATCATTCATTAGAACCATTATAGAGTACAGTGCCCTTTTTGGTATGTCCTTCATAAGACATCTACAACAACTGGAAAGGCCACAGAAATTCCTCACAAAGAGTATTACCGGCCTCAAACAGAAAATCTCAAAACACTCCAGCTTTACTCCATTGCATATCACCTACTCAAAGGCAATCTCTGCCTAACATACAAAGCTATGTCAAACCCAGAGCTGTTGGACATGCTCCACTTAAAGAATTCCCAATCCCTCCGAGCTACACGCTCTAGGGACCTAAACCTTGTCACCACAATAAACAGAACATGCCGGAGGGATAGATTCCTGTCCCAGAGACTTCCCATACTCTGGAATAAACTACTTATCTATATCAAACAAAGCTGCTCATTCGCACTCTTCAAGAAAAATTTTGATGATTGGATGGGAAATAGGAAATTCACCCCGGGGGTCACTTCTGTGACTCTGCTCGACAGGCACAGGAAAATAATTTTCTTGGGTGGCAAAATACAGGGTACCTTTTTGGCTAGGCTTATATAGGCCTTAGGGCCAAAGCCTAGTACCTACCTATGAACCTATTATCATCAATAAGGAGAAGACCTGAGTAATTCAGTAAAATAGTATAACATTTAGATATTGAGCCCTTCCTCCCAGCTAAATTCCACAAATGACTGACAAAGCCAAGAAAAAAGCACAAAACATACGGTAGGTCCATGCTTGAAATGGTCAGCAAGTAAGTCAGGAGACATCTATAAGAAATTGATTTTAGGGAATTTTACTAGAATTACTGGCCTAAGTACATAATGGAAGATATGCTATGTCAAATACCAGAAAGTGGTAACCCAATATTTTGCAAGTCAAAATCAAACAGAAATGGTTAGCAGAACCAAGTACTGGCAGGAAATAAAGGAAGTAATAGTCAAGTCATGTTTCCTTTATATGCAGTACCTTTTAGTTAAGTTTGACCACATACTATAAAGACAGGGACTAAAGGTGGTTGTGTATGACTTTAAATCTCATGGCAGGTCAAACAGTACAATGAACTTGAGCTCTCCATCTTCAAAGTACCATAAGCCAAATCCCATAGCACTTACTTGCAAGATATAGGTCCCCCTCTATGACCCAGGAAACCCATGTATTATTGGAAACACTCACCATCCAACCCAACAGCATAGAGTACAGAACTAACTCAAAAAAAACAGCCACCCTGGTGGAATCACAACGTCAATAGGCTGTGTAACAGAAGGAAGAAAATCATGGCAAAAAATAGGAGGTGCAGCACCCAGCAAGATAAAAGCCTTCTCAAACTAAACAAACAGATCTGAAGACAAATAAAATCCAGCAAAGCCAAATCTGAGTTACATTTGTCCTACCAGGCCAAGGACAAACACAAGACATTCTTCAGCTGTGTCGACAACCTCAAATGAACCACTGTCACTAATGCTCTCCTTAAAGGGCTAACTCAGACAAATAACTGTCATCTGAGCCATGGACTAACACTAACTTGCCAAAAAATACATAACAGTATCCCCCAGGAAGTCAGCCAGCCCTTGTAACTGTCATATTGACACCACATCCCTAAGAGTTGACTCAGTAGTCAGGAACTTGGGAGCACACACAGACATCTAGCCTTTGACCATCAAATGTCTACTCTAGTGAGGAAATCATTCTATGTTTTGCAATGTACAAACAAAGGTAAGGCATCTAGGTCCAAGAAAGTCAATGCTCTACTGTATTCTGCATTTTTCAGACCTATTGACTATTGAGTACAATGCCACCTTTAGTACATAACTAACCATGCATGTCCAACAAGTGGAACATCCACAGAGGTTCCTCAGTAAAAGAACAAAGGTCATACTTCTGACATATACACAAAACACCTGGAAAAAAAGTAGTGCCCAGGCCGGACCATCCTCCGGTGGCCCTGTGCCACCTGCGGGTGGAAGCGCTGCAGGGGATGGGGCTCGTCTCCTCTCTGCAAGCGTGGCCGGAGGAGAACATCCACTCACCCTCCGTAGTGTCCGGACTGTGGTGCGTAGGGAGATCCGGCACGCTGTGCTTGGGCCCCTACGCCAGCTTGAGGCACGGGTGGCACAACTCATGGGCATGCCTGCTGCCCGGCCTACACAGCCCCCAGCATAGCCCCATCCTGGGCAGTGAAGGCACAGTGGCAACTGCCCATGGGTGGGGATCTCAGTTCCACTGTTGCCATCTGTGGGCTCATGGGCTCGAGATATCCAAACATCCATCTCCTTCAATTGTGTAACCCCCCCACATGTGTCATACACCACCCCTGTATGCGTCTTGTTTGTCTTGTCTGTTAACCTCCCCTACCTACCTCCCCAACTATACCGACTTCCTGTACCTGACATACCACTCTCACCTGGAAAAAAAAAAGGGCACTCTGTACCCACAAAAAAATTACGCCCCATACATAGCTGCCCATTTTGCACACATGTCTGCTGGACATGTAAACTGGCAATTACAATTGGCTGTACAACAAATATTATTGTTGTCCTCACACCTCTCTCAGGGGTGGAAGGTTTCAAATTTCACACCAAATTACAAACATATGCACAGCTGTTGCTGACGAAGAAATGGGCAGCTATGGGCCTTTCCTACATCCCTCCTGCAAAACCCAAGCTTGTTTTCCTACTGTCCTACCCTCTTTGTGCCCCCTTTTTCACCACTTTCTTATCTCCCCATTTTCTTTTCTTTAAAAGAAAATAGCGCGGGTGTGCACGAGAGTAAGCACTTTTAAGCAGTAGTAAGCGGGTGTGCGCGAAGCTAAGCGGCAGTGCGCATGCGTGAGCTCCGGGCAAACCAGCGCTAACCCGCTTACAACTGCTTAAAAGTGCCATAGTCACTCTGAATGACAAGGCCTGTAGTTTACTCAGCAGCAAAATAAAATACCTCCTTCAGTTCTGAGCCCAGGACCTTGGAAACACTAGTCTGCATGACTTACCGCTAAGCCATGACTGCTATACAAGAACATTGTACTGAAAGAAATATATCATAAAATAGTAGGAATTAATGTAAAGGGAATATAGCAAGTCTAGTACACAAAGCATGTCATGTATATTTACTGTCAAATCTAGTGGATTTGTAAAATAGTACTGTGCGCTGAGAAACAGTCATGCTAGTTGGTAGCTACTAGGTAATAATGTCACAGTAGCATCTGGCAAGCCACACACATACTCAGAGCAGGATAAACACTGCCATAATTGAATAGTTAAGAGATCAGACATAGCAACTGTCCCTGATGTGAAAACAAATGTAAACTATGCCCCACTGACACCCTGTCAAATGTACTAACAGTAGGCAGAAAGGTGTAACTACACATGCAATGGTAACTATGACTGACTGAAGGTATGCACCACCTGCATGGCACAAATGGTGTACTAATACATATGCTTGAAATAACCCACAGTCACAACTGCAGAGTATCAGAATATGTCATTGAAGTAACCCACTGCTATGTACCATTCCATGAGGCTGATAAAATATGCACTGGAGAGTATCTGAGGTCTGCTCAGCAGCATGATCAAATACCCCTGTAAGTGTCAAGGCCCACACCATGGCCAGACCACACTGCATGCAGTAACACCCTACCACAACAAACACATAGGGAATTGCTGGCCAAACAGATTTAGCAATCATTACAAGCTGTAAATGTAAATGGAAAATAGGAAAGCCATAGCAACACATTACAGGAAAGACACCTAGCAGGCATACAATGAGTGAATGTAAAGGCCAAATATTGAAGCCATAGCAACAGATTGCAAGAGCCACTGCTATATACCAGTTACACCACAATCCCCACAGGAAAGCACACACACCCATATACACAGTATTACTAGTCGTAGGTGTCAGTTTACATACACATGGAGAACAGGACACTGGAGGAAGGAATACTCAGCTTACAGAACAACATGCATTGCAGTGTCTACAACACAGCCTGAAATATGAGAGACATACCAACCGTTACACTCACAGAACAGTGTCCACAGCAAACCAGCATGGTCCCCACCCTGATAATCTGAAAGGGCTACGCCTACCTAACAGACCTTTTTATAGCACAGTCCTGTAATCACAGTGAGAACTGCAATCACTACACAACAGGCTGCATGCAATTAGTAAATGCTGGCTAACAATTGGTGCAGAGGCCATCACATGGACATGTGCAGATACCTACAAAAGCATCCATGTACTCCCAGTCCACACATGCAATACTGTCATTGCACCCGCTGGAGGTAGAGAGAGAGAGAGAGAGAAAAAAAGAAAAAAAAAAGAAAGAAAGAAAGAAAGAAAGAAAGAAAGAAAGAAAGAGAAAGAAAGAAAAAAAAAAACAAAACCTGAAACAACAAAGCAAAGAGGCTGACAGCAGGCCAAGCAACTGCAAGCCTACACAAACAGCTGCAACAAACACAGGTAATGTAAAGTACTACTATAATACTCTACATACTGTGAACCCTCCAGATGTGTTATTGGTCTGTATCTATGTATATGAAGATGTGCATAGGGCCGGGGACATACTGAAACTGTCACTGAAGGCTCCACATACATATGTATGTGACGGTAGCTATGTGCACATAGCAGTGTAGGTTGTAGTGCAATGTACAAGTAGGTTGTACAGTAATGGATGTTCAGCAGTACGTTATTGTGTGTATACATATGTGGAACTAAAAAGGAGTATATATATATATATATATATATATATATATATATATATATATATATATATATATATATATAAAGTGTATACGTATGTATATCGAGATATGTATGTATATATATATATATATATATATATATATATATATATATAATATGCATATGTGTATACATAGATAGAGAGGGATGTAGAAATACATAGACATATATAGTTTCACAGTGTCATAGTTTAGTACTAGGCTATCTGCAGACAGTGCATAGAATAGATTTAGAAACTTCCGCCTCTGTATAGTAGTGACACAGGAAGACCCCCCTACATAATAGCATTAGTTTACTGTGCCTCTGTCTAGTAGTGACAGAGAGACGACCCCTGCTGTAAACCTATGATCTCCCATCCACTTGTCAAGAATGCACATGAAGAGTGTCAGTGAGGGTCTCTGCCTAACATGAACTGGGATCCTGTTCCACAGTATGGGAAGCCTCTTAGTGATGGATCTGTCCCTACAGTATGTCCTGTTCATATGTGTGCTGAGGTTTAAATCCATAGCTGTCGTGCTTCTGATGGATTTGGATTGTATGAGGTGGAACATGTCCATCACTACCAGATTGGACATGGCCTACTACATCAGGCACAGATCACCCCTACGTAGGCAGTATGCTATGGAATAGAGCATGAGTTACGTTAGTCTGGCAGCATATGACAGTTGTTGCAGACTATTGATCCTCCTGGTGATGTACTCATGGGGTCCCCCTAGCTGTTGCAAGTGCCAGGTGAGGTACATACCAAATGGGGCATAGTACACAGTCATGGGCCTGATAAGGGAGGAGTATAGGGGTACAATGACCCCTTTTGATGTGGATGTGAATCCCTTCATGATAAGGTGGGCAAGGTAGGAAGTCCATCCAACCACTTTGGCAACGTGGGTGTCAAATGAGAGGTCAGCATTGAACAGTGTCACCAAGTCTCCGATTACTTTGTCTGTACTCAGTTGGTTATTGTCTATGTGAGAATATGTAGGTACCTTGTCCGTCCAAAAGGGTATGAGTATACATTACGTGGCATGCAGTGTAAGGCCATGACTCCAGCACCAGTTGTTGGTGTCCGTGAGGCCTGTCAGTAGGATGTATGTGTCAGCAGGTGTATCACCTATGGCGTCTAGTATGCAGTCATCTTTGAACATTGTCAGCCACTACCCTCCCATGTCTGCTTCCACATCTGAGAATGATATGCCGAACATGAGCAGTCCCAGGACAGAACCCTGTGGGACACCACATGTGACTGGCTCTGAGTCTGACATGGCACCAGTGAGGTTGACTGTAGGGTTTCTATCCATTAGCAGGTTTGCAACCCATCATGTGACATATGGATTTACATTTCAGCTGTTGATCATGTCTATGATGGCAGAGTGCGGTATTGTGTCGAATGCCGTAGGCAAGTCCAGGTAGGCTGTATGGACCACTGTGCCCTCAGCAATGGCTCTAGTGACTGATTTGAAAATGTCAACCAGGTTCATAAGGCAGGATCTGCCCTCTACAAAGTCAAACCGGGTGGGATCAAGTGTCTAAGTCCCCAATGTCTCTGTGTATGTGTACCATAATGATCCTTTCCATAGTGTTGCAGACCAGGCTGGTTAAGCTTATGGGGTGGTAGTTACCAGGGTCTGTAGAGGTGCCTCCTATGTGGAGTGGGACTACTGTTGCTCTATGCCAGTGTCCAGGTACATATGCTGTAGTAAGGCTATGGCTGAATAGCATGTAATGTGCATGTGTAGCTCCTCTTGCAGTTCACGTAGCATGCAACCTGTAATACCGTTGGGTCCCATTGATGCTGTGTTTACAGCTCCGCTGAGGGTGGTTCCCAGCTGGACATCTGAGATGACAGGGAGGTTGCAGTCAGCTGGGATAAGTAATTCCACATGTGTGGGTGAGGGAGGGGAGAAACCTGCACTGAACCTGTCTGCCAGACTGTTGGCATTATCTGTGTGTTCAGTGTAGCGTATGTCACTGTGAACTAACTGTGAACACAATTGAGGGTTCCCACCCAGGTGTGTAACATAGCAGAGGAAGGCCTTGTGGTTATCTGTAGTGACCATAGCGATGTCCCTCTCATTGTTGGCCTTGCATGTTTGTACGACAAAATGTATCTTTCTACTACTGCTGATCAGAGATGCTGTAGCTCTATGGAAGTATGCTCTGTCGTGCAGTAGCTACCTTCTGTTGTTATACAATTTGTTCAATGCTGGGGTCCACCAGACAGGACGCCTGCCCTTGGTGGAGAGGGTCATGGTTTCATTTGTGATTGCATGATCCATGCATTCTTGGAGATGTCTGTATAAAGCATATGTGAAGGTGTCTGCATTGTGGGAAGTGGATTACACTGGCCCAGTGGGCATTAAGGATACCAACTCAGTTATAAGAAGTGTAAAGTCAGCATGTGAGAGGTTTCCCACTGTAGTCTTTTGTGTTGTGGGGGAGGTGGGATATGTATATCCAGGGGGATTAGTCTGTGGTCAGATGCGACTAGTGAGGGGTATACTTCCAGTGTGTAGCACATTGTCCCCATGTTTGTGATGATCACGTCTAGTATATTATCTCCTGTTGTGGGAGAGGTGACTAGCTGTTCCATTGCATTTGACATAGTGAATTCCCGAAACCTTTGGGCTAGGGTGTTTGGGGTAGAATAATGCACCCAGTGTATGTTAGGGTAGTCGCAGTATCCCAATATGATGGTGTGTGGTGGGACATTCATATCCTCTAATGTCTACAGGAAAGCTGACTGTGGTCCCTGAGATTGGGAGGGTGGTCTGTAACATGCTACCAGTTGTATAGCAGGTTTGCCTATGGTTATCTGCACCTGGATGGTCTGTGATGGTTCATGTGTTGCCACTAACCTGGAGGTGTGTGTGTCCTCCATGAATATGGACACACCCCCTCCCTTTTTGTTTTGTCCCGAGTCCTGGGGCCAAAACGCATGATACGGGGTATAGCCTGGTACCGCTGGTGTGCTCTCAGCAGCCTTGAACCAGGTTCTCACTTACTGCACAGACATCGAGATTGGTAGAATATGTACGTACAGATATATGTAATACACACATACATATATAGATATCTGTAGAGACTTATACATATACAGATAGATCTGACTGAATATATCAATATATATATATATATATATATATATATATATACATATATATACATATATATATATATATATATATACATATATAGACTGTGTGAGGCACATGTGTGCAGACGTCTTGCAACAGGTGCCTGGTGTCACAGGCATGGAGTGAACACCAGTGTGGATACTGGAGTACCATACCCCATTCAAAAACACTGACACCAGTAACCACCACATATGTACATGCCTGCCCACCACTGCATGTGTCAGGGGGGACAGGGTCAACAAGTGTACAATAGGCTCCACATCGATATACACAGTGGCACACTAGTCCTGTAATACCTGTACATGGAATGTGTCAGCGGACATGGTGTGTCAGCTATAGACATGTAGGTCACTGTACCCCTCCACACCCCACAATGTCCTACACAGTATGTACCTCCCATGACAGCTACAGATATGGAGAAGGACACAGACATATGCAAGTAACTGTGTCAATGCACTCAAACACCACAGAGCGCACACAGACTACCTACATAGAGGTTACCACTGCTGGATATACATAGTTCGGTCACACCCATGACAGTTGTCTAACAACCATTGTAACACCTCCAACATCCACAACACAAATTACCTATGTTTGTCGTCCTTGTCACTGCAGTATAGAGCACATGGAGGAGGTACAGGACCCTACCCACAGATATGACATACCCTGTAGTAGACCACACAGAATTAAGAAGCAAGGCTCCCCATGAGTAGATGTCAGACATACCCCTGCTGAATGTTATGCAGATAGGTAATATGCCATATGAGTCACCCTGTTTAACTGTTTGTAAGGAGCAGGTACGATCATAACACATGTGTCACAAGGGGCAGGGTAGCATAACAGTATGCTGCTGTAGGCCCAGGGCCAAAAGCACACTACCTACCTAGGACACAATGCACACCCATGAACACATTGCAAATGGAATATGTGAGGTGGAATGAGTGTGCTAGTGACTGGGTGCATGTTGTGTACTGGTGTGATTGCTCACCATGACTGTCTGTCTGTCATGGTAGTGTGTGTCCTTGGTGTGAGGCCAGAGACAGGTGTGTGAGGTATTGCGATCAACACATACTACATTGCCATATGTTGTGCTGTTTTACCCTGTATGTCACTGTGGTGTAGGTAGGGTTATGGCAAGTAAGAGTAGTGTGCATTACCAGTGAAATATGTAACGTGCATTGTGTGCAGTGCATGGGCTGATAATGTTCCCCATACAGTACCTTGATACAAACCTCCAGTGTGAGGTTGTGTATTGTACCTGAAACAGTGTGTTGACTGCTGCAGTATACTAGTCTGTCATATGGAGTGTGCCAGGTACTGTTGCACAGTTGTCGGATGAGCACTGATATCTGGTCATGTACATGTGTATCCCCCAATAGACAGACAGATGCTATATATGGTGTCTAAGTTATATCACTGCAGTCAAGTATTATGTGTATTATGTGTGCTATAGTTTGCTGACAGATATTGCTGACATATTTTCCTTCTCCTTTTCAGGGCCACGGTTCACCAGCGGAACCCTGTCTACTCAGCTGCAGAGGAGGAGGAGATACACCAGAGCCTGGTGTGGGATTTCGCTGTACTCTTTTCCCGCACCAGCCAGAACCAGCAGGAGAGGGCTGCACTGTGGCAAGACCTGGTCCGTCGGGTAAATGACATAGGCACACATAACCAGACATATGAGCAGGTACGCCATCACTGCAGTGATCTAATTAGAAATGTCTGTCAGCGTGCATCGGATATCCACAGGCAGCAGCTTGCCACAGGTGGTGGGGTGGCTAGACACCCCCCCTCACCAGACTGGAGGGACTACTCCTGAGTGTTGTGGCTCCAGCACAGCAGCAACAACAACAGCATACATGTGTAATAATGGAGGCTGGAGCCACACAGCAGCAGTACACAGAGCGTGCAGGTAACATGCCATGTGTATAGTTGACCATTCTGTACACTGTTAGGTTATGCATGTGTGAGGTGTGTCCTCATTTTGTAGCTGTAATCTTGGTAATTATTGTGCATTAGTGATATCCTCATTATCTGCAGTACACCTGTGGAAGCTAACTGTTGCACTACTGAACTGTATCATGCCCACAGTATCAATGGCACAGTTGTGCCCACTGACGATAAATGTCTCTTTTCTGCAGGTCCCTCTGGTGTAACAGCAAGGCAGCCTATCCATGCTGGTGAGTGTGTAATACCATTACCTTCAATACTCTGTATATTAATAGTAATAATAGGCTGAAGCAGTAGTGCTATGTGTTTGATTGCAGGTGTGTTTGTGTCTGTGGGTTGATATCTCATATACTGAGGTGTGTGCATGTGTGCATGTGCCCATGTGTGCATGTGTGCATGTGTGCATGTGCCCATTTGTGCATGTGTGCATGTGCCCATGTGCGCATGTGTGCATGTGCCCATGTGTGCATGTGCCCATGTGTGCATGTGTGCATGTGTGTATGTGCCCATGTGTGCATGTGTGCATGTGTGCATCAGTGGCGGCATTGTGTACACATTGTAAACTGTGTTTCCTGTCTTACTCCCACAGGTTCTGGTGCTGCTCTGGTGTCATGCAGCAGGGAACCTGAATCAGCTGCTGTGGATAGTTATAATGATGATACCTGTGTAATGGCACAGGTAGGTGTGCCAGGGTCCATCATTGGTCAGCCAATTGACACTACACAGCTATCGACCCCATCAATGTGCACAGTCATCCTGCCAATACATTCTTTGTCACCAATGTCCCTAGGTGATGGACAGGATACAGTGGGCATTGACCAGGGTAATGTGGTACCGGTGGCACATGCATCCCCACACTGCAGCCATGGCCAGGGTCCTGACATGGTACCACACAGGCAGACGTCCATGGGTTCTCGTGGGAGCATCCGTGGGCGTACCGCCCCTGTCAGACATGCCCACAGAGGTCTTTCAACCCCAGCTATGTTTTGGGCTGTAATCCAGGCAAAGTCACGTATGGAACGGTACACCAGACAGGGTCTGAGGGAGCTGAGAACATGTCGTACAGCCATGAGTGACAGTATGCATGATGTTGCGGCTGCCATCCGCAACTTCACTGAGGTCATTGACAGACGTTGGGGGGACACATTAGATCTGTTCCACAACTATATGTCCATGAGCCAGGGCAATGGTGGACGGTTGAGGCATCGGCGTGGCCGTATGCCAGCAACAGCAGCAGCTGGCAGCCATTGCAGACGACAACAGGGCCGCGGCCACTCACATAGTGCCAGCAGCAGCCCCAGCGATGCTGAGTCTGTGCTGTCATCGGACCGCCCCAGGAGACCACGTGCACGTGGCGCTGGACAGTCCCAACAGGGACCTGTCTCCAGTCAACAAACACCTGCTTCTGATGACAGTACCCAGTCTGGCTTAGTACCTGATACGGTCCGTAGCACCCCTGCCAGGCACAGGTACCGTGTCCGTGGCCACAGACAGTGATCTGTATGACCTGGCAGGTACAGACTGTGGCTGTCCACAAACACCTGTATATGCCAGCCATGAGGTGGGACTGTGTGCATTCATACACACATGCAAAGTGATAACACCTAGGGCTACCGCATACACGCACACACTGCATCAATATTGCCCCATCTTGTACTGCTGTCCCTCACCAACACACACACAGACATGTCAATTGGTTGTATCAGTGGCAGACTCAGGCATACCAGGTACACACCCTGTGCATATGATGAAACTGTGCCACCTCCTGCAATCTGTAAAATCTGTGCAGGAACAGGTTAACATGGTGCTGATGCACAGGGTGAGTACATAGACGTATTGTAATAGTATGATGTTGACAACAATACAGTGTAATGATAGCATTGTGGGTATATACCAGCATGCCTGATGCAGTTACAGTATGAATGTCATTGTATTGTTTTGTACACCCATAGTAATTACCACAGTATTCTGTCTGCACATCTTTGCATACTGGTGGTGAGGCTGTGAAGGGATGGCCACCTACATAGGTAGCACAGGGGATACAACAATGTACAAGTTGATACTCAATGATGGCCATGTCTACTGCGAGTTGCATGCTGTCCACACACGACTCTGCAATGCAGATGTTTCAGGATGTTGATATCTGTGCAGTACTACACAACAGGTTCAAGGCTCATAAGAGCACACTAGCACTACAAGGTCACACCTCATACCATGCATAACAGCACCACAACACAGAATTAACTATGACAGGAGGGAGAGTGTCCATACATGTCATGGATACTGTGGTGCCAGGACAGGTAGCATACATCATACTAAATCTGGAACTGCTGAGTGAGAGCTCAGTGTCTGTTATTTGACATGTGTATTATTACAGGTATGAGCACTTGGGTATCAGGCCAGTTATTCAACATTACGAAGGTACGTGGTCTATACACTTGTGTGGGGTGCGGCTGGACCCAGCCCGTCTGACCTGGGAATGTCTGGGTACTGGCTTATAGTGCCTGCATATATGCACTGTTACCTACTGGAAGTCGTACACCTTGTTTGTTGTAGCATAGTCTACATACAGGCCTGCTGACTGTAGCTTTGTTTGTATGCATGTTTGCCTGTTATGTTCCTGAAACACTGATTCCACCTGCAGTGCAGATATACAGTGCCTCTGTGGATCCCTAGTGACATCTGTGTTGCTTACTGTACTGATGTCCATGTGTCACTTGACAGAATGTCACTGTTTGTCCTGTTTGCATGTAGCGTGCCTGTAACACATTGCATATGACTTACCTCACATTTGCTCAAGACAGCATTCATATATGCCAGCACTAACAAATCAGGAGCACTACACCCTCACATAGTCACCTTGAGTACCTTATTCCCCATTGGCCCTATGTGTCGTTACTTAGTATGGGAGTCACAATACTATGGTAGCATGTGCAAAGGTCACCTGTCGATCTACTCTCAGGTCCAGTTGGTGAATCTGTGAGTCATGTGGCAATGTTACAGCTGCCTCATGTACACAGACAACCCTCTCCCCTTCCCATACACGTACAACACATGTGAGAGATGCAATCACATAGCCAAACTGGGGGCTAAGCTCTGTTTACACAGCACTGGCATTCCCTGTCAGGTGGAGTGGAATACTACAGTGAATACAGTACCAGTCTCCCATAGACCTGCCACAACCACAATCCAAACACAGAAACACACAGGTACATTATTGGGCTCACAGAATAGCATCCTGCCTGAGCAGCTGACACCTGCAAAGCAGACACACAAGCAAACGTTAAGCCAGAGCAGAGCACATGCAACACATAGCTCACAAAGCCTGTGTGCCAAACAGTCACAGGCCATATGGCTAGACAACACACCTGCTACAGTTGTATGAGGTACCTCTATCGTCACGTACACTGAGGTCCTGCTCCCAGGCTGAACAAGGTGACGGTCTTGCTGAGCTGCCCATCGGGCACTATGATCCACCACACAAGCATACCGGTCCCTCCAAGGCATGTAGACTCAGTCATTGTCTGTGCCAGTGTGTATGACCTCTGACGCACCTCCCTGGACTACATGTTAGGGGACATAGAGGGGCTCTCTGAGCTTGTGGCACAGGCTGGTATGACCCTGGCCTTGAGTAGCATCTCACCCTCACCATGAATGCTGCCACAATATGTAGACAGGATCATCAGTTTCTGTAATTAACGTATCTTTCAGTGACATTCAAAGGGGATCCAATGCCTGTCAGTGTGGGATTACATGCTGGACATGCCACATTGCTTTGCTTGGGGCAGCTTGCACCTGTCACCCATGGGCCATTGTATATTGGCAGAGGCTGTTGCTACACACATAGTGCCTTTGTATGCAAGGCTGACATTACATAGCCACCTACACAGGTATCACACGGGATGGGACACTAATAGCAATGGTACCCAACAGCAGCAGTGTAAACCTCAAGATGCATGCAGTGGAAACTGTCCTTAGCATGGGGAACAGCAATATCCATGCAGTAACAGACTCCTGGGACAAGGCTCCCAGTTGCACACCATCAGTGCCAGGTCATTCCTGATACCATGCTTGTCATCCCCTACACATGCACCAAACCAGAACAGGGGGGATGTATCCAAAGGCACCTCAGATACACACACCCCCAGGTTGGTGGCACTGCACAAAACATCAGAGCCTCTCCATGTGCAACACACAGTGGGTTAGACTGCCTTCAGGTTATTAGCCTGGCACACACCACACTCCCATACCCAGGAAACCCACTTGGCCTTCCTGACAACACTGGGAATATGACGGTCTCTACACACACCATTATATGGTTGTACTGCGACTACCCTAACATACAGTGTGAGTATTATTCTAGCTGCAAGACCCTATCTGAAGGGTTCCTATCATTCATTCTTTGCATTGCTATGGAACAACCTGTTACCACTCCCACAAGTGGTGACAACATGCTGCACCTGTTCATCACCAACATGTGGACTATATGCTCCAGACCAATCATGTATCCCTCGCTGGTGGGATGACACCATCTACAACCCACACTGTATAGTCACATACCACATGCAGCCCCTGCACAGAACACCACAGTCATACAGTTGTCTGATGCATAATCCATGTATTCACATGAGGCAGGCTTCGGACATGGGAACTCTTGCAGTTCACAGGTACATATATGTAGGTGGCACACACATACATCATGTGTGCATTGACATTACTAATATAATGTATGTCGTGCAACATTGGGAACAACACCCCACACACATGGACAAACTGTGTGACAAAAATGCACATGGCATTTGTAGGATTCAACCCCCTACCTAACTGTGTTATGACACTTGTGAGAGATGCATTAGCAGAGCACGTTACTTGCATTACTGGGGGGATTGCTTTCTCCTGCTGTACTTATAGGGTGCTGACATCATCAGTGTTTAGACAGTGGAATATGCAGCATGTGTTGTGTAGTAGTAGTTGCCAAAAGGGACATTTCTCATACACATGGAATTGCACACACTACTCTCCCACACACTGGGCACTTGCAGGATTCAAACCCCTACCTAACTGTGTTATGACACTTGTGAGAGACACATTAGCAGTGCATGCTACTTGCATTACTGGGGGAATTGCTTTCTCCTGCTGTACTTATAGGGTGCTGACATCATCAGTGTTTAGACAGTGGAATATGCAGCATGTGTTGTGTAGTACTAGTTGCCAAAAAGGGGCATTTCTCATACACATGGAATTGCACATACTACTCCCCCACACACCTTGGGAACTTGCAGGATTCAAACCCCTACCTAACTATGTTACGACACTTGTGAGAGACGCATTAGCAGAGCGCGCTACTTGCATTACTGGGGGGATTGTTTTCTCCTGCTTTACTTATAGGGTGCTGATATCATCAGTGTTTAGACAGTGGAATATGCAGCATGTGTTGTGTAGTACTAGTTGCCAAAAGGGATATTTCTCATACACATGGAATTGCACACACTACTCCCCCACACACATAGTGGGCACTTGCAGGATTCAAACCCCTACCTAACTATGTTATGACACTTGTGAGAGACACATTAACAGAGCGCGCTACTTGCATTACTGGAGGGATTGCTTTCTCCTGCTGTACTTATAGGGTGCTGACATCATCAGTGTTTAGACAGTGGAATATGCAGCATGTGTTGTGTAGTAGCAGTTGCCAAAAGGGACATTTCTCATACACATGGAATTGCACACACTGCTCGCCCACACACTGGGCACTTGCAGGATTCAAACCCCTACTTAACTATGTTATGACACTTGTTAGAGATGCAGTAGCGGAGTGTGCTATTCACATTACTGGGTATAATTCCTGATCCTGACATATGTAGAGTGTACTGACATCATCATGGCTGAAGAGGTATGTACAGCTGTGACTATCCATCAGTACAGGGGAGAGCATATCTATGCATTAACTTTGCACAGGCACAGTGGCCTACTGTACTGTGGTGGCAAAAGCCAAATACACTGTGGATAGCCGTCTGTATTCCCCTAGGGACAACAGCCAGGTATTGCACTCTACGGCCATATGTTTACCTGTCAGATGCAAGTATCTGTTGCTCATATACTGTTTGTGGGTCTTTATTACCATAGCCTTCCCTATCTCTGTAAACAACATGTGTACTGTGGGAGATGTTTGCATATGAGTGTGATCCAGTACTTTACTTATGTTTCTGTTGTAACTTCACTGCGTGCACTGGGCAGATGTCTGTATTGTGGGAGGTTCCTGTGTTAACACATAGAAATGCCAGATATGTGTGTGCAACTGCTGAACTGTGGTATGGCCTAAGTGTGCGAGCATGCCCAGTGTGACCTTTCCTTATGTTGGGATTTGTGGACCACCACATTTGTGTTTGTGTGTGGACGCCATCTATATATCACATGTACAGTTGAGTGTTGGACATCAGGTTGTGTTCTTACTGCCCAACTGCTTTGTGTCTGAACCTAACAGGCATTATGCTGTGCCTGCAGGGTCGCCATGGGATAGTTTGCATACAGTTGTCATCATCCTTTCCTGCTGACCAAACAGTTGTATTGTCGTATAGTGTACTGGTGCAGTGCTTTCACTGTGGTGGACAGTATAATCGGTTGCAGTCCTATCACTGCTTGTAATATTTCTAGTGAGCACACCAGATTGGTTGAGGGCCAGTTGTGCAGATATGACTATGTTCCATTTTGTTCAGATATGGACATGATTGTCCGACATTGTTAATGTATTCCACAACTTGTGTGGACAGTGACAAACAATGTCCATGTGCCCTAGTCCATTTTTAATGTTAGTCAGAGGGTGTTTGTACACATTTACTGGTGTTTTCCATGACATATGTCACGGTTAGTGTGCTGTGCCTCTGTCTACCTGTGACATACAGGTGATATCCAGGGTACACCTACCATCTCCCATCCAGTCATCATGATTCCTCTGGATGACAGTCACTGAGGGACTCCCTGGATATCCTGTAGTGGGAGTTTAGTCATGAGTGGAGTGAGCTTCTGGGTTATGGACCAATCGGTACAGCATGTCCTGTTTATGTCTGTGCTGGGGTTCAGGCCTGTCAGCTGCATAGGTCACCAGCATTCAGTGTTTACATGGTGCCAAATGTCCATTGATACCAGGTTGGTCATGGCTCCATACATCAGGCACAGTTCACCTCCAGCCAGGCAGTATGGCACTGTGTGGAGCTGCAGTTTCTTTACTCAGGCGACACAAGGCATCTCTTACAGCTCTGCGATCATCCTGGTGGGGTATTTGTGTGGTCCTTCCAGTTGTTGCAGGTGTCTGCTACAGTACATCCCTGAAGGGCCATTGTACACAATTGTGGGGCTGCTGATGGATGACTGGAGAGGCACATTGCCATACCCTAACCAAGCTGTGCTTACCTTCATGATTAGGTGGGTATATGGTATGTTTCTATAACCACTACAGACACATGGTTGTCACATGCAGGATATCTATCACCTTGTGTCCCCAGATCTGTTATTTCTCCTGATGTACTTACTGGGTTAACACCTATGTGGTAATTCCTTGCCATGTACTGTCTTTCCGCAGGGGTTGACTATACACTATTCTGCATTTAGCTTGTTGACATGGCTGTGGCACCACCTGTGTGTTTCTATGTGTGCCTTTTGTAGGTTGCTTGTGTCAGCTGGAGGGTCCGATATGGTGGCCAGTTTGTAGTCCTCTGCAAACCTGTTCAGACAGAGTCCGTCCATGTTGGCCTGTACCTATGTGACATATATAGCATACAAGAGAGGTCCCAGGATCATGCCTTGTGGGATGCCAGTTGTACCTGGTTTGCAGTCTGCCATGGCTACAGCATGTCTGCCAGGTCAGTCCTGTCCTTGAGCTGGTTTGCAACCCATCTACTTGCATAGGGGTTTATAGTTAGGCTGGTGAGCTTATCTGTACTGCCAACTAGGGTATTGTATGGAAGGGTTTAGCAAGGTCCAGATAGGCTGTGTGATCAACATTCCCCACATCACTGGGCTTGGTGCATGTTTCACATGAGTCAGGCATGTGTACGGGGCAGGATCTGCCCTATGACAGCCACACTGGGTAGGGTCCAATGTCTGTAGGTACCCAATCTCGTTATTCATAGGATCCATGATCATCCTCTCCATTACTTTGCCAACCTAGATAGTCGGGGTTGAGGGGTGATAGTTTGCAGTATCCATTCAGGCACCCCCTTTGTGGTGTGGGACCACTGTTGCTGTACACTGCTCTTTTGGTACATATCCTGTGGTAGGACTGATAGTGCACAGTAATGATATTTGCTGTTCCATTCTTCTTACAGTACTTGTTGGACACAACCCAGGACACCATCTGGTACCATTGATGCTGTGTGGTGTGCTTTGTGGATGCTGGCTGTTACCTCAGCATCTGCAATGTCAGGGGGGCAGCACTCTCCTGGGATAGATATTTGGCAGTTAGGTGCTGGTGGGGAGGTTGGAAGGAATCTGTTCGGTAGGCTGTTGGCAATGTGTGTGGGATTGGTGTATTGTTTGTGATATTAGAGTGCTGCAAAGCATATCTGTGGATTATCACCATGGTTCCTACCATCAGGTAGGACAGCTGTGTGATAATCCTTTGTGTCCTGCACAATTTGTATCATCATAGGTTCATAGGTTCATACTAGGCTATCTGCCCTGGCCTTGTTTGAACACGGACAGACTGTTTGTGGGTCTCAACACCCCTTGCAATGTGCATATTATGCCCACGTAGGGTTTACTTTCCTAGATGTGACACAGGGATGGCCCCCAGTGTACACCTACTATCTCCCATGCACTTCACCAGATTTCTCTTGTTGAGTTTGTGTGTGGAGCTCAGCCTATCATGGACTGGGATTCTGTTCCAGAGTGTCCTGAGCCTCTGGGTTATGGATCTGTCCCTCCAGCACATCCTATTAATCTATGTGTAGAGGTTCAGATATCTCACTGTAGTGTGTCTGCTGGATTTGGGGTTTCTGCAGTGGAGCATGTCCATTCATTCTGGATTGGACATGGCCTTGTACATCAGGCATACATCACCTCTGACTGTGCAGTATGCTTCTGAATTGGGCTGTGGTTTCTTCAGCCAGGCTGCAGATGTCCAATGTTTGGACCCTTTATCCTGTTGGTGGGGTACATTTGGGGTTTTTCTGACTGCTGCATGTGTAAGGTAAGGTACATCTGAACTGGGGCATAGTTCTCACGTATGGGCCTGATAAGGGAAGGGTATGGGGGCACAGTGACCTCTATAGTTCTACATGTGCATCCTTTCATATTAAGGTGGGCAATATAGCAGGTCTTCCTGGCCACCTTGGCAATGTGAGTGTCACATGACAGGTTACCGTCCAGATGTGTCCCTTGGTCCACGATTACTTCTTCCATACATAATGGATTGCCACCTATGTCATACTTTGTGTGTGCCTTGTTTGGTATTTGTTGAGACATTCATACTCTGAAGTGTCTTCAGGAAGGCTGGCTGGGGTACCTGGGTTTGTGTGTGGGGTCTGTAGCAGGCTTCATACAGGTACACAGTTTGAGACAGTGTTACTTGCCCGTGGATAGTCCATGCTGCTTCTTGCTGTGGTACCAAGCTGGGGGTGTGGTTATTCTTGATAATTACTGGTAGCCACACTCCTATTGTCGTGTGTTCCATGTTTTGGAGCTGTAGAGCATGGTATGAGGCATAACCTGGTAGTATTAGGGTGCTCTTCTGGGCCTTGCCCAGGTTTCTGTTACAGAACACATATTACCATTCTCCATGCTGTGGTGGGTTTGGTCTGCATGCACCTTGCAGGTTAGACATCTGGCATTGGGTAACATTACGTCCAGGTTATTATCCCTTGTGCTACCTATGGTGGTGGGTTTGTGTTTCCAGACTTACCTATTCCAGGCACAGTGGGGGTGACAACAGCCTTTGCCAGTATCTACACAGCCAGGTGTGCTGGGTGTGTGCCATCCCTAGCAGGTGGGGCATCATGTCTTGCTCGGCATGTCAGCCCAGGCTGTCAGCCATGTGTTCCCCCTTGCTAACAGCAATACCTCAGACAATTATTGTACTTGATCTTGTTGTCTTCATAGTGTGGCATCATGCTTGGTGAGGGTGAGATGTTAGGTTGGGTCTTAATGTTTGCATATACTAGATGGTGTTACATTGCTTAACACATGGCAATCATGCCTCAGGTGGTGCTGCAGGGCTGCCTCTGTCGGACGCACATACTACACTCCCTGTACATGTTTGTGAGCAGGTTATGTCATCTTAGGCATCCCTGTTACTATATGAGTGAGTCAGAGAGGGGTATCATTCCCAGGGTTCCTACTGAGCCAGTGTATGTGCTATGCATTGCCTCTTTGCTAAGGCCAAGGCATACTGGGCACGCCTCTTTCTGCCTACTGGGGCAGGCTCAGGTTGTTCCTCCTCTGAGTCACGCTCTGCCTGTGATGGCCTTGGCAATGGTGGGGGGCTGTTTGTCCCGGCCCTATGCTGGTCCTGCTGTAGCTGTTTTCGCAGGATCATATTATGTAGCATAGCACATACCATGACAATTTGGGTACATGTAGTTGGTGAATACTGCAAGGCTCCACCAGATGTGTCCAGGCACTGGAACTGTGACTTGAGCAGCCCAAACGCACGCTCTATTACATTACGTGTTTGTGCGTGTGCCTCATTATGGCGTTCCTGTTCAGGTGTGTGTGTGCATTTCTGATGGGTGTCATCAGCCACTGCTCCAGTGCATAACCTGCATCCCCCACTAGGTGACTATGTGGGATGTCCCCACTGGCAAATGTCTGGTACAGCTGCATCAAATGCCAGATATGGGAATCATGGTAACTCCCAGGGCAGCCAGCACACACATTCATTATTATGCCCTGGGCATCACACACGACCTGGCAGTTGATGGAGGGGAAGCCCTTGTGGTTAATGTAGGCCCTACCCCGCTCACCGGCTGGTGCTTTGATGCGTATGTGCGTGCAGTCTATTGCACCCACTACCTCAGGGTATTCCGCTATTTGCTGGAAGAGACGCATATTGCTGGCCAATACCTCACGGGCATTGGGGAAATATACATGATCACCGACATGTGTTGACATGGCATCCAGGACCTGGTGCAGTACCCTGGAGGCTGATGCCTGTGATATCCCCATCATATCACTAGTTGGTCTCTGGAAGGTACCTGTTGCTAGTATTCTTAGGCCAACACATACCTTGGTTTCCACTGGGATGGGTTCACCTCTGTTGCTTCTGTGTGTGAGGCGTGGCCTGCACAGCTCAACAATTTGCTGCAGGAGGTCTCTGTCCACTCTATAGCGCTCCACTATCTCCAGCTCATGTAACCCCTGGTAGGTGGCCCTGGGCCTGTACACTCTTCTCCGTCTCCTCACTGTGGGTTGTCTGGCAGCATTTCGATTGTCACCACCCTCAGCAAGTCTCCTATGTCTCCTAATGACAGCTATGGCAGCCCCTAGCATGTTTGGTCTGAGTGCAGCTTTTTCAGTTTTCACTTCTACTAGCTTACTCCTGTCTTGCAGTGTCTCTTGAGAGAAACATACTGCAATGCTGTTTGCAGTGTTTTAAGTGCTAGGCTGGGCTTGTATTCTGCCTGTGTAATTGCCTGCTTCTAATTTTTTTCACCTGCTACCTCTACAAGTATTCCCTGCTAGTTTCCTACTATTTCTTCTGCTTCCTTTTTCTCTCTGTTTCCTCAGGGGGGAGCAGCGCCCATACCTGCGAAAACACGCTCACAGTGGCTACCACGCGTGCACACATGCTTACACGGACCAGAATCTGCTTATTCGGATTAAAATGCGCGCACACCAGCGCAAACAGGTTTACAGATCTTTAAACAGGCTCCTACATGCTTACTCTGCCTTACACATGCACACTCTGTCTTACTTGCGGCTCCCAGCATGCACACGTGCGCATGCGCATACAGCAAGAAACTTTGGTGTTGGCCACAGTGTACACCTTCCATTTCTTGACTTTCCCATGCTTATCTGTTGACACTCCTCTTTTTCTGCTGTGTGATTGACATGTTTCACATACCACTTTGCTCCAATGAGCTTGATTTCTTCCTGACATTCCCCCTGTGATGTCACCTATCTCCTACTCTGTTACTCCCCCTTATCTAACTCTTACACTACACGGAATGTGCTCATTTGCTATGTGACAGTGTGATTCACTATCCTACCACTCATTTACATAGGATTGCCTACTAATGCTTAGTTACATGTCTTACACTCAGCTTCCCCCCTTAGCAACCACTAGACGGTGGCCATGTTGTTTTTGGTCTGCTAGTCCCTGCATTGCAAATCCATGCATTACATAAAACCCACATTTGTGCGTTTCAAACCTTTATTTTTATGTTTTATATAGTGCAGCCCGTTTGTGCGGGGCTGCGCTGCTTTTAAACATCGCCGATCTCCGAAAAAAAAAATTATTTTATTTCATGTTTGCATCAGGTTAACATGCCGATGGCCACATATTTGGTCATTGACATGCTGACTACAACATTTGCACACTTTATTTGGAGCTGTCATGGCTCCGTTGTGTTATTTGCAGTAATGTACTCAGTTGTCAACTGAGTACATTTCTGCAACTAACACGACTCTTACACGGGCTGGTTTCAGCTTCGTGGATCACTAATCTACCTCATTTGCATGCCTTTCAGCTGCAAGTGGGGTGATTAGCATATCCATGCCCTGCCCATGTAAGAGTCATTTTAGCTGTCTCTTACACGGGATTTCGGGCTGTTCCTGGATCGCGATGTCTGCATGGAGTCTTACACGACTCTTAGACTCCATGCAAGCCATTGTGAATCCTGCCCAATAGTTATTATTGGCAGCCCATCATAGTCGAGTACACACACTTTGGTTTACAAAGTCTAGTTGAACATGTGGGAGAATGACTATTGTAGCTTTTGTAAAACAGAATTGGAAACAGTCACTCATATTGCTGGCTATAATATACTAATGGCAGAAGCACTATATACTGAAAGGAATAATAATGTGGCATGTGGCATTGAGGACTGTGAAAACATTATATTGATGTATCTGAAAAAACATTGGAAACATGAGCCACAAAGCATTATAGAAAATGATGAGGTTTATATCACATCGCATCACCCATTGCCAACAGTTTATAAATAGATGCAAGAAAGCCAGATGTAGTAGTCCATGAAAAGACAAAAAGTAGCACTGCTGATTGAAATTACTACACCTACTGACTACAGTTCTTACTTATACAGAGAGACACAAAGTCATATAATACCAGGATTTGCAGGCAGAAACAACTGCAATGTGGAGGGAGGATAGACAGTTCCAATACTAGTAGGAAGCACCGTGTATTATGAAAACAATGCGCAATCATACTTGGAGACATCACCAATACATGTAACTCTATCAATTGTAGGAGGAATGAATTATGGGCACATTGTGGGTGCTGCGAAGAACACTTCTGGTTAACAAAGATTGCAACAATACTAATTTCTTAACTCCTTCTACCAAATTAACTATTGCCCGCACCCATCTCCTCTCTCACCTCCTCTACACATCCCCGGTCCTCTCTTTCCTCAATAAACGTGAACTTAACATGCTCTCTCGTGCTTACAACCATATTGCTAGATTTATAACAGGTTCCCCTTATCGAACCCACCATTGTCTTAACTTGAGGAACCTTGGCTGGCTAGAACTGCCTAATCTCCTCAAACTTAACCAACTCACCGAGGCTTACAAAATAATCAACCATCCTGATAAAACTCCATCACTATCCAGCATTCTGGCTCCTTACTCTAATCTCAATAGTCTTAGGTCATCCAACAGTTCCCTTATCCTTACCACTAAAGCTAAGAACTCAGGTGGGGATGCCCTCTACGCTAACTCCATTGGCAAACCGTGGAACTCATTGCCAAACTACCTAAGACTTGCAACTTCACGCACTCAATTCAAAAACAACCTTAAAGAATATCTCACAACCCAATGGATATGCCCTTGTCGTGCACCTGACTAACTACATATCTCATACCCTACTAGTCCCACTTCCTCCTAGCACATTCTCTTATTCAGACCTTTAAAATCACTCATTCCTAATCTCAATGAGGTTTTTACCTGATCATGTCTATTTTACACACCATGTGAATTTAATACCATGCTTAACCAACAGCTTGTTCTGTATCCTATATAACTACTAAGTCATTTTTTCATCTTGTAAATGTCACTTGTACTCTCTTATTGTAACTCTATTTTGTGTCTATTTTAACATGTATTAATATTTTGTTTGTTTGTTTGGAGCTTTTCTCCTCGGGCCTCTACTGAAAACGGATATGTATCCAGCTAGACTAGCCCGGTTAACAAATGTAAAATAAAATAAAATAAATAAATAAAATTTCATGAACTTTAATCATACTTTTACTTAGTAATGGGATCCAGTCCCATCATGGTATTAGAAACCCCAAAGACTTCGAGAAATTAAAAAAAATGAAGGTTTGAAGATGACAACTAAGGAAAAAGAAGAATCTAAACCTGAAAATGTGATAGGCATGTATGGGTGAAGAGGCAACAAAAACAGGCTGCAGAGTACTAGCAGAAGAAACAAAAGAAGTTATCAGAGAAAGCTTTTACCCAAAAAGTTTGATTCGTGATGTACAATTATGGTTATCCCTCTTATAATTATAGTTATCCCACTTTACTTGCCCGCGGGTCAAACAGAAGTAAGAATGAATCAGTATTCCATTACCCAGCAATTAAGGCTACAGTACTGTTTATAAATGAAGAAAAGTACCAGCCAGGAAAAGCACATACGTTTGGAAACAGTAATCTTTGCTTACAGGATTTTGAATTAATTCCATCATGAAAAGTTGCATGCACTACATACCAGGTGACAGAAAACAAAGCTCAATTATTATCTTCAGCTCTGGGTCTATCTCCACCTTGAAGTCTACTGCTGCAGGATCTTCAGAGTAATCTCCTTGGCTGCCGCTACTTTTATATCACGGAAGAATCGTTTCCTTCAAGCACCACTCACTCTTCAGTCTTCCCATACTTACAGGAATAACACAATTTCTCAATATTCACTTTTAGCAAGCAATCATAATGCCACTGCTCCACTCACAGATAAACCAATCTCTGACAACAAACATGCAACTCAAACTGCCATCACGATTGTCCCACTCTGCTGAGAATTTCAAACCCCCATTCACTGACAGGTACGAGTGCCACAGCAAAAACAGATGGATCCAGCTTTCACGCAGAGCTAAATTACAGCAGATTGTAGAAATACCATTACAAAACACAGACTGTGGCACAATTCCTGCTGTTCTTCTTAACTCCAGGAATATTACTAGTGTAACACGGAAAATTAAGCTTACAAGCTAGGACAGTTAGAACAGCAACAAAAAAAAAAAAAAAACATTTACATGCCGAAGATGCAAGGCATTATAGTCTGCTCTGGGTCTATCTCCACCTTGAAGTCTGCTGCAGGATCTTCGGAGTAATCTACTTGGCTGCCACTACTTTTATATCATGGAAGAATCATTTCTTCAGTCTTCTCATACAAACAGGGGCAGTTTCTGAATATCCATTTTTAGCAAGCACTCAAAATGCCACTGCTCCACTCACAGGTAAACCACTCTCTGACAACAAACATGCAACTCATAACACTGCCATCATGATCAGAGAGTTAAGCTTACAAGTTAGGACAGTTAGAACAGCAGCAAATAAAAAAAAAAAAAAACGTTTACATGCCGAAGACGCAAGGCATTATAGTCTGCTCTGGGTCTATCTCCACCTTGAAGTCTGCTGCTGCAGGATCTTCAGAGTTAAGCTTACAAGGATCAGGGCATTATAGTGAGTGATTTCTCCAGAGTTAACACTGCTGATAGACTTACCTCTAGTTGCAAAAAAAGAAAATATCTCTGTTGCAGCTGTAGCCAACTTGCTAGAATTTTTCTCTTTTCAGATCATGGCAGTATCTCCACACTTGTGAACTGGCACACAGGAGTTAACGGTCTGGCAAAATAAATAGCAGGATCCAGTAGCAATTTAGGAAACTTTGCAAATGTCAGAAAAAGAAAGGGAATTGCTATTGCAGGACCTGCTATGTATTTTGCCAGATCAAAGACAAATTCCTTGTGGGGGTGGAGGTGTTATGTAAGTGGCAGCTTAAACTGCAAGAATGCGATTGGCTGTCACCACTTGCTTCTTGCAAAGTATAGAGAATTGGCTTGCTGTGACAAGAAGTGTGTAGAGTGCATGGTAAGCCGATTTTCTCCTAAAAATCAAATATAAACATCACATAACTCCAGACTGAAAACAAATTTGAGAAAGTAACTGACAAAGTTCAGGTACTTTTTCAACTTATTTTTTCAGACTGGAGTAGCAATCGGACTGTAAAGTTTCATGCGCTTATGGAAGGAACTCGGGTGTAACATCCTACAATTACCACAGTCTCATAACGCGCTCGGATGTAAGCACAGAGGCGCTATGTGATGGTACTCGGGGTTAATGAGCTAAGGAAGGCAAGGATATAACTGAGCCTCAGAATTATAGGCCTGCATGACTATTAACAGCAGACCAAATACTGGCAAAGATTCTTTTGCTCAGGGTAAGTAAAGTGATAAACAAAATTGTAGGTGAGAGTTAACAGGGAGTTGTCCAAGGCAGGCAGAGGATATCCTGGCTTTTGAGGCTATTTTTTGACTTAGCAACTAAGTCAGATACTTAACACACCTAAGTAACAATGTTTGTTGACTGAAGCTTTCATTACATTAACTGTAGTTATATGTGGGAGGTTCATAGGTTCATAGGTTGATACTAGGCTATCTGCCCTAGGGCATTTATAAGCCTAGCCAGAGTGTGTTTGGCTTTCGCCACCCTTTTAGATTAGTTGACTGTGCCTCTGTATAGTAGGTCACAAAAGGTAGCCCTTTTAAGGTTAGTTTACTGTACCTCTGTCAAGCAGGGACACAGAAGAGATCCCAGGGGTAAACTTACGATCTCCCATCCACTCGTCAAGACTTCTCTTGAAGAGGGTCAGTGAGGGGCTCTGCCTAACATGGATTGGGATTTTGTTCCAGAGTGAGGGGAGCCTCTGAGATATGAATTTGTCACTCCAGCATGTCCTATTTATTTCTGTGTGAGGTTCAAGTCCCTGGAGCGTGTAGCTCTAAGGGATTTGGATTTCCTGAGGTGAAGCATGTCCATTAATTCTGGGTTGGACATGGCTTTATACGTCAGGTATTGAAATGTTATGATACTGAAGGTTACTTTGTGCATTGGTGTAAACTGCTGTATATAGAGCAGCTTGCCCAAGTGGTTACCAATAACTTTGCTCACAGCCATTTCAGGTATATCATCCCCCTTCCCTTTATACTTGCAGGTGAACCTCTTAGACCCTTTATAAGACAGAATTGCCAATATTGGGATATCACAGTTAAGGGAGACCCCCTATCACTGGTTTCTGGTTTGCTGATAACGGTACTATGTGAGTGGTCAACCCACAATTATATTTAATGAAGATTATCAAATTATTCTAGGACAATGGTAGGTTATCAGGTTAGACTCTAAAGAGAAATCAAACTGTACCTCTCCCATTTGAAATCTCTTGAGCAAGGGATGAAAGACAGTATCATCCAACAAGGACTAAAACTGCTTTTGACTCAAACCTGTCTAGGAATAAGGGTCTCGGGACCTTTGCAGAAATCTTTAAAATAAATCTCAGACCTGATTTGGAGGCATGTCAGAGTAAGATCAAATTCTGGGCCAAATGGCTTCTTTCATTCTTGGCAAGAAAATCTTCCATATGGATATGTCTACGTCCAAGGTTTATATTGCTTACTAGATGTATATTTTCTTTAGTCAGACACCCTTTAAGTTGCAAAAGTTATTTTTTAGCTTTGTTTGGAACAACAAGAAAATCAAATAAATAACTAGATAGATGAATAAATAAATAAATAAATAAAACTATATGGATCCTCCCTGAATTCAACCTAATCATTTTACAAGCAAAACCACTACCTGCTAGAGAGATAAAGAAGTTGTGGGACCCAGGAGGGCTAGGGAAAAATGTTACAAGTCTACTTAACCAAGAAGGACCTACTGACAAACCAGTCAGAAATATGGAGTCAGATATGAGCCATCAGAAAATTTTGACTAGCAAGGGATAATAAATTGGAAAAGGATAACAGCCGTACCACTACACATAACTGAAAAATGTATTTGTGATGCTATGTACATGACAGGAAAGGGTAATAACTGTGCTATGCACATGCAATGCAGGGGATACTACATGCCTGGAAGGGGACAGTAGTCATATCCCTTCACTTGACTGGAAGAAGATAGTAGTCATACCACTGTATATGACACAAAGAGAATAATGGCCATGCCGTTATACATGAATGCAAGGATATAAAAGTCAAATACCATTACAGGAAGAAGATAATAGGTTTACCATGCACATGACTGAAATAAGATAATGGCCTTTCCATGCATATGATTGGAAAAAATAATTCATGACTGAAAGATGCTTATAGGTGTACCATTGCAGAGAACATAAAAGGATATAATAGTCACAGCACTGCACATGGCTGAGAAAGGATAATACATGACAGGGACAGGATGATATATGACATAATGACAGGAACAGGATAATACATGACAGGAAGAGCTTTAATAATTATGACATGCACATGACTGGTATAAGAAATGATCTTGGAAGATGTATCCTGATCAGACTGATATTTTACCAAGTAAACAAATGGAATCCTTTGGATGAAACTGTTAGCCCACGTAAAAACAAATGGATTGTTTGTTATTAATTAGGAAAAAATTCACATAATGAATACTGTTGTGGATTTCTGACGATTTTCTTCAACTGGATGTTAAAGGAAGTCAATAGGTGAGACAACGGATGCTGCATACCTGGATTTGAACTCATTGTTTGATAAAAGACCTCCCATAGGACATGGTTAATGAAAGTAAGAGTACTGGCTGTAGAACTAAAATTTGTCTTCTGTATGGGGGGGGGGGGGTTATTTTACAGATAAGGTCAAAGGAAGGTAGTTAAAGGATCTTTGCCAAAAGTAAGGGACAGAGAAGTTGGTGTTTCAGTGTTAAAGCCTTCATTCTTCAGTGTGTATGTGTCAGACATCCTGCTAGAGGGTGAAGAAAAGTATTCAGTGAATATATTAAAAAAATACAACCTTGTTGAGGTGAAAATGAGATTCTGAATTGACCCATGGAAGGTAAATAGATGGGCATTTAATTTATATTTGGGGTTTAGTGTAAAAAATGCCAGGATCAACTTTAGGGATCAACAGTCTAAACTGTCCTTTGAAATGTTGTAGGAATAAGTCTTGAGAATGCAGACCAGAGGAAGGTTCTGGTGATGGCAGCTGTGCCCAAAGTACACCACCGAAGCAGCATAAGAGAATAGCACAAAGCCAGCTTTGTGATAGACTACCTGTGTTAGGGGAGGAGACTTGCCTGAGGCAGATGTAATCCCACCATTATAGAGCGCACATGAAAAACTGTGTGAGGTTTTCAAGCCATTCAGAAAAAAGGAGCTTATATTTGATGAATGGGTACAGGAAAAGGTAACAGATGTATACAGTGGTCAGATTATTAAGACAAGCTAAATGGAAAAGGATGCATGCTTTTAGCAGAAATTGTGAAAGGCAGACCTAGGATCAGTGAGAGACAGTAGGAAGAATGGGGCACCAAAAAGGGACACCAATGACTTTTGAAGGAGATGCATTTAAAATCAGACATCAGGAAACTCATGGCTAAATTTTAGGCTGTCTTTGTGGGCCATTTTATACCTAGCCAGTTTCCCTTTTGCTGCTTGAATTAACCTATTCTGTCCTTGGAAAGATTTTCAGCCATAGAACACAGAATAAGTAGAAGCTTTAGGTAGCTAAGGGATAACTGAAGAGTAGGTAGGTGAAGGTATACGCATCCTCGAGATGTGAGATGCACTATACATGGAATCTAGCTAGATTACATCAGTGTCTGCTGACAATGCTGTATGCTCACATGTAGAATGGTGCAAGTTCTGTGGATTTACCAGCGCCATTACCATAGATAAAATACTGCATACTCTACCATGATGAAACTGGCAAAAAAGTCACAGTACGATGGTGTGAAGATAGGGGAAGATGATTGAAGGCTGCCAGCCTACTCAAATAGAATTTGCTAGATAATTCTGGTATTTGTAAATATAAATATAAAATACAGGCTTGTTTCTTAAATGAAAGAAAATACTGTAAAATGAGAACTTCAAGATTGTAGCAACATTGCCTTCTGCTATAAGGAGAACTAAGCCAAGCATTTCAAATGTTCTTTGAAATTAAAATTATGTTTTGTATGTCCTTTGAAGTTAGAATTTGGAGTCCTGCCTATTGTTTTAAGGCTAAAGTTAATGACCAGAATTTACATGTGGAATGTCCTTTATTGCTCTAAATGTAAAAGAATGTAAATGTAGTTAATGTGTAGCCCGGGAACTCCAGGAAGGGTGAAAAAGATGATGTAATGTTTATCAGAACTGGAGTTTCAATTTAAACAGTGAGAACCAGAGATTGTTAAGCATTTTGATCTGACTATTCAACTCAGCACTGCCTTGCTCTATGTAAGTAAGTTATCTTAGAATTATGTTTTCTTGCAGAAATAGCTAGGACTATAAAGGTTAGACTAAGTGTTTATCTGTTATGTCAGAACTGTACTACTGATTTATTTTAAGTTTCTGTGTGATCTCCGAATTCTTGAATAGCACTGTGGTATAGTATTATTGTCTTGTATTTTTAGTATTTATTATTAAATATTTTTCAAACCTTTCACCTGTGGCTGGTTTGTGTAGAGATAAGTAAGCTCTAGAGTACATTGCATATATATAGAGTTTATTGTACAAGGCCACTTTAATAAGGCTTAGACTGATTAGTCGCACTTACCAGTTGGATAATAATATTGCACAGTAATAGTTGGACACCCTTTTAAGGGCCTTTGGGTAGCGGATAATTATTAGCTGGTGGTGGCAGTAATTACTAACATGTGGTCTGGGTAGAGGGGCACAGCTGAAGCATCTGTGTCAGCATTTCCCAGAAGTGTCTGTGAAGTTGTATAACTACTTATCTCAAAGTGTGTGTCAGCTACTTGGTCAGAGACACGAAGCACTGGTTGGACAGAGAGGGTACTGGAGGTTAGCTTGCCAGCTAGGCTGAGATCTGGACCCTATAGCTGTGCCAGTGGGGAATCTGGACCCTATAGCTGTGCCAGTGGGGAGTCTTATTGGGGACCTAGAGAGCAAGAGAGCAACCAGCCAAAGACTGACTGAGATCTCTGTGTGCACTTAAGGGAAATTGTACTTTACTGAGTGTATTTGTTATCCTTTCCTCTCTGGTGTTAGTGGTGAGGATTGAGGCTCCTTGATTGCTGGGCCAGGGTGCAGCAGTCACAGATGGCATTTCAATCATCAGTCTAAAGGCAGTATCACTTCCTCTTAGGGCCATTTGTATTTACTGGATTAATGGAACAGCAGCAGAACTGTCAAGCTATCAAGTCATCCTGTCAGTAAATATTAACAAAAAATCTCTCTCTCTCTATCAATCTATCTATCTATCTATCTATCTATCTATCTATCTATCTATCTATCTATCCATCTATTGATTATTCTGTCATCAAATGTCAAAAATTGCAAAAAACAATACTCCAAACACTGTAAGAAAAAGAATGAAGGCACATAACATTGACCGCATAAACATCCCACAAAAAAACACAGCAAACACATTATGATCCCCCTGAAAAAAAAAAACAACATACACATAGAAAAAAGTGTTCTGAATGGCCTATCCGCACCCCATACAGCTCCCCGACTTAAAAATACCAACTCTACAATTGCACCAACTCAGAAAAAGAAGAAACATTCCTGTAATTGGGAATTACTGCCAGCACACAAGGAGAAAAGCACTGGCATTGATTCCCTAACAGAAGTATCCATTGCAGTGCTAAACTCCACAGCACAACCCAACACACAATAATAAGAGTAATAATAATAAAACCATCACATAGACATTAAAACCCTGTAGTTAAACATTTTACAAATAAACTTCAGATCAGCATAATAGTTAAATACACATACCAGCATTTGCTCTTGCCATCAGTTGCTCAAAGATAGCAGCAGCTGCAAAATAGTTTCACAATCTGTGCATTTAGACAGATGCACTACACCAATCTGTCTGTCTCTCTCTTTCTCTCTCTCTCTCTCTCTCTCTATATATATATATATATATATATATATATATATATTTGGATCTAGGACTTATGCACGAATGTGCAAAGTCCAAAATCCATAATGACTGAACATATATTAACGAAAGCGCTTTCACCAAAAAAGCACTCTCGTCAATATATGTTTAAAAAAAAAGAAAGAAATCTGCATTTATGCAGAGGGGCTTCACCCCCCCCTGCACCCACCTACACCCCCCTACTTTAATATTCTCACTCCGAGACCACACTACAGTGAGGAAAAGGGAATGTTCCATAATCCACACCATAGTGCGGTTTCGCAAACAGGTATACTTACGCGAAAGTGCTTCTTCGGTGAAAAACACTTTCGCGCAAGTATGCCAAACCGAAATTAGTTTTGGTGATTTTGTCTTCGGGGATGTGTACGGATAAATATATATATATATATATATATATATATATATATATATATATATATATATATATTTATTATGTGTGCATGTTACACAGAAATAGAAAATTACAGAATAGGCTTGATCTTCTAAATCAAAACTATGAATTTATGAACCGGTGAACCAGATATATCTGAAACAATTATATTCTGATAACTTCCAGCATAGAGGAAATATAAGCAGCACTATGCCCTTTATCCATGCTAGTGAATACTGAAGTAACTATATATTTATAATCTCTCTTTCATGGGAACAGCAGTGTCACTGAACCTAGGGTGGAGTACAACAATAACACTGTTATTATGTCATATCATGCAAGTGAGAACCATGCATATGATGGCTCCATACTGCAAAGGAGGGAGATGTATGACACCATGGTTCTATTCATCACATGGGAAGACGATTATTGGAGCCCTTTGAAGGCAATGTTTTGTATAGATTTTTGGTAATCATTTTACTGGAAATAGCTTCAAAAAGTAGATCTACATTGTTTTATGCATTATTTTATCTCTACGTTATGCATAGCCTTTTGTCCTACCTCGTAAGTATTATACAAGTTTTGCTATTTATTGCTTTGAACTCTCTCAAACACATAACGTGTCTACTTTTGCCATATTGTGTGACAAGTTCATATTTTAGTTACCTTTCCTCCATTCAATTTAACTTCCTAAGGTTCAGGAATTATTTACCCTTTCTAATTAAGATTTTGCTCACCTAAGATATACCATAACAATAAATTAACCTATAAATCCAGGATGAAAAGCCAAGCAGGGCAGTTTTGAGTTGAAGACACATTCAGTACTGCTGGTCTTATTACTTGAAGTTCACAAGTGCCAGGCTCATGATTTTGAAAATGGTTGCTCTCCTAGGATCTAATTTCTGCCTCATGAATTAGTTTTGCATATATTAAAATTGTACAAATAAGCTGTTGTTTACATATTTTGTTGAATATGGAAACTATGTATATAAAAATAAGGCACATTCTTTATTTGACTGAAAAAATACAAGTAAGATCAAGCAGTCAAGGTTCATCTTCTGTCCATTTTTAATTATTACAATTTACAAATCATTTACACTCTAAGTAAATATCTACCTAAAAGAAAAATAAAAAAATCACATAAAAGCTACATTGTATTTTTGAATAAAATGCATACGTGCTTTTTTAATTATTGTATTTTACAAATAAAATACTGCAATGATTTTAATAATTAGAGTAATATAACTAATTGGAAATGCAAGCTACCTATGTTTCTTATTGAGTAAACAAAATACAGAAACTAAATTATATATTTTATTACATAAAATAAATGCAAATTAAGAAAATGCAACCTGTTTTATTTAAGTTCCTTACTGAAATAAGAGTCCCAAAACAAATAAATAAGAAAAAATATAGGAGAAGAGCAAGTGCTTCTCCTTTAAACTTATTTTGGAGGCTGGCAAGCCCCTCTCTTGAACTTACACATGTCAGTATTCCAAGAAATAGTTATCTATTTCTTTCAGCCTTTCAGTGTCTGCATTTCAGAACTCAGAAATCCAAGTCCTGACATTTCAAATTATTAAGCATTAATCCACAACTGGGTGTGGGTATCGCAGGCTTTACCCACAGCTGGTGTGGAGTGATCATGAGGGCAAAGCCTGAGTGATTAAACAAAGCTAACCGTGGGTAAATCCTGTGATCCCCACAACCAGGAGTGGATTATTGCTTTTACACAATGAGATTATTTAAGAAAGAAGTGTCTTACCTTTCTTAAGTAATCTCATTGTATAACAGCAGTTCATTATGATAGAAAAGTGGATGACGAAGGGAGTGAATTATCTGTCTCTCTATGGATCTCCTCTTTTTCTTAAGAAATTCTAATATCTGGTATTATTGACTGAAAAAAATGTCAGTGATTAACCAGAAAATCAAACATTGTATGTCAGACAGGACAAAAATATAAGAAAAATCAGAGATTTTCTATAAAAGTCCAGACAGTTTAGACATATGGTCACTAGCAGTAATGACTGAAAGTATTACCAGAAATCATAAGTCTCAACCATCCAGACTTGCACAAAGTCTCTTACATTCCTCAAATCTCTGCCCACTCCCATATAAAAGATTTCATTGATAAACTAAAACATATTCCAATAATAGAAGAAGCAAAATCATGTAGACGTCACCACAGCAGAGAATAAGCAGGTTATACTTAATAAGCTTTTATTGATAAAACAAATAAAATATGATGAGCACTTTCGGCATAAACTGCCTTCTTCAGATCGTGTAATGTAAAGACCACCAATGGTTTAAATAACATTCAAAAACCAATCATAATGAGGCTTTAGTCACTTTCTTTTTCCTTTGGTTTTTACTTCCAATCACAATGTAGCATCAGTGAACTTATTTGCATGAGCTAAGGAGAACAAGATCCTGTAATTGATGCTTTAATGTTAGCCAATCATTTGTCTAACTAATGGTATTATATCCAATAAAGATGCTTCTATGTTCTACTAAGGGTTCAGAATTACTGTTCTTCTGACAACCAATCCTATACTTCGCATTGGTTGTTATTTCCAATTGCAATACAGCCTTAGTCAGCTTATTTACATAGATTGAAACTGCTATTTGGCACTATAGCCAAGACCAACCAATCATATGTCCCACTTTAGTTCTCACTTCCAACCACAATGTAGCATCAGTAAACGTATTTGCATAAACTCGAACTGCTGTTTTATACTATAGTCAGAATCACTAAGAATCCTTGTATGTCAGTAAAGTTAATACCCATGCAAAGATTTAATAAGTACTTGATAAATATAGTTTCATCCTGTTCTCCTTAGTTTCTACTGCAAATATCAATAGATCTGAAGCAAAGCTTCCAGTAGTTGGTTGGTCTTGGCTATAGTGGCTAACATTAAAGCACCAGTTACAAGAAAAAAAATTACATTCTCTGCTGTGGTGACATCTACAGGATTTTGCTTCTTCTGTTTTCCCAGCCTGAGACGCTTCAGTGTGTGGGATATATATTCTCAACATATTCTAATAATGGCCATGATTTGTATAATCTTTATTAATTAGGTACATTGATAGTATTAGTTCTAAATAAAGAAATGCAAACTATCTGGTATTACAGCTGTTACATTAGCACTGAATCCAAGCTCCAACTTCTGCTGAGCAGTGAAGTGTTTTATAAAGCTTAGGACACTCATTATAGATTTTGTTTTATACTACATACATGAGATATACAGTTTAAAGCTGCCGTTATACAGACACCAATGATTATCTGTCAGCTGGTAACTTACAACAGTGAGTTTATGCAGTACAGACTATTTGCTTCCATAAATGCTTTGTTTAGCCCTTCTGATTTTATTCAGATTCTCTGTCTAAATCTATCATTCCTAAAGCTTAATGGATTTCAGCAAAATATAGACAATTGTAACCTTGTCATCTATACTGTGCACATTCCTTCATGCTGCAACAAATTAGGTGTCACTTTGGTCTAGTGAGATGAAAATATTAAATGCAATTTTCTATCGAAAGTGTGTCCAGAGAATTGTTGCTCTGATAGATTATCCAGTATTTGTCCGTGATCTGGAGGCAGAAGCCAGATTACTTTATTTATGAATTTCTTTTATGTCTGCCCTATTTAATTTATTTTGGGTTTTCTGAATATTTGTGTGTTGCTCACTGTAACTCAAAAATGACAGAATTAGATTACAATTGATACTAAACGTATGCTTTTTATCGTGTGTTGCTTGACCTTATTTATTAACTAAAAAAGGTGGGGATTTTTTATTGAACGCACCACATCACTTTCTGAATGCTTTCAGCTGATGTACGAGTGACGACTGCTGAAGGAATGTCAACAATACTAGTAACACATACCATTCAGAGTATGAGTAAAAGAAATAATTCAATTTCCTTATGGGTTTACATTATTATCAGTATACTCTGATAAATCCCTGTTAGCATGCCATTCTTATACGTGCACACACACACACACACACACACGCACACATGCACACACGCACACACGCACACACACACACACACACACACACACACACACACACACAAACAGACACACAAGGGTCTACTTTGTAATTTCAAAGTACCACAATGTCGGCCCTTAAGACAACAAGAAGAAAATGTCAAGACAGTTTTTCCTGAAAATGTAGAATCTCAAATATTAGAATGTTGAAATGTAAGTAATTATTCTGCGGTGTAGATGTAAACTGGTCAGTGTTTCTTTAAGGTATATTAGTTTTGTCAAAAATAACTATGGTAGCCATTATGTTGTGAAGTAGTGAAGTTTACAGTAGGTGTGTAGTATTTCAGGGTTTGGAAAAGGAATTGTTCTTGTTTTAAGTTTATGGTAAGTGAGGTTTGTACATCGGAGTATGTAAGTGACAGTATATCCTCCGGATTCAGTAAACTTCCATGCAGGAATAGCTTATTCCTACAGGGAAGGGACCATTCCTATGCAGCACGGCAGCACACCATCCATATTCATGAAGGCATGCTGCCATGCTGTAATACGGTAAGGTTATGTTTACAAGTGCAGGGGGGGTGTCTTAGAGCAGTGTTCTCACAATACACATGCCCCCTGCACACCAGAATTGCTGTACGGCAATTTAAATAGTGCGAGATTGCTCGTTACACTTCTCAACCCGTCAGAGTAAGAACTCTGAATAAAGCAATAAGGGACAATTGCTACTACAAACCTAGAAAGTTGATAAAATAACAGGTTTAGCATTAGCATGAATTTTCGGAAGGGTATGAAGTATATAAGGCACACCTCTCAACCTGTCAGAGTAAGAAATCTGGACAAAGCCATAAGGGACAATTGCCACTACAAACTTAGAAAGTTGATAGAACAACAGGCTTAGCATTAGCATGGATATTCTGAAGTTTACGAAGTAAAAAAAGCAACACATTTTTTTTTTCTCATCTGCAATAAAGTTTAAGCGTAGCTGCATGGGTGTGCCCATTGCTTAACTATGCTTAGTCCAGCTGAACAGCACAATAAGTTAAATATCAACAGACATCCAACATAAGCAGTAGTGCAAAAGTGTAGTGGTTAGAGTGCATGCCTTGCGTCTAAGTATGCACGGTTCAAGAGTCACCAAAGCCATTTCCATTTTGTATGTGTATTCATTACAGTTTTAATTTATTTGTATATTTATGTAGGAAGTAACTTATATTTCTCAACCAGAATAGTGTATTAGGCCCAGATGTGAGGTGTCAGTCTAATAAAGTAGTGAAACCCCCATATAAACACAAGTGCCCCATACAGTATAGCCACACAAGAAAAATGTAATGAAAGCACATTAGGTGATGTTAGGGAAGGTAAACAAATGTTTAATATGTAATGAATGATGAATCAATCCCATACAGGTGGTAGTCTAATAAAATAAAACATAAGCAATGCTAATCATGGCAAGCTATGCTGACTGGGTGTAAGCATTGTGTACATATGAATGCTAAGCAAAGAGTATCCCAGCTAAGTTGATTTGCCCTTTGATAGGCAGTGCCGAATCTGCCCCTTTAAGCACTGCCAACCTTAGCTAAGCAGGTTTCCCCATACCATAGCTTAGTTCAGCATATTCAAAACCATCCAATCATGGCAAAGGGCAGGAAATTGGCTGTATTTAAACCTCACAGGTGGGAATACAGCTCATAACTGGTTGTAGCTCCCCACTGTAGGCAGTGTGGCAGATGTTGGAGAGGGCATGCGCTTTTGGGCATTTCTTCTTGACTCCTTGTAAAAAAACATGACGTGAGACTGCTGCAGGACCAGTACCAGGGTTTCCAATAAAAAGCGGAAGCCTGGGAAAGTCTCACCCATGATCTCACCAGTGCCACTGGTATCCCTCAGACTGGTAAGCAGGTCCAGCACCATTATGCTGACTTGAAGCAGAGGAAGAGGGTGCTCTTGGAACAGTAGGTCCAAGAAGCAAGACAGAGGGGTGATGTCCCAGCAGTGTGTAAGTATTCATAGCAATAACTGTTTATCAAAGTCCTGCCTGTGTATGTGATGGATAGGTATTGTTTCTCTATTTTCATTACAGCTCCAGCTGAGAGGGCTGCGAACCAGGAAGCCCATGCCAGCAGGTTACAAGGCTGTGTCACGAGGATGGTGAGTAGCAATCTAGCTTGTACTATTCATTCCAAATAAATATAAAGGAGTAGTCACCTGGCATTATTAAAAACTGAATAAAGCAGACAATATTACAGTAATAGTCTCATATAGCTCATATATTAATAAAATGCAATTGCCTGTGAATATAAATCTAAACCCTGGGCTGGCTGTGTTTACCCTGCTATGGTATGATTTGAAATATGTATAGATTATGAATAGCAACTATAGCTCTGAAAGCATTAAACAATCCAGTCTCATCTAACAAAGCTAGTGCCTCTATAACACACGAGATTAACTGATATTACAAATGTCACACACCAAGATCTGATATGTGAATAACAAAGAGAGAATGAGAAAGAAATCATTCAAAGAAAAGATAGAAGTTTTGCAATAGCTCCCTGTGATGAAACACGCACTTGTCATATTTTTAGAAGACACAGCCATGGTTCGAATCCCAGGAGTGGTAGTAAGCTTTATGTATAATTTCAACTAGGATTTTGTGAAAATGTGTAGAAACAGTCAGGTAGTATTAGCAAACATTCCCTACACAGGTCTCCCGGGTAAGATAAGGTATAAAGCAGCTATAAGAAGGCTGTAGTTATACTGTGTCCAACTCCCATGGTCCAACCCCAAGGCTGCAAATGACAGCAAGATAAGTACATACACCAAGTGGTCTCCCCCAAGAAATATTTAAAAGCATCATGCTGTCACAGCTACAGATCCCTGCTAACAACAACCAGGGTGACCGATAGAAATCAAGGCAGAGCGTGTCAGTAGCACACACACACACACACACACACACACACACACACACACACACACACACACATACACAGTATGTGCACATATGTAACCCTTACTATGGGAATATGGGTAGAAACAGTCATGTATTATTAACAAACATTCCCTCCACAGGTCTACCAGGTAAGAGAAAGTTCAAAGTAGCTATAAGAAGGCTGTAATTATACTGTGTACAAACATACCACTGCCCAACCCAAGGCTATAGTTGTAATAAGACCTGTAGAGTAATGAGTAGATCAATGATCATTGATACTGTGACCTCTGCAAGAATCTACATCTGTTAACGGACATCTCTCTCTCTCCCCCACCTTATCTTCACCAATAATCTAAACACATAAATGAATGACTATGTTTTCTGCCAAATCTACTGTTGGGACATGTGTCCTGTTGTTCTAAAAAAATGTTGAAATGTATTCGAATTAATGTTCCCTGTTCAAATACTATCATCGGTGGCCTGTTGCTATCAATGTAACCTGCATGCTGGTGTAATTCCCACTGTGGTTCCATATATGCATGTGTTCTGTTTGATATGCAAATATTCAAATGTGTATATATTGGGTTAATGGGAATACATATGCATGCTGTTATTACTAATCCTGGAATGTGTTAACCATTACTAGCCAACATAAGTTCTAAAACTGCAACACCATAGCACATCAGGGAAGGGTGATCCCAGATCTGCCTCTCCCGCCATATCTGGCCATGGCATCGGACCCCAACCCATTTGGGACCGACCTCAGGGCCTCCTCATCCGTTATTCCTGCACCACCTTCAGTTGGAACCACCTCAGGGGATGGGGCTTGCCCCCCGGGTGTGAGCACAGACAGGATCCTGTCACCTGAAGCCAAGTCCAGGTCTGGTATGTTGTGAGCTCCGCAAAGAATTTGGAGATTGGCTATGCCAGCTTGAGGGTTGCATGGTGCATTTAGAGTGTCAGCCCCCAGCACAGCCACCTTTGGGGCCATGAAGGTGCAGTGGTGACTGCCCATTGGTGGGGACCTCAGTCCCACTGTATCCATTTGCGGGCTCATGGGCTTCTAATTGCCAAAACCCCCTCCCCATCCAAGGTGTTTACTCCCCATATAAGTCCCTGTATGCTATCTTGTTTGTCTTGTCTGTCTTCCTAGCCAACCTACCTCCCCAAATATACCTATTATCCTTTCCCAACATCCCACTCTCACGTTAAAAAAGTTCCCTAAAAAATGTCGTCCAATACATAGCTGTCCATTTCATAAACATGTCCACTGGACACATGTAATCTGGTCTAACTGGCTTCAAAACACATTATTATTGTCCTCATCCCTCTCTCAAGGGTTTGAGTATCCAAATATACCTCCAAATTCAATATATATATATGCACAGCTGTTGCTGTAGAAGATATGGACAGCTATGGACGTTCCCTATACCCATCCTGCACATCCTTAGCTACTTTCCCTATTGTCTTTCCCTCTTTGTGCCCCATTTTTCACCACTTTACTATCACCCATTTTTCTTTTCTTTTAAAGAAATTATCATGGGGAAAGTGGGAGTAAGCTGTTTTAAGCAGTAGTAAGCAGGATTAAGCCTGTTTGCATTGAGCTAAGCAATGCCTACACGGATTAAGCACTTTTAAGGCTAACTGTCTGTAAGCATAGTTAACTGGAAGTTAGCATTGCTTACCACCACGCAAACCCACTTACAACTTGCTTAAATGTGCCTTAATCACTCTGTATACAACAGCCCTTATTCGGCCCAGCAACAAAATAATCAGTATTTGCAAGTTTTGAACCCAGGACCGTGCATACCATAGCCACAGCAATTTACCACTAAGCTATCTGAGCTCTGGATATGTCAGATGTTTTTTCAAACATATCATGCAGCACAGTCTTTCAATGGTAGGGAAACTCTTTTTATATATATATATATATATATATATATATATATATATATATATATATATATATATATGGTATGTAGTGCAGTCAGACATTGGATCCATACTCTGAACCTCTTACTGCAACAAATCTGACCAAAGGCTGTGTAAATGGGGATAAAGGGGCCCAAACTGGGGACTTCTTGTAATTATTGCCCTTATCCCTTCCTCCACAGCAGATTTGTTATGTCTTGCATCAAAATGATAAGGCCTGCCAAGTCCTGGATACAGAGCCCTGTAAACTATGATCAAAGCAATGTAACATTACACCATCTGAGCCCTACAAAACAGTGATGACATTCCAAACATATCAGTTAGTACAGTCATCCAACAGCAGGGAAAGGAGTCTGTAGAATCAGTCAGGTAGTCTATATATACATACATATATATATATATATATATATATATATATATATATATATATATATGTGTGTATGGAGATGCATATATGTGGACAAATCTATACATAATATATATATATATATATATATATATATATATATATATATATATATATATATATATATATATATATATATATATATATATATATATGTGTGTATATATATATATATATATAGAGAGAGAGAGATACATCCACATTTATCTCCACATATATGCATACATGTATATATATATATATATATATATATATATATATATATATATATATATATATATAAAGGTGAATAAATACATACAGTTGTATATATATATATATATATATATATATATATATATATATATAGATATGTGTGTGTATATGCATGCATAAATATACAGAAATATATGACAGCTACAAATACATGCAATAAGAGGGTCATGCTGCTTCACACTGGAATTCTAAATCTGAAAATGCACTCACTGGATGTATTCCTTAAAATGGGGAACAATTACATCTGTGCTGTAACAGGGACCTGGTTAAAGGCAGCAGGAAGCACCCCTTCAGTACCAGTTTATAATTAATTCCACAATTTTTGGCTGCAGAACGTGGACTGAAGCTCCAAAAGTGGTGGTATTTTTATATTCATAAAGGATGCACACACCTCCAGAGTGGCAGACCAACATTATGCATTAAAGATCCTGCAGGCATAGCTGAGATTGGGTAAGACAGTGGTTCAGGTTGTAGCCTGCTGTAGGTCCCCATACATGTCCCAAGACTCATACTCCATGTCCATAAACACCCTGGAGAATATTAGTGTCTAACCTAACGCTATCATACTGGTTGACTTCAACTACCCCACCATTAACTGGGAAAGCTACTTATGTACTGATACACATGTCCATCACATAAACCTGGTCCTTCTTAACATGGGCGATTGTTGCTCTACACAAATAGTCAACTCCTCCATTGTTATATCTGAACATAAATTAAACACCTTTGGAAATCCACAGCCCTCCTACTCCCCTGCACAGGTAACCACCATGAAAAGCCTTTCCAAAGCTAACTATGGCCTCATAAAATCAGAGGAGGCTAACCTCACAGCAGCCATGCAAATGGAGACTAGTTGCATGACAGCCGAATCAAACAACAATGCACTATGAACACGTACACAAATCCATGGATACCACCTTACCCAGTACAACCAGGACCCTCACCTCCAAAAAAAGGAAGCTGATCTGGTGGTCCCCCTGCCATAAGGAAACTGTAGAATAGAAGGAGGGAACTGATATGGAATAAGGTGAAGCCATAAGACAGGAAATAAACCCTCATCAGCCTCAATGAAAAGTTAAGATTCCTCATCAAATACTTCAAAGTTAGCTGTGAGAACAGAATTGCAGAACATAGTAAAGACTACCACAAGGCCTCATACAGTTATGTAAAGAATCTCAAAGGTTCATAGGTAGGTACAAAGCTATTGGCCCTAGGGCCTATATAAACCTAGCCTAAAAGGTACCCTGGCATTCTCCACCCAAGAAAATTATTTTCCTGTGCCCCTGTCGAGCAGAGCCACAGAAGTGATCCCCGGGGTGAATTTCCTATTTCCCATCCAAGCCTCAAGAATTTTCTTGAAGAGTGCTAATGAGGAGCTTTGATTGATATAGATAGTTAGTTTGTTCCAGAGTATGGGAAGTCTCTGGAACAGAAATCTATCCCTCCAGCATATTCTGTTTATTGTTATTAAAATAAATAAATCAAAATAAAATAAATTGTGGTGACAAGGTTTAGGTCCCTAGAGCATGTAGATCGGAAGGATTGGAATTTTTTTAAGTGGAGCATGTCCAACAGCTCTGGGTTTGACATAGCTTTGTATGTTAGGCAGAGATTGCCTCTGATTAGCTGATATGATTTCCTGACTACTTTGGCGATGTGATTATCAAAGGATAGACTACTGTCCACCTGTATCCTAAGGTCTGTTATCACACTTTCAGTGTTAAGTAGACTACTGCCTATGTGGTAGCTCATGGGTACAGAGTTTTTACCAAAGGGGATGACAATGCACTTTTTGGCATTGAGCTTGAGGCCATGGCTTTGGCACCAGGCAGCTGTCTGAGTGAGCCCCTTTTGTAGGATGCCCACATCATTGGGAGTTTCAATTATGGCTTCTAGTTTGCAGTCATCTGTGAACTTCCTTCTGGGTTAGCCTGTACTTCAGAGAAGTAGATATCAAACAGGAGAAGACCCAGGACTGAACCCTGTGGTACTCCAATTGTCACTGGTCTGAAGTCAGATTTGGAGTCTGCTACTTTCCCAGTGTGAGATCTGTCATGTCTCCATGGCATTACCAAGATTTGTTCTGAGCTACTAGACAATGGTACCTCCCAGACTGTGCCAACAAATAATGCCAATATACTGGCTGGCTTCTTGAGTGTAAACGTTACTGCTCATGCCCCCCCCGAAGGACCAATCGCAATACCAGTACACCACCAGGCACCCAGTATTACTGCAGCACAGGTTAAAATACCACTGCCCAAGGCCAAGAATACAGCTTCTATGGGACCTGAGAATATTTTATTTTATTTATTTATTTTTTTTTTACATTTGTTGACCGGGCTAGTCTAACTGGATATATGTCCATTTTCAGTAGAGGCCCAGGGAGAAAAGCTCCAAGCATAGGCAGTAACAAAACATAGACTATATACAATAGTAACATGAGAATGCTATACATTGTTTAGATTGTACATGAGGATAAATTTGCACAGAGTCTGATAGTAGGTTTAAGTTGAAATTAAAAATCTGAGAAAAAGCAACATATGAGAGAAAATAAAAAAAAGTTCATGATTTTTTTTTCTTTTTATACTAGAAGGAAAATCTCATTAGGTTACCTTAGTTGTTTGTTAATAAGGTAGGGAACATAGAACAGTAGAGTAGAGAAGTATAGGGAGTACAACGGGGGGCACTGAGGTATCAGTCCGGGTTAGAGCAAGGACAAAGCCAATGTATTTTAACATATTCTTTTAGGTGTTTTTTAAAAAGCAGTGAGGAGGCAAGGGTTGAGAGTTCACTTGGAAGCTGGTTCCAGGTTTTTCCTACTGTGTTGGTGAAAAGTGAGTTCCCAGCTTTGTTGTTAGATTTTATAGTGGAAACTAGAAGCTTGTTAGCTAAGCGTAATGTTGCAAGATTTTTATAGGGAGTTATCAGATTAGTGAGGATTGGGGTATTATTAGGGTGGTAGAGGATCTTTTGTGTGATAACAAGTTGTTGACAAAGTAGTTGGTTCTGGAGTTCTAATCATCCCAGTTGTTTGAGGTTGTGACAGTGGTGAGCTCTGAAAGGAGAGCCAGTGGCGAATCTGGCTATTGTAGCTGTTTGATAGTTTGTTAAGGTTGTTCTTAGAAAGACTGGCATATATGGCAGAAGCATAGAACAGGCAAGATATCAGGTGGGTCTGGGCAATAGTGGTTCTGGCTATTGGGGTAAGGAAGGGTTTGATTCTATAAAGGGAGCCCAGTTTTCTGTTGACAGTCTTTATGGTAGTATTTATATGGTCATCCTAGCTAAGGTTGTTGTCTATTGTTATTCCCAGGAGACGGGTTATAGTGTCAGGGGAAATGCTAGTTCCATTATTAGAGGTTACTGAGAAGTGAATTTGTGGTGAGTTCTGGGTAGGAGCAAAGAGCAATAGTTTTGTTTTTTTTGGGGTTCAGGAGGAAGCAGTGTTCCATGAACCAAGTTTCAACAATGTTAAATACTGTCTGGGTGAGAGTCTAGACCGAGGTTGTGGACTTGGCTGAACATATGAGATTTGAGTCATCTGCATATTCAATGCAGGTGGCTAGAGGGATTTTGGCATTTAGATCATTAATAAATATGGAAAGAGAAGAGGGCCTAAGATAGAACCTTGAGGTACTCCAATGTTCACAGGCAGAGGGACAGAAAGATTATTATCCCAAAGCACAGCTTACTGTCTGTTTTCTAAGTAAGATGTAAACCAGAGTAATGCTTGTGGGTTAAGTGACTGGGCTTTTAGTACATTAATAAGCAGATGATGGTTGACCATGTCAAAGGCTTTTGAGAGGTCGATAAATAGTGCAGAGGGAAGAGAGTTATTGTTACGATTTTTGTTTATACAGTCTGCAAAGGATAGCAGGGAGGTAGTTGTGCTATGGAATGGTCGAAAGCCATGTTGCCAGTTAGCAAGTAGATTATTATGTAGAAGGTGATGAAGTAGTTGTTGGTGGATACATTTTTCCATTATTTTTGCTATTGGGGAAAGTAAGGCAATTGGTTGAAAGTTGGAGAACTCAGCAGATGTCCCACCTTTATGTAGAGGGATTATGTGGGAGACTTTCCATATGGAGGGGATTGTGCTTTCAGTAATAGATCTATTTATAAGGATGGAAATGGGATAGGCAATGGCTTTAGCTGCAATTTGCAGGTATTCTCCTGGTAGGCAGTCAGCAGAAGGTGTGCAAGTTTGAGTTTTTGAAGGAGGTTGTAAATGAGGGATATAGGTACAGGTTGTATACAAAAGGTAGGAACTGGATTGTTCGTGGTATTCAGTAGGGAAGTGGCTGTAGGTGGTAACGTATTAGCTAGAGTTTGAATGGCTTCAGTAAATTAGTTATTAAAGGCATCAGCAATTTGCTTAAAGTTATTATGGGTGATACCTGATGGGATGGGTGTTTTTGAGCGTCCAGGCTGAAGTAGTTTGTTAATGCCTGACCAGAACTTTTGTGGATTTTGTTGGTGGGTTTGTTGGAGGTAAAAGTAAAAGTTTTTTTGGTCTAGCAGAATGTCTTTTTTGGTGGCATTTCTCAACTGTTTTAAGTGAAAGTGATCTGATGGGTTTTTAAAGGCTCTACATTTAGCCCAAATTGTATTTCTTAGAAGGATCTTTTGTCTAGTTTGTTTTTTGAGCCATGGGGCTATTTTGGTCCTAGTTCAGGAGGTGCGGCAGGGGGCATGGTAATCTAGGATTTGAAGGAATCTAGTATTAAAGTAGGTCACTGCTTCATCTAGTTGAAGATGGTGTAGTGGTGTCCAGTTACATGCTTTCAGTTCATTTTGGAAGTTCTCTGATTGAAAGTTTTTTTTTTTGATCGGGAGGTTTTGAAAGTATTACAATTCGGGCTATGAGTTTTTTGTTTATTTATATAGGTTAGGGCATGGTCACTGATATAATCTGGAAGGATTCCTGGTTTGTAAGATTCAGGATGACTATTAATAAGAATCAAGTCAAGGCTGGATTCCTTACTGCTTGGTTTATGGATTATAGTAGGGGTGGTTATTATTTGTGAGAAGCCATAGAGATTTATGTGATAGATAGGATTTGGAGGGGGGTACACTTAGCCCAGTCTATATTAAAATCACTTAGCACAATGGTTTCCTGAGGTAGGTGGGTAGAGAGGCAACTAAGTATGTTTTCAAGAGTTTTGATGTTATTTCCAGGGGGAAGATAGGAGCAAATTAGATAGATAGATTTAGTGTTGTTGATTTAGAGTTTGGCAGTAAGGGTTTCAGCATGAGCATCTGTGGGTAGTAATGTATTGAAGGGTAAAACTTTGAGTTCTGATTTATACAAAATGGCTACTCCTCCACCCTTTTTCATTTTGCGGTCACATCTCAGGATGTTATACCCAGGAGGGGTAATTTCCTGGTCCTGAGTTGAGGGCGTTAGCCATGTTTCTATAATACAGAGAATATCGAATTTGTGTACTTCTAAGAGTGCATGAAGTTGGCTAATTTTGTTAATAATGCTATGGATGTTAAGGTGAGCTATCAGAAGGGAGTTAGAAGGTCTTTTTGGGGTAGTAGTTTCATGAGAAATTAAGTTATGTGGGTTACTGGGAATTCCTGTTTGGGGGCCAGGGTTAGGATGAATATAACCATCTAATAGGGGATGCTCTTGAGGTTTTAGAATTATTTTTAGGAGTTTGTAGTAGTTAATTAGGGTTTTCTTGTTATGGAAGTAAATATTATGGGTAGATCTATGGTACTTTGGAAGTATATAGATGGAAGTGGAGGTTATGTTAATGTGGTTAAAGGAGTTTCCATGAGTAATTGGTAAAGTTTTCTGGTAGGGGTGGTGATGTTCAGGCAGAGAAAGATGTTCGAAGAAGGTTAGGGTGTAAGGTAGCGTTAGAGATGCTAGAGTAGTACTTAAGAGTAGTAGGTGTGTGTGTGTATTGAATTATGTGTTGAGGCCTTTAATGTGTGTAGGATGAGAGGTAGGGTAGGTAGAGGGAAGGAATTTAGAAAATGCTAAAGTGGTGGTAGAAGAGAGCAGAAGGTATGTGCTGTAAGATGTAAAGAAAGTTAGGTGATGTTGAATTATATGGAAAGTGCAGATAGCAGTAGGAGAGAAAGTTGTAAAATGTTAGGTATACAGGATGAAGTAGTGTGGAGATGTTAGGGAGAGGGTAAAAAAAGGTGATGTGTAGTTTAAGGACTTAATGAGGTTGGGCTTAAGTTGGAGTTGTCAGTGATTGGGTGATGAGGGGAAGGGGTGTGGCTGGAGAAGTATAAGTTTAACAGTACTAGGGTTGGGTGGGAATTGGGGGTATGGTAGGGGGCGGAGTGAGCCCGTAGGGTGAAGGGAGCAGGGTCAGACCAAGAGGGAAAAGAATAGACTAGAAAAAAGAATCAGTCACTGGGACTCAGGGTAAGAATCTTATTATTCTATAAGGCAGTAGTGCTACGTGTGAAAGAGTAGGTAAGTAGTGGGAAATATTGTGGGGTAGAAAGGGAAGGACAAACAAGTCTACTGGTAATGGTAAAACATTGGAGAATAGGGAAATCAGGTAATTAGCGATCTTATGCTCTGAAGTTTGTTGCCACTTAGTGGCTATATGCAGGAAAGGCAGAGTAAAGAGAAAGCGGGGCTTGAGGGTTAGGTTTACAGATACTGAGGTCTTGCATTTAGTTGCAGAAGGCTATAGCCCTTAGATGCTAAAAATCTGAAAGGAGCCTAATGGTAGAACAGACATAGATTGGGGGGAGTGAGAGGTGGGAGGAGGACAAGGACTGCGGCAGGCAACTATCTCGCTCGGGAGGTAAGCTGCTGAGTGCAAAATTAACAGTCACACAACTCGTTTAATAGGCTACATACACTGTTGATTCCTTGGTAGTATAGGAGTATTCACACTGCTACACTCAAGCAATACCCTTGGAGTCTTCACGGTTTCAAATGGGAAGGAGCATTCCTTGTAAGTCTTTTAGGTTACATAAGGTGTTCTTAATATTGGAGGGGCATACCCGAGGACTCACAAATTTGAAAAAATAGGTGCTAGTAAATACCTTTACATACATAAGCACCATTAAGTGCGATGACAACCTAGTGAGGTAGAATATATGCTAAAATAACAATTCACACCAAGCTGTATACACTTACGGCGGGAAAAGCAATGTGATACAACATTAAAGGCAGTACAATCAATTAAAACTCTTTCAATAGTAAAAAAAAAAAATGCTAAGCGTAATGATAGAAAACACTAAAATTAACACTTGCTAAGCTGTTGGTATATAAAGTGAAAAACAATGCGATTACAACATGGTTGGCAGTAAAAGGAAATGCTAAACTTTGTCATTAAGAAAATACGATAAACAGTAACACACAAGACAAAGCAGGTATGTTAAAAACAGTGCGTTATACTAACAGCAGATATAATACACTACATATGTTCAATAATCAGCAGTCGCTAGGTCGTGGGGGTAACAGACACAGAGCCTAAACCAGGCAATTAGAACAAAACCACTCTAACTTAATGCTATGGCTACTGGGGAGACTACAAAACTAAGGATGCGTAACCCAACAGAAAAAAAGAAAACAGAGTACAAATCTAAGATATACTGCCTGCACAACAATACATTGTACAACTGTTACCTTTCCTTTTGTACTTTACAAGGAAATCACCTATCATGGAGCGAGACAAGCAGCCCAGTCATAGGACCTAATTGAGGGGGTAGTGGATTAACCTAAGGCATGAATTAAAAATGACGCCGTGGAGAGCACCACCTAGAAATAAACTAGTGGGAGGAAGTTGGCCTAGTGGGAGGGGACAAGGGGGGTGGGGGAGAGGAAAAAGACTAGAAAGGGGAATGGGAATATGAGGTAGAGAACCAAGAGGGAAAAGAGTAGACTAGAAAACAGAATCCGTCACTGGGACTCAGGGTAAGAATCTTATTATTTTATAAGGCAGTAGTGATATCTGTGAAAGAGTAGGTAAATAGTGGGAAATATTGTGGGGTGGAAAGGGAAGGAAAAACAAGTCTACTGGTAACTGTAAAACTTTGGAGAATAGGGAAGTCAGGTAAGGAGCAATCTTATGCTCTGAAGTTTGCTGCCACCTAGTGGCTATATGGAGGAAAGGCAAAGTAAAGAGAAAGCAGGGCTCAAGGGTTAGGTTTACAGATATGGAGGTCCTGCGTTTAGTTGCAGAAGGCTATAGCCCTTAGATGCTAAAAATCTAAAAGGAGCTTAATGATAGAACAGAGACATAGATTGGGGGGTGAGGGGTGGGAGGAGTATGAGGACTGTGACAGGCAACTCTCTCACTCAGGAGGTAAGCTGCTGACTACAAAATTAATAGTCACACAACTAGTTTAATAGGCTACATACACTGTGAATTCCTTGGTAGTATAGGAATATTCACACTGCTACACTCAAGCAGTACCCTTGGAGTCTTCACGGTTTCAAATGGGAGGGAGAGTTCTTTGTAAGTCTTTTAAGTTATATAAGGTGTCCTTAATACTGGAGGGGGACACCCGAGGATGCAGGACTGTGGATTTCTTGGTAGTATTGGAGTATTCACACTGCTACACTCAAGCATTACCCTTGGAGTCTTCACGGTTTCAAATGGGAGGGAGCGTTCCTTGTAAGTCTTTTAGGTTATATAAGGTGTTCTTAATACTGGAGGGGCACACCCGAGGATGCAGGCTGATACTGTTACTGCTGTGGTCCTCAGTTCCTGGCTGGAATATTTATGTTGTTTTTATCTAATTGTGTTCCTGGCTTGGTTTGCCTTTGTGAGATCCCTTTGTGCTCCAATTTCAGAAAAGGCAGCAATGGTAGGTGAAAACAAGCAGCCTAAACTGCAGGACCAGCACAGAGGAGCTGAGGATACTCAGGACAGGATTTAAATATCTGTGTTCTACATGAACTACACAGTGACTTGGCACCTTACCTGTGTGCCTTGTTCAAGCACAGCCTCACCTCAGGCTTTGTCCCTACTGAATTGTGCACTGCTACAGTCACCACTCTCCACAAACGAGATATAACTACAGACCCTGGGAAATACCACCCCAACTGCCTAACAAGTCTGTTATGAGCAGCTATGGAATGCATCATCATGCACCTAATAAACAGGGATATGGCAATCTTCAGACTCAGGATCCCACACAGTTTACCTTTGTAAAGGGTAGGTCATACCTGCTCATTCAACCTGGTCAACTTCTTGGCGTCAATCACCTGAGCTGTGAATGAAGGCAAGGCGACACATACAGCCTACATTGATCTGGCCAAAGCCTTTGAAAACAGTCACCACTCGCTAAGCTCGGCATCAACCCCTATATCACTAGGTTGGAACAGAGGCACAAACACAGGGGTAGATTGGACATACTGCTGTCATGCATTGAGAAATCTGAAAATGTCACTGGGTTTGTATTTACATCCTTTATGATGAATATGACATCAGTAATACCAATAGATGTGAGTATTTACTGACTGCATTCCCCAGATTCCACAACTGATTTACCAAGGACACCAACTGTCTGGTGAACACACAAAACATAACAGGCAGACATGTGAACAGACTGTGGATAGCGTGCCAGTAGAGAGGTATGTCAGAGACATATCACTGTGAGTCATGACGTCACACACTAAATGCATGCCCACACAAACCCTGTCAATCTGTCAATCCACCATATGTATAACAGCATTGATAACATAAAATCAGTTCAGAAATCTGGAGATATGTCCCCCATGTGGGTTGGCTGTCTCCACATGTCCTGTCCAAAAATTTCTACTTGAATTGTAGAAATTCAGCATGCCCTTCAGGTCAGGGGTTTTCTTGAGATAGTACAGAATTAGATGAGCTAGGCTGAGTTGATGGTACCTTAATAGGTTCAGAAATTCAAGCCAGTGCAAGGCTTGTAGGGAAAGGCAGTGGTGGGATTGTGATTTGTCATTGGTAGCAAATCTATCAATTTTGTTGTAATGGATGGAATGTTTATTAAGGTCAGTTTTGTAAAGATTAGTTAGAAATGGGGACGCATAAAGTCGAGTAGATAGGAGGTGGGTCCTGGCTATTGCAATTCAAGATTCGGTGGTTAGATAACTTTTACAGTGATAGAGGGAAGCTAGTTTTTTGTGGACTTTAGTGATGGTTGTTGTTATGTGCTTTGTGAATTTGAGTTGCTGGTTAATGATAACTCCTGGGAGTTTAGCCTCAGTGACGGGTGATTTGGGTTTTGCTGGTGGAGAGTTTAGAGAAGGTAAGGTTGCTCGTTTTAGTAGAGTGGAATAGCATCAGTTGTGTTTTCTTGGGATTTAGTATGAGTTGTGAGTTGTTAAGCCAGTTCTCTATTTCAGAGAAGGCCTCTTGCGCTTTTTGTTAGAGAAGTTGGATGTTGGGTGCAGAGCATATGAAAGTTGTGTCGTTAGCCTATTGGACTATGTCAGCTTTAGAGGTAGCTGAGTGGAGCTGGTTTGTGTAGATATTAAAAAGGAGGGGTCCTAGGATTGATCCGTGTGGCACACCTAAGGAGGTTGGGAGTGGGGGGATAGAGAGTTATACCATTTGACGGATAGTTTGTGGTTATCTAAATAGCTATTAAACCAGAGGAGGGTGGGGTTGTTAAGGATGAGGTCAGAGAGACAAGACAGTAGTTTATTATGTGAGACTGTGTCAAATGCCTTGGATAAATCTAGGAAAGTAGCTGAGACAAATTTACCTATATTACTGTGGAAGTTTATAATATTGGTAAATTTGAGTAGGGCAATGGTGGTGCTGTGGGATGGGCGAAATCCGTGTTGTGTTGAGGAGAGAAGGTTTTTGGTGAGGAGATAGGAGAGAAACTGGTGATGAATACATCTTTCTAGGATCTTAGAGAGGGGCGAGAGAATTGCAATTGGTCGATAGTTGGAATGTTCTAAGGAGGGGCAAAGTTTGTGGAGTGGTATGATATATGAGGTTTTCCACAGGACTGGAATGGTGTGTTTAGTGATGGATCTATTTATTAGAAGTGAA
>NC_056744.1:1203509580-1203572080 GCF_019279795.1 Protopterus annectens | reverse complement strand
TTTAAGGTAACTTTCTGTTGTTAAAAAACAAATTAATAAGTTAATATATCTAATATTTACTTATAGCAACTCAATACATATAAATCCTAATAATTTCGTCCACTTGTAAACATAAACATAAACATTTAATTGAAAATAAATTACATATAGCAACATTTTAACATTTTAAAACTTCTTTAAAAACTTTTAAAACCTTTTATCAAAACGTATTAAGTGGATGCAACTAATCATGTCTCAAATGTGAGACATGTTAACTTATCAAATAAGTTGAGACCTCAATTTTAACATGGGTTTAATCGAAATATAATCGTTCAAACCCGGGGGTCTACAGGCATCCAATCTAAATTGCCATTCTGTTTCCAATGCCCCCACTTTGTTAACTATATCACCCCCTTCATCACAATCTAACACACGTCCTATCACAAAGAATGTGAATTTGTTAAAATTTGTACATTTCGTACTGTGCAAATAAAGTGCATTGTGCTTATCCTTCTTTTTAATGGATCTAATATGTTCTGCGATCCTATCCTGTAACCTTCTTATGGTCTTACCCACATAATATGCCTCACAGGAGGAACATGACGCCAAATACACTAAGTTCTTTGTACAACAATTACATTGTCCTGGGCAGGGGATGGTGTGTTTATAACCATTCACACACACATAGGTGCTCTCATTAATCTATCTACACCATCTACAAAAGCCACATCTTTTCATGATAGACTTAAACTTGCTCTTGCTCTTTCTTTCCAAAATGCCTTTTAAATTTTCTCCCCTACTATATACAAAAACTGGTTCTAAGCCCCAAATTTTCTTAATCTCATCACTTAGTGCAAAATTCCATATACCTTTTATAATATTTGTCAATTCAGGCGATTTGGGATTGTATTTTAAAATCATTTTTGTATCTGATCCCTTTATTAAACCATCAAATTGTTGTTCTTTCATTTGTACTATCCCAGTACATAAAACTGGTGCATATCTCCCACTCCTTTCCCTCAAAACATCCCTTCTAACACTTAGTAGGAGCTTGAGCGGGTACCCTTGATCCAAAAACATGCCTATTAGTTTAAATAACTCCATTCTAAATTGTGTGTCCTTACTAACCAATCTCGAAGTTCTCACCATTTGCCCTTTAACAACTCCTTTGCAATGGTGAAATGGGTGGCAACTAGTGAAATGCAGTAATGAGTTTGAATAATTCTCTTTTCTAAAAATGTTACTTTCGAAACCTCTTAATGTTTTACTGATAGTAAAATCCAAAAAAATAATTCTTTCTTCATTCCATTGAAATGTAAACTTCAAAAATTCTGTCGTTGTACCCAGAAATTCCACAAACTCAACCACAGATTGCTCGTCACCCTTCCATAAAATTAAAATATCATCCAAAAATCTATTATACATTAATATGTTCCTCATGTATCTCTCAGATGAAAAAATGTGTGTTTTCTCCCATGTAAGTAAAACGGCATTAGCAAACACTGGCGCACATCTTGCACCCATCGTAACTCCTGACATTTGTTGGAATAAATCCCCTTCAAAAATAATGAAATTATTTTTGAGAACCAACTCCATCAATCCAAGCAAAAAATTAGCTTTTGTTCCTTCCATCAATCCATCATCAGTGATCGCTTCAAAAAACATCTCTAAACCTATACTGTGCGGAATGACAGAGAATAAGTTCACAACATCTATAGTGAGAAACCCAAACTCAGTATTTCCTGTCTCCAAATTTTTCAGCCTATCAAGACAGTGCCATGAACCTCTAATAATGTGAACTGCTGAATTGACAATAGGCTTAACTGACACATCTATAAAAGAAGCTAAAGTTTCCATTTTCGACCCTTTAGCTGATACAATGGGTCTAAATTGTAGCCTATCGGCCCCTTTATGTACCTTTGGAATGCCAAACAGAGTAGGTATTCTTGGAAATTTAACATGCAAATAATCATACTCAACTTCGTTGATGTTACCTTGAAACAATGCATCATGCAAAAATACATCAATTTTATAATATGCCCTATTAATTTCACTTCTAGATACAATGGCATAAGTATCATCACTATTTAAAATAGCAGAAATTTCAGAAATGTAATCAATTGTTGACATCACTACCATCCCTCCCCCCTTGTCCGGCTTCATAAACCTATACTGTCCAGACTTTTTGAGGGAGTCCAACAATTCGCTCTCATGTACTGATAGGTTGTCTTCAAACAAACAAAAACTCTCTAGGCATTTACGTATCTGTACCTCAACAAGCTTTTCAAAACCCATTACATCGGAATTAAACGGTGGTACAAATGTACTTTTTCTTTTAAGCACATTGGTATTGTTACAAACTTCTGATTTTCCACTGGTTAAACCTCTTCTATCAGCTGCAAAAAACATTTTCAAATGCATTTGTCTTGTGAACAATTTAAAATCTAATAATACACGGGCCACATCTAATCTGAAAAGTGGTACAAGACTCACACCTTTGCTAAAAAGCTCAAAATGTGTTTACCCCACAACCAATTCAGTGTAGTTATAAATACAATAACCATTTTTCTTCAGCAATTGATGTTTAAAACCTTGGATAGTGGCCATTTCTTTGTTACCATGCAGTGGATGAATCCTATCAACTGCATTTGTATCAAAGGTTACATCTTGCATCTCAGCATTAACATCATCAAATAAATATATGTCATCGTCACTCCTTATGAACATATCTGAAATAATGTCACCATCACAAATATTGCCATTTACATTACATTGACCCCCAAAACCATCCACTTCCACCCATGTGGATTCGTGTGTAACATTGTCAATTGAAGTCTCAACAGTTGCATCCACACCATCGAAAATATCCATTAATATCTCCCTCTTCTGTTCATTCTCCCACCCCTGTTGTAACCTTGTTGCATATCTCCCACAGTCAGAACCCTGTTGCGAAGCCTCTCTGATCTCCGAGGGACGTTCTCTGTTTCTAAAAAACTTTCATTACCTCCAACATCCTCATTGTAATTTAAATTTTCAACATCATTGTTAACATTCTCAATGTCAGCGTTATAAACGCGTGTCCTAACACCAGGGGGGTTATATTAGATATATTAACTTATTAATTTGTTTTTTAACAACAGAAAGTTACCTTAAATAAGACACAAAATTGATATTAGTTTATTGTTAACATTATTGAACATTTTCATGTATTATTATTGATTTATACAGTTTTAAATTTATGAATCATGTGGGTTATATGTGTAGGTGGGTGTGTTATATGATTTGATCCAATGAGATTTGAGTACACACAATATAAGGAACAGTTAATTGAGAAATGAATGACTCTGATGAAGCCAGATTGCTGGTGAAAGCGCTTAGTCGTGGACCATTATTGTTTCAATAAATTATTATTGCTTAAAATCGTGGATGATTGTTGTTCCAACTATCAACGTTGCTCTACAGTGGAAATTGAACTGTGCTTTGTGGTGTCCAAATTGATTCAACGTTTTTCAGCCCATGTGGGTGTTGCCTTTTGTATTTTACTGTGCACTACCACTGGTGCGTTTCTTTTCCGCTTGAGTGACGCTGAAATTATTATGGAGGTGATATTAAAAGAACTGGCAACTGTGGTAGACAAGTTAATCAAAGCCTACACTATGTATAACCCTGCTAGTAACGTGGAAGATGGTGATGTTGGGCTGGTGAGCCCAACGGACTCACAAATTCGGCTTTTTACGCTGCACTCACCCCTGGGCTCTATTCCACCAGGTCAAGTCACTAGGGGTAATTCGTATGCCAATGTGACTGGTTTACAACAGCGGAGCACTAATGACACGAGCATTGGCGGAGTCCAGAATAGGAGAGCGCAGGATGAGAGGTTTGACATCACTTCCTGGTTCCAGGCGACGTTGTTTGGTGAGGCAGTTAGCGTTGACGAGAGAAGAACTTCGCGTCCATGCGTGAGTGAGCAGATTTCCCAGTACGAAAAGTTATGCACTAAGTTTCGTGCGGTGCAGTTGGACAGTTTATTCTTGAAGAAATCCAAAGAAATTAATCAAGTACCTATGGGTCTACACGTATGGAAGAGACCCATGGGTGTTGATGAAGGCTCTGTTGCCTTTCAGGAGCTGATTGCCTTATTCAACAAAACGGGACTAGATATGATAGATATCATTATACGTAATAATGATTTAAAGTTGGCGGATTTACATAAGCAGATTAGTCAACAGCATGTAAGTATTACCACAGACTTGCTATATGAACAATATCAGGTTAAGTTTGAAAGGGCTATGAGGAATATAGAAACATTTGTGGCAAAGAATATGGCAAAAAAGAAAAAGAAACTGGAAAGAGACGCTTTAGAATATAAAAATAAGAGTGCATACCCCCCTGGTGTTAGGGCATGCGTTTATAACGCTGACATTGAGAATGTTAACAATGATGTTGAAAATTTAAATTACAATGAGGATGTTGGGGGTAATGAAAGTTTTTTAGAAACAGAGAACGGCCCTCGGAGATCGGAGAGGCTTCGCAACAGGGTTCTGACTGTGGGGGATATGCAACAAGGTTACAACAGGGGTGGGAGAATGAACAGAAGAGGGAGATATTAATGGATATTTTCGATGGTGTGGATGCAACTGTTGAGACTTCAATTGACAATGTTACACACGAATCCACATGGGTGGAAGTGGACGGTTTTGGGGGTCAATGTAATGTAAATGGCAATATTTGTGATGGTGACATTATTTCAGATATGTTCATAAGGAGTGGCGATGACATATATTTATTTGATGATGTTAATGCTGAGATGCAAGATGTAACCTTTGATACAAATGCAGTTGATAGGATTCATCCACTGCATGGTAACAAAGAAATGGTCACTATCCAAGGTTTTAAACATCAATTGCTGAAGAAAAATGGTTATTGTATTTATAACTACACTGAATTGGTTGTAGGGGAAACACATTTTGAGCTTTTTAGCAAAGGTGTGAGTTTTGTACCACTTTTCAGATTAGATGTGGCCCGTGTTTTATTAGATTTTAAATTGTTCACAAGACAAATGCATTTGAAAATGTTTTTTGCAGCTGATGGAAGAGGTTTAACCAGTGGAAAATCGGAAGTTTGTAACAATACCAATGTGCTTAAAAGAAAAAGTACATTTGTACCACCGTTTAATTCCGAGGTAATGGGTTTTGAAAAGCTTGTTGAGGTACAGATACGTAAATGCCTAGAGAGTTTTTGTTTGTTTGAAGACAACCTATCAGTACATGAGAGCGAATTGTTGGACTCCCTCAAAAAGTCTGGACAGTATAGGTTTATGAAGCCGGACAAGGGGGGAGGGATGGTAGTGATGTCAACAATTGATTACATTTCTGAAATTTCTGCTATTTTAAATAGTGATGATACTTATGCCACTGTATCTAGAAGTGAAATTAATAGGGCATATTATAAAATTGATGTATTTTTGCATGATGCATTGTTTCAAGGTAACATCAACGAAGTTGAGTATGATTATTTGCATGTTAAATTTCCAAGAATACCTACTCTGTTTGGCATCCCAAAGGTACATAAAGGGGCCGATAGGCTACAATTTAGACCCATTGTATCAGCTAAAGGGTCGAAAACGGAAACTTTAGCTTCTTTTATAGATGTGTCAGTTAAGCCTATTGTCAATTCAGCAGTTCACATTATTAGAGATTCATGGCACTGTCTTGATAGGCTGAAAAATTTGGAGACAGGAAATACTGAGTTCGGGTTTCTCACTATAGATGTTGTGAACTTATTCTCTGTCATTCCACACAGTATAGGTTTAGAGATGTTTTTTGAAGCGATCACTGATGATGGATGATGGAAGGAACAAAAGCTAATTTTTTGCTTGGATTGATGGAGTTGGTTCTCAAAAATAATTTCATTATTTTTGAAGGGGATTTATTCCAACAAATGTCAGGAGTTGCGATGGGTGCAAGATGTGCGCCAGTGTTTGCTAATGCCGTTTTACTTACATGGGAGAAAGCACACATTTTTTCATCCGAGAGATACATGAGGAACATATTAATGTATAATAGATTTTTGGATGATATTTTAATTTTATGGAAGGGTGACGAGCAATCTGCGGTTGAGTTTGTGGAATTTCTGGGTACAATGACAGAATTTTTGAAGTTTACATTTCAATGGAATGAAGAAAGAATTAATTTTTTGGATTTGACTATCAGTAAAACATTAAGAGGTTTCGAAAGTAACATTTTTAGAAAAGAGAATTATTCAAACTCATTACTGCATTTCACTAGCTGCCACCCATTTCATCATCGCAAAGGAGTTGTTAAAGGGCAAATGGTGAGAACTTCGAGATTGGTTAGTAACGACACATAATTTAGAATGGAGTTATTTAAACTAATAGGCATGTTTTTGGATCGTGGGTACCCGCTCAAGCTTCTACTAAGTGTTAGAAGGGATGTTTTGAGGGAAAGGAGTGGGAGATACGCACCAGTTTTATGTACTGGGGTAGTACAAATGAAAGAACAACAATTTGATGGTTTAATAAAGGGATCAGATACCAAAATGATTTTAAAATACAATCCCAAATCGCCTGAATTGACAAATATTATAAAAGGTATATGGAATTTTGCACTAAGTGATGAGATTAAGAAAATTTGGGGCTTAGAACCAGTTTTTGTATATAGTAGGGGAGAAAATTTAAAAGGCATTTTGGAAAGAAAGAGCAAGAGCAAGTTTAAGTCTATCATGAAAAGATGTGGCTTTTGTAGATGGTGTAGATACATTAATGAGAGCACCTATGTGTGTGTGAATGGTTATAAATACACCATCCCCTGCCCAGGACATTGTAATTGTTGTACAAAGAACTTAGTGTATTTGGCGTCATGTTCCTCCTGTGAGGCATATTATGTGGGTAAGATCATAAGAAGGTTACAGGATAGGATCGCAGAACATATTAGATCCATTAAAAAGAAGGATAAGCACAATGCACTTTATTTGCACAGTACGAAATGTACGAATTTTAACAAATTCACATTCTTTGTGATAGGACGTGTGTTAGATTGTGATGAAGGGGGTGATATAGTTAACAAAGTGGGGGCATTGGAAACAGAATGGCAATTTAGATTGGATGCCTGTAGACCCCCGGGTTTGAACGATTATATTTCGATTAAACCCATGTTAAAATTGAGGTCTCAACTTATTTGATAAGTTAGCATGTCTCACATTTGAGACATGATTAGTTGCATCCACTTAATACGTTCTGATAAAAGGTTTTAAAAGTATTTTAAGAAGTTTTAAAATGTTAATATGTTGCTATATGTAATTTATTTTCAATTAAATGTTTATGTTTATGTTTACAAGTGGACGAAATTATTTGGATTTATATGTATTGAGTTGCTACAAGTAAATATTAGATATATTAACTTATTAATTTGTTTTTTAACAACAGAAATTTTCCTTAAATAAGACACAAAATTGATATTAGTTTATTGTTAACATTATTGAACATTTTCATGTATTATTATTGATTTATACAGTTTTAAATTTATGAATCATGTGGGTTATATGTGTAGGTGGGTGTGTTATATGATTTGATCCAATGAGATTTGAGTACACAGAATATAAGGAACAGTTAATTGAGAAATGAATGACTCTGATGAAGCCAGATTGCTGGTGAAAGCACTTAGTCGTGGACCATTATTGTTTCAATAAATTATTATTGCTTAAAATCGTGGATGATTGTTGTTCCAACTATCAACGTTGCTCTACAGTGGAAATTGAACTGTGCTTTGTGGTGTCCAAATTGATTCACCATAGGATAGGAGATTTTTACTTGGGGGAGGAGTTGGTTTAAACAATTCTATTAGGTTTTGGTTGTTAGATCTTAGTAGTCTATCAGGGAGGTGCATTTTAAAGGCAGGAAAGGCAGGAACAAAGGGAGGGCTTGAAAATGAGCTTGTGTGCAAGAGTAAGTTGAGTGTAGGTGAGATGATTGAATAGTTCTAGCCATTTTAGTTTGTGGAGAGATATACAGTGGTGGGTGGAGGTCTTATGGCTGGTAGTGAACTTGGCAATTATGTTATAGCAAGAGGAAAATTGTGTTTTAAGGTAAGATTGTAGGTTAGTTAGGAGTGGGACTCCATAGAGGAGGGAGAGGATAAGAAATGTGGTAGAGAGAGTGAATTTAGTAGAGGGGGTGAGGTAAAGATTTTGTCTGTAGAGCATGCCAAGTTTTTAGTGGGTTTTTTTCATATTTAGTTGTAAGTGGGAGTTTAATTTAAGCTGATTGTCAATTTGGACCCCTAGTAATTTGGCCTCTGATACCAATTTGAGAGATGTATTATTATGGCTAGTGACAGTGAATGGGCTAACATTGAAAGAGGTGGCTTTAGACAGAGTAAATAACATTAATTTGGTTTTAGAGGCATTGAGTGCTATGTTATTTTTTTTTCATCCATTGTTCGGTGGTTGAGAATGCGTCTTGTGTAAGCTTTAGGAGTGTAGGGATGGAGGTGGCAGTACAGATAATAGTTGAATCATCTGCATATTGGATAATATTTGTGAAAGGGATGGAGTGGCAGAAATTGTTTATAAATATATTGAAGAGGAGGGGACACAGTATGGATCCCTGGGGAACTCCAGTTGGGGTGTTAAGGAATGTGGTGGCTTTTTCCATTTGACTGCTTGATATCTTTTGGATAAGTAACTGGTGAACCAGGTGAGAGAGGAGGGGGATAGGTTAAGTTTAGAGAGTTTAGTTAGAAGAAGATTATGAGAGATAGTGTTGAAGGCCTTAGAGAGGTCAAGTAGGAGGGTAGATACAATGTGGCCAGAGTCCCGGGCTTTATTCAGAGTTTCTAGGAAGGAAAGAAGGGCGGTCATAGTGCTGTGACCGGGTCTAAAACCATGTTGTGTGGGAGTTAGTAAGTGATTGTCTTTGAGGTGGGGTAGGAGTTGTAGATGGATACACTTTTCTAGGAGTTTAGAGATGGGAGATAGAATGGCGATTGGATGGAAACTACTGATATTGTTATTGTTGCCACCTTTATGCAAAGGTATGATAAAAGCTTTTTTCCAAATTTGGGGTACAAAACTTTCTTGGATAGAGTGGTTGATTAGAATGCTGATCAGGTAAGCAATGGCTACGGCAGCTATGCTAAGAAAGTATTAAGGAATGTTATCAGGGGTATTAGAGCATGGCTTCGGTTTCTAAAGGAGTTTTTTATGGTAGATGTGGGTACAGGTTTTAATGAGAAAAGTGGAGACTGGAAAAAGAGGTTATTTAAGGGTGGTGATGATGGAAAAGAAATGGGAGGAGAAGCAGAAGTGGGGGGTGTAGTGTTGTTAGAGGAGGATGGGGGTGAAGTGGAGGGTGTGGTGGTGTTAAAGAAGGATGAGGTTAGTTTGGAAATAGGATCAATGAAAACAAGAGTTAAAGTGTGTAGCCAAATCTATGTCTCGTGCATTAGGGTCTGGGCTGGGGTTATCTGTTTTGCCAGGATTAAGGAGGGTGGAGATTCCTTTCCAGAATTTTTAAGGATTTGTTTTATGGTTGTTTTGGAGTATGGAGAAGTACTTCTGTCAATCAGTGATGATAAGCTTTTTCACTTTGTTTCTAATTGTTTTGTATTCATTATTGGAGTCTTATTTTTCTGGTAATGTGTCCAGGCTTTATCTCTGAGGCGTATGGTTGCTAGTGTGTTTTTGGTTAACCAAGGCATGGTTTTGATTTTTGTTCTTTTTGTCTTTATGGGAGCATGGTGGTCTAAGAGGTTTAAGAAAGTTGAGCTGAAGTGGGCAACTGCATTTTCCAGGGGTAGAGTTTTTAGAGAGTTCCAGTTTATTGCTTTTAGAGAGTTAGAAAAAGTAGTAGGGTTGAAGTTTTTGGTAGCGAGTAGTAATATAATTATGAGTAAGATGTAACGGTGAAGGAAGTTGATGTGTGAATGTGGGTAGGTGGTCACTAAGGGGATCGGGAAGGGTGCTAATGTCAGAGAAATAATTAGGGTGAGAGACTAAAATCCAGTCTAGGGTACTACCACTGGAGAGTTTTTTGAGGGCCGGGTTATGGAGTTGATTAGCTGTGAGAAGTTGTAGAGGTTGATGTTTAGTGGGTCTGTGGGAGACTGAACGGAGGACCAATTGATATTCATGTCTCACAGAATTATTGTTTCATTGCTAATATTGGTAGAAAGCCAGGATAGGATGCCCTCGAGTGTAGAAATATTGTCACCAGGGGGGATGTAAAGGGAGGCTATACATATGTGTTTGTGTTTATTAACTTGAAGTAGTGCTAGGAGTAATTCAGCATTATTGAAGTGGGGAGTAGGTTTGTTATAGGGAGTGACTGATAAGGGGGATAGGTATAGGAAAGCTACTCCTCCCCCTTTTTGTGGGTTCTATCTTTTCTAATGATAGAATAGTTGGGTGGTGTTATTTCAGAATCTTTTTGTGGGGTTTTAACCAAGTTTCATAGATGGGCAGGATGTCAGGTTTATTATATGTGAGCCAGGCATGGAGATTAGGGATTTTGTTAGCTATACTTTGGGTGTTTAAAGAGGTAAGTAGGATGGATTTATCTGTAGAGGGGGAGGTGGGGGGCATGGGTTAGGGTGTATATCTCCAGATAGTAGAATGGTAGTTAGATGTAGGATTAGGTTGGAAAGGTACTTGGACTGCTTAGAATCTAGGTTGAGCTTTATTAGATTTGTAAGGGTTTTGTTAGTTACTGAGGGGGTAGGGTACTTATGAGAAGTAATACGTTTATAGGGAAAGAGTAGATTTTTTATGGGATATAGGCAGGGAGATATTGGGATATGTGGGTATAAGAGTGGTGAGGTGAGATGGTTGGTTATATGAAAGGATGGTGAGTGGTTAGTGTTAATGGGCTGGGTGAGGTGGTAGATATAGGATATGTTGAGAAGAAGAAGTAGTTGAATAGAGAAGGATAAGGATTTCGACAGCATGGCGAGATAGGGCTATTTAGAGTAGGTATGATTGTGGCTGAATAATTTACAGGGGCGGGTGAGTTGTATGTTTAGGGAGGAGCAGGAGAGAATATAGCTTTTGGGAGGAAATGGAGCAGTGACTGATGGTTGATATGGGGTGGGAATAGGAAGTGGGTATTGCTAGAGCAATGGAGACTAACTGGCCAGGGAGGGAAGTAGGTGTGGCTATGAAGGAATAAATGTAGAGATGCTGGGGGTGGGTGGAATTTTGGGGCAGGTTAGGGGAGCAGAGTGAGCATGCAGGGCGAATGGAGCAGGTAGAGCCAAAGGATGAAAGAGCTGGAGAGAGAAATCAATTAGTAACAGAAAAAGGCTTGGTAGAGGGGGAAGTGTAGCAGAGAGCTTTCCTAATGGTATAAAAAAGAATGAGTAAGAAGGGTAGGGGAAACCAGAAAAAATAAAATATTCAGTAAGTGTGGAAGCACAACGAATGCACTGTATGCCATGGTATCACCAATAAGTGAACAAATACCTCCTGCTGTTGTATAAAAAGTATTGTTTATTCTGTGATAAAGAAATGTTAAGCGCTTTCACCCACTATACTGTGGGCTTCTTCAGAATATTGTAAATTGAAAACACTATAGCTTAAATTCAAAAGTTGGCACCAAACTATTTTCCTTTAAAGCTGTATACACATGATGTTCTTTCTTCAACGTAAAAATGGATCCTTTTGTATATATACTCCTTATTTGCACTCAATTAGTTCAAAATTAAACAATTACACTGTATTGCATAAAATCTATATTTAAAATATACCTATAAAATTCCTAAAAAATATGTTTATATAATTATATAACTTCTATCATCATCGTACATTGTAAACATATTGAATAAATGTTATATAACCAAAATCATTGTTCCACAAGAAACTGAATACATAATATATACTTAATATAGTGCAATGTATAATCCTATAGTAATTATATACACAATATTGCACTTCCTTTAATTTTACTGTCATCTGTTAAAAAATGGTCAGTAGAATTTTTTTTTTATTGCATACACATTGCCTAACTTACTTAATAAATATATCTAAACTTCATCATATTATGTGCATTGAGAATGACACTTCCTTTATCTGTTGATATTAATCAACACAGTGCCCCTTTGCATTAACCTATTTCATCTCCAATATACGTTTGCATGAAATGTGGTCATTGAGACCCGGTGAAGTGGCCTCATCTAAAAGCAATTGCCACCACACTTCCTTGACCCCAGCAGGGTTTTATGATCTCCCCCCTAGGGTCCACTTTAAAAATATCTAATATGGCAAATCTGAAATCATGTGTCTCTCCTACTCTCTGTATATGTCTGTATAAGGCACTAGTAGTGTCCTTCCTTCTAATACAGCACATGTGATCATATATGCACTTTCTAAAACACCTCTCCATTTTTCCTATATAATAACATGCACATCTGGTGCACTTCGCCATATAGATGAGCATTTTTGTGTTGCAGTTGCCATGTTTGAATCTCACTGTGATGTGTGATCCATTCTCTATTTTCATTTTTTTCTTTTTCTAAAATATACATACATTGATAACAAGTCCCACATTTTTAGTACGATTCCTGTTTGCTTTGTTGACTCCCCTCACTCCTATTGCTTGATTATGCTGTTCCAAGTAACTTTTAATGTTTCATCCCGTCTTGTACACAAATCTCGGTTTTGTTCCTATGATGTCTATTAGTGTTGAATCCCCCAACATCAAATACCAATATTTTGTTAATATATTTATGACTTGTCCTACCTCTGGATTGTATTTAAGAATACAAGATCTCTGATGTTGGACAATATCTTGGTCATCATTTCTTCCTTGGTTTCGTGTAAAACTATTGACTTCCATGACCCTAACAAAGGTTTATACTTATTTCCCCATTCCTGTATAATATATTGTGCAACATTGTTCATCATGTCTAACGAATAACCCCTCTCTTTAAACAAACTGGTTATAAATATAATTTAATCGACAATTTCTTTGTAATGAGAAGTCATACGTGCCGCACGTATACATTGCCCTTTAAAAATATTGTATTTAACCCTCTCTGGAGGGCAATAACCATATTTGAGGTAATCATTAGAAAGTGTGCTTTTGCGATGGATACGTGATTTAAATCCTCCTTCATGACTATAAATGTATGTGTCAAGATAAGCTATGCCTCCGTAACTGTGAGAATGTGTAAATTTGAGAAATTCACTGCTATTATTAAGAAAGCTAATGAAACACTCAAACTTCTCAATGCTGTCATCCCATAGAATGTAAATGTCATCCAGAAATCTGGAATAGTGCTTGACACTCCTGAAATGTTCACTGGGAAACAAAGTGGTATGTTCCCAATCTAACATGACCAGGTTCACAAAAATGGGAGCTCAAGCTGCGCCCATTGTTACCCCCCTGGTCTGACTGAAATGTTCTCCCTCAAAATATATAAAATTATTGTCAAGCATTATATACATACATTCCATAATCAAGCATATGGTATCTCAATCTAAATTTGTGGGTTTCTTAATGCTGGTACATAATGCATCCAATCCAGCTTGTTTAGGAATACAGGAGAAAAGGTCGATGACATCAATGGTTATGAACATAAGCCCTTCTTTCCATTCATCAACAGGATATTTACTTAAAAACTCCCAAGAGTCCTTCACCATGAGGGGTATCTTGTTGTATATATGTTTCAACCACATGTCTATGATTTTGCCCATGGGGTATGTTTTAGACTGACTGCCGGACACAAATGGCTGAAAAGGTGGGTCTGGAATGTTTTTGTGGAATTTAGGTATACCCACTAATGTAGCTAATCTTGGAAATCTTACTTTAAAACAGTTGTATACCTCACCTGTAATTCTCCCATCAATGTGAAATTCTTCTATAAATGAATCAATTTGCTGGTAAGCTATATTAATCTCATTGATTGAGATGGATTCATAATTTCCTGAAATATTGAGAATATCATACATTTTTTTGGTATATTCAATAGTGTCATACATAACCACCACTCCCCCTTTATTCAGTTCATCACTCATATGTTGGTGTCCCTTTGTAGAGCTTTCAAGGTGTCGGCTTCACTTTCCATTAAATAACCTTTTAATTTTTTATCTTTTATCTTGTAGTATAATTGATAAATTTCCCTCGTCACTATTTTTCCATATGTGTCTACCTGCGGATGGCTCAGGCGAATAAAAGTACTTTTTTTTTCTTTAATATACTGTCTACTGTTATCTTGTAAGGTACCTTGATTTTATCTTTGAACAAAATGGCAAGATTGATTTTACCTACAAATTTCTTAATCTAACACAAACAGTCTACCAAATCAAAAAGTGGGGTCCGTATATACTTCATTCCCTTGGCTAACAACTTAAAATGTGAAGAGCATACCGGTAGACTAGAATAGTTGTAAATTTTAAAATTGTTGCAAGTATTTATATTTCCATTAACTATGATGCTCCTGTCTTGCTTGTAATTGCTATATTCCCTGTTTAATTCCACCTTTTCCCCTTCCCTCAGTGATGGTATTTCTGCTTTGTTTTTTTGTAATACGGTTTCTGTGGTCTGTCCATATGTTCCCTGTGTCCATATGGTTGTCCCTGTTGTTCCACATCCCTCTGAAAATGTGATCCACCATCCCTGTAGTACATATTATCCTGATAATTTCTTGCTGTGTTATCTGCTAAGAACATTACTTTGATCAACATATATTTCATTACCTTTCTCTCTATCCCATTTGTATGCCTGACCCTTATTGTATTGTTAAACATCTCTTAAAATCTTTTTATGCTTCCTTTTGCTGATATTATGTATCTTTTTTTCTGCAACTGAGAATTGTTTCATGTATAACCTCTCCCATTCAGAATATAACAAATCATTAGTTATTCTGGTGTTGAGTGTTTCTACTTCCTGTACCAATGGCAATGTTTCTCATCACTGTATTTTATAATCATTTTCATGAAATTGAACCCACATTCATTAAAAAATTGATTAAACTCTGTGATACTTGTATCTGTTATACCTATCGCAATGGGCACTTTAAAAATCTTAAGCCCATGGGAACCATTTTCAGTCAAACATTTATGTAAATACGCATTGTCCACTTTCAATCCATTAATTCCATTCAATTTTTTGTCCAATAAATATATCATGTCCTTCAATGTTCCAACATTGTCATTTTTAGAAGGAATATTACCTTCCTGACTCTTAGAAATTTTGTCAACGTTACAATTTCTGGTTAAAAACTTGTTTAAATGCACATCCTTAGTTCTGTTTCCTACTCCATCTAAATTCAATGCAGGATGTGCATTTGGATAAACAGTATCTTTATCTTTGTTGATCGTACTGCCTGTAACAGTGGAGTAGGTTTTCAGTGGTAGGACTCTCTTTGGCTTGGCACCTGTGCGTTTCGCCTCTTCCTCCACATCATACAATGAAAAATCAAAAGTGAAGTCAGAGATATTAATTTTGCTGCTGTTCAGCAGTTTGGTAACATCTAAGCCATTGACCAGATCGATAGGGCTTCTCCTTGCCCCCGAACCCTGTCCATTGGGAATGCCAAAGCTGTCGTTTACATCGCTAATATTTCTTGTATGGAGCGTTTTGCCCCTATTATCATTAAGATCAGTTCCAAAATTCATGGAACCCTGTACTTTCTGTTTAGCAACATTAGCGTTGTTTCCACAATTGGTATGGCTAACAGTTGAAAGCAATTTATCATTACCATTGGAAATTGTTTTATTCATCCAATTTGTCACCTGTCCTTATAGGACCCGTAAACAGTTCTAAAAGGTGACTGACTTCCCCTTTCAAAGAAGTGACCTCCACTCGTAAATTAACAAGATCATCTGTCTCCGCTTCTGTATTCTGAGGTGGATTTTCCCAGATGACATCCATGGCTTGCAACTACTAAATACACACAGTGTGGAAGCACAACAAATGTACTGTATGCCACGGTATCACCAAATAAGTGAACAAATACCTCCTGCTGTTGTATAAAAAGTATTGTTTATTCCATGATAAAGAAATGTTAAGTGCTTTCACCCACTACACTGTGGGCTTCTTCAGAACATTGTAAATTGAAAACACTATAGCTTAAATTCAAAAGTTGGCACCAAACTATTTTCCTTTAAAGCTGTATACACATGCTCTTCCTACTTCAATGTAACAATGGATCCTTTTGTATATATACTCCTTATTTGTACTCAATTAATTTGAAATGAAACAATTACACTGTATTGCATAAAATCTATCTTTAAAATATACCTATAAAATTGGTAAAAAATATGTTTATGTAGTTATTTAACTTCTATCATCGTCGTACGTTGTAAACTTATTGAATAAATGTTATATAACCAAAATCATTGTTCCACAAGTTCCAACTTTTGAATTTAAGCTGTACCCCCAGATTCATGAATCCTCCTTGTAAGACTAAATAAGTCTTACTCGGAGGCTGCACTTGAATGGTATGATGTCAGCATGCCATGAATATTCATGAGGGCACGCTGACTCAACCGTAAGTCTAACACGGACCGTGTAGGAAAGCAGGGGGCGTGTCCGACTGCGGAGCAGTCTAAATGTCCACGCCCCTGCAAGGGTTCAAAAAGTAAAATGAAAACACACAAGAGTGAGTCCGCTCAAATGCCGCCCAACACCGCATTCCCTGACATTGTAAACCCTCATCACAGTTATAATAAGTAAAACATTAATTTTATTTTTTTTAAATTCCCGAAATAGCTGCCCGTATTTGTGTGTGTGTGTGCGGGTGTGCCCATTGCTTAGCTGCAGTTAGCAATTCCGACATGGAAGAGCATAAGCAAGAAATGTTTATGCAAATCACATGCAATAGCGTAATGGCAGAGCATTCGCACAAAGAGAAGGCATTCACGGTTTGAGTCCCACCATCCCCCTTCTTATTTATGTTTTAAATCAGTATATGAAATAATACCTGACATATATGATTAAAATATTAGTAAAAAGCAGTGAAATGGCCTATGTATCAGTGAACAAAATATATATTTTTAAAGGATCCTGATATATAATTGCCCGCAGTTAAGCAGCGCTTTACCCAGCGCAATAGAGTTGCCCATAGTTAAATAGCGCTTTACCCAGTGCAATAGAGTTACCCATAGTTAAATAGTGCTTTACCCAGTGCAATAGAGTTGCCCATAGTTAAATAGCACTGTATCCAGTGCAATAGAGGTGCCCATAGCTAAATAGTGCTTTAACCAGCACAATCTGTTTGCACGGACGTGCGCGCCGTGCCAACCATGGCACCATAGGGCAACGTGGAGCAACGTAGAGCAAAGTTGCTTAAACACAGCCACACCCCCTAGCCTGTCTGGACAGTATTAAAATAAAATGAATGACAAGGTTTGAACCCAGGACTCTGTGCACCATAATGAAAGTACTGAACCACTAAGCCATGACAGCTTAGAAGAAACAGCCACTGTTAACATACATATACTTAGAAATGGTAGATTAACTATTACTAAGCAGGTCTGCAGTCAGACGAGAATTTTCAAAAATGGCCAATCACAAAAAGTGCAGGAAATGCGGCATATTTAAGTCCCATAGGTTGGAATACTCGCCATAACTGATTGTAGCTCACATCTGCAGTTAGAATGGCCGGTGCTGGAGAGGGTACACGCTTCCGAGTGCAACTTTTGGGCATCGAGGAATCAAAATACATGGTTTGGCTCCTTGTCCACCATCATGAGTCAAGACTCCTGCAGGGCCAGTTCCAAGGGACAGAGTACAAGGCAGAGGCTTGGAACCGGTTAGCTGATGACCTTACCAGTGTCACAGGTGTTCCTCGGACTGGTGAGCAGGTCCATCACCACCATGCAGACCTGAAGAGATGGAAGTAGGACCACCTGAACCAATGGATACAGGAGGCCTGTGGGATGCAAGATGCCCCACAACTGAGTAGGTAGCCATGGAATGCAGTATGTAAGAATTGATAATTGATTCTGTATAATGGATAGGTATGTCTCAATATCCCTTCATTTACTTCACAGCTGCAGGTGGCCATGCTGAGACTCAGCAAGCCTATGCAGATAGGCTGCTAAGGCTGCGCCACCAGGCAGGTTAGTGATTATTCTGCATGTATTGTTATATAAAATAGGGGAGAGAGCATGAAAGAAAGTGTTGTAGTCCAATAATACAGCCATAAAATGCCCTGAATAAGTCCTCTGCATGTACTGTCATATAAAAAAGTCAGAGAGACAGAAAAAGAGTGTAGTAACCCATTAAGAAAGGTAAAATATGTCCGGAATAATATCTCTGCAGGTACTGTCATATAAAATAAGTGAGCGAGGCTGAAAAAGAGTGTTCTAACCTATTAATAAAGGTATAATATGTCTTGAATATGTCTTCCATATGCACTGTTATATCAAATAAAGGAGCGAGCCTGTGGAAAAGTGTGTAATGTAATTAATAAAGGTATAAAACCCAGAGTGTGTCTGTGTCACTTACTTTGAAATGTTGTTGTACCCTTGCATTATACAAATAGTACTGTTTTAAAGTGCTGGCAACCCAGAGTTGTGCAGTCCCATCTAAAGTGGGTGATGGAAGTGTTAGTAGCTGTGAAGCATATCTAAAGTGGGTGATGGAAGTGCTAGTAGCTGTGAAGCATATATACAGTCCTCAACAGTCAGTTACTGGCTGGCATGCATAAGTAAATCTGGCACATGAGTAGCATGTTAATTTGTTCCCCAGAAATGTGAGTTTGCTTCAAGAAATGCAGGGTTCTGTACAAACTGAAGTGAAAATGTCATGTGAAAACATCCAGATATGTAGATAAAGAAATATAAATGAACTCAAGAAATATGTAACAGTAACATCTGCATCTTGGACAGTTAGTATGTCAGATATAGGATAGGTATATACTGAACTAGCCAAACCCATTACACAGCCTAATGCATGTTGGCAAGTGTAATAATACATGTAGGGGATATACACTTGCAGTCACTAGGAATGTAGTGTAGACTAAAAGTACTTATAAGATGTTAATTGAGGTTTCTTTCTACACCCTACTATATGTGCATAAACCATGCAATTCCACACCTCAGTGAGTATGTGTAATCTCAAATATTTGTTGGGACATATGTCCTATTGTTCTATAAATATTTGCATTCACTTTGATGCATGTGCCCTGTTCAAACACCACAATCATGGTGGCCTGTTGCTACCAATCATCCCTGCATGCTGTTGGAATATCCACTGTCATGCAATATATGCATGTGTTATGCTTGCTGTTCAACTGTTGGAACCTTGGCGTGTTGGGATAATGGGAATATTACTGCATGCTGTTACAACTAATCTGGACTGCTGTTGTTTATGTTGTAATTAAACACACCTAATCACAGAATGCATGGGAAGGCGGGTCCCAGCGGACCCACCTGTCCCTCCTCAGCTGGCGAGTGCACCTGGCACCAGCAGGTCCGGTGCCCAGCCCGGGCTCCCCTCCTCCATTGGTCTTGTGCCACCTTTGGGTGGAAGCACTGCAGGGGATGGGGCTCGTCCTCCCCGTGCAAGCGTGGGTGGAGAAGGGCCACCTGTCACCCTTCGAAGGGTCCAGGCTGTGGTGCGTATGGAGATCCAACGTTCAGTCGCTGATCCCCTATGCCAGCTCGAGGTGAGAGTGGCGCATCTCACGGGTGAGCCTGCCCCTCCTACGCAGCCCCCAGCACAGCCACTCTTGGGGCTGTGAAGGTGCAGTGGTGACTGCCCATGGGTGGGGATCTCAGTTCCACTGTTACCATCTGTGGGCTCATGGGCTTGCGATTTCCAAACATCCACCCCGTAAATTGTGTTCACCCACCCCATGTGCCGTACTGCCCCTGTATGCGTCTTGTTTGTCTTATCTGTTAACCTCCCCAACCTACCTCCCCAAACATACCTACTTCCTTTACCTCACTTTCCACTCTCACCTGAGGAAAAAAAAAAAAAAAGGGCAATCTGTACCCACAAAAAAAATATGTCCCATACATAGCTGCCCATTTCACACTCATGTCCCCTGGATATGTAAACTGATAATTATAATTGGCAGTACAACATACTTTGTTGTCCTCTCTCCTGTCCCAGGGGTGGAAGGTTTTAAATATCACTCCAAATTTATTGCATATGCACAGCTGTTGCTGGTAAAGAAATGGGCAGCTATGGACCTTCCCTACACCTGTCCTGCACATCCCAAGCTTGTTTACCTACTGTCTGTCCCTCTTTGTGCCCCCTTTTTCACCACTTTCCTATCTCCCCATTTTCTTCTCTTTCAAAGAAATTAGCTCAGGGGTTAGTGGGAGTAAGCACTTTTAAGCAGTAGTAAGTGGGTTTAAGCAAGTGTGCGCATGTGTGTGCTTAGCTAAGCATCGTACAAACCCGTGCAAACCCGCTTACAACTGCTTAAAAGTGCCTTAGTCACTCTATGTCAGGGCCCTTGTTCTGCTCAGCATCAAAAGAAAAAACATCTGCCAGTCTCGAACCCCAGATCATTGACACAATAGACTGCATGAATTACCACTAAGCCACAGCAGATATACAAATAACTTGGTGCTGAAATAAATATATCATGCATTACAATGAGGGAATGTAAATGGAAATTAGGAATGGTATAACACAAATCCTGTTCTATTGGCCTTTACCAGCAGTTGTTGTGGAATTGCATGACATGACTGTGAAAAGAGAACCAGCAATTCTAGCAGAGAATAATGTTACAGTAGCACCTTATAAACACCACACAGTATCAGACCAGGATAAACACTGGCAAAGTTGAATAGGGCAGAGGCCAGACTCCCCAGCTGTGACTGCTTTACATGGATGTCCCTGATTTGTAAAGAAATGTTAGCTGTGCCCCTCTGAATTACTCTGAAAAGTACTAACATTAGGCAGAAACCTGGGGAATCACACTTAATGAATAATGTCAATAGGTGAGAGTAGACACTGCTTGCACTTCAGAAAAGGTGTAGTAATACTTATGCTCCAATTCCCAAGAAAGTCTCAACTGCAATGCGTCTGTAATATATTGCAGGTGTATCTCACTTATATGTACCTTTCACTGAGGCCATTCAAATATATACCTGAGAGTATCTGAGGCCTGGCAGAGGCAGAAACACACAGGCATATCAGCATTCCTGCTGTTACACACTCTGCAAATAGCTTTGGAAGGAGTTCCACAAGCATGCCCTTATGTAGGAGTACAACACAGAAATATCACAGGATGTAGCCATGTACTGCTTGCAACCAACTGTGACAATGCCATTGTGCCAGTGCCGAAAAGACTGGTGTGGTGCACAGACAAAGAATAATAGGCTAACCTCTAGCTACCATCTGGATATGTCCACAGGTGGGAGCTACGCAGACAGACTACTTGCCTTGATAGACTAACAGGTACACAGCAACCCTGTATGTTCAGCAAGATAAACCTCACACGATAATAAAAAATGCTCTTTGCAGTTCTGCATCCCTACCCAAAGGTATGACATACCTGTGTATTCAGGCAAAAACAAGGGTGTAGGTAGGCATACTCAGTACTGAAATATGTCCAGTTGTGTTGAGCAGCCTGTGCTAATGTCAACACAAACAAACTACAAACTGTTCAGACGTGAGTAACTTAATAATTTCAGTATAGCAGTTCACAAACAGTGCATGTGCCACAGGAATACATTGCAATAACCACATTTGTATGGCAGTTAATTGTCTAATTCAGAAAGAAAGTACATACTCCCATGTATCCGGTGTTAGCATTTGGAGGGGTGAGTACATGTCTACACTGAGAAGTGTGTACTGGAAGCAGCAACATTCAGGTTTGAGTACAACATGCATATCACTGGCTACAACCCTAGCTTCAGATAAGAGACATATACCAACCTTCTGACTGACACAACGATATCCAGAGCAAACAAGCATGGGCCCCACCTTAGAAAGCTGAAAGGGCTACGCCTACCTAACCTAGCATTTTATAGCAGTGGGCTGCAATCACAGTGAGTACTGCAATCACCACACAGCAGGTTGCATGGAATTACTGAATGGTGGGCAGCAACAGGTGCAGAGTCTGTCACATGCACATGTGCAGATACCTAGAAAAGCAGGCTGTGCCTGCTGTCCACACATGCAATAATATCATTGCAGGAACAGGGAGACAGAAAGCGAGAGTGAGAGCAAGAGAGAAACAGAGACACAGAGAAAAGACAGAAACAGATAGAGAAAATCCAAAACAAACAAACAAAAAAGAAATCAACAAAACAGTAACAACAGACGGAGCAGGGAAAACAAAGGTAAGGTATGTAACTCATATGTATGTGGCAGCATGTAGTAGATGTTCCTGAAGAGTACTCTACACACTGCAAATCATCCATATGTGGCAGCAGTACGTATCTATCTGTATCTGCACATGTGCATAGCGCAAGGGACATACTGCAACTGTTAGAGAAGGGTGGACACATATATGTCGTTGAAGGTTGTTATGTGCATATATCTATGTAGGTCATAGTGTGAGGCATAGAAAACAGCATGCAGTGCTGATATATGTCATGTGGTGGTTAAATGCTGTGGGACTGATTTGTCAGATCTGCTGTGTTACAGCCAGTGAGGCCTGCTAAAGCTACATGGGCTGAGGATACCAAAATGCATTCTGCACAACACTGTGCAATATAATCACATAACTGTACATCCCACAACTGTCACATAAGTGATATCCCCACCATGAAAGGTGGACTGTACATGTGCCTATATGTACATCTATATGTACAGCAATGGATGTGTACATGTATGTGTATAGATATATATATATATATATATATATATATATATATATATATATATATATATATATATATATATATATATATATATATATATATATAGATAGATATGTATATATATATATATATATATATATATATATATATATATATATATATATATATATATATATATATATATGTATGTATATACACATATAGAGAGAGAGAGAGAGACACGGGGTCATATGTACTGCAACAGGTGTGTGGTGACCAAGGCATGGACTGTAGACAAGTGTCGATACTGCAGTGCCATTCCTCCTTTCCAAAACACTGTACCCATTAACTACCACATAGGTAGAAATCTACCTAACACTGAAGGTGTGATAAGGGAACATGGGACACAGGTGGACAGTAGCCTCACCTTTGATAAAGACAGTGCCACACTACACTTGTAATCTGTCCATGTGGTATGTGTCATGACAACAGGTGTGTCATCTAGGGAAATATAGGTCAGTGTTCCCCTCTACTTATCACAATGTCCCATGTGGTATGTACCTCACATGACAACTACAGCAAGTGGAAAGGCCACAGACATACCTCACAAAGGGTAATACTGGCCTCAAACAGATGCCCTATGCAGACTGACTCACAAAACCACAGCTAGACTGTATTGCATACCAACCACACAAAGGTGACCTCTACCGGACATACAGAGGTATGTCAGACCAATAACTGTGTGACAACCACCATGGCAACATATCACAATCCCCCCGGGCTACATGGTCTAGGGCCCTAAACCTCGTCAGCTCACTAAAGAGCACATGCTGGAGGGATAGGTTCCTATCTCAGAGATATGCCATACTCTGGAATAGACCACCCAGCAATAGCAAACAAGGCTCCTCATTAGCAGTTGTCATAAATACCCCTGATGATTGTTTGGGAGATTGGTAATACACCCCAGGAATCCACTCTGTGGTTCTGGTTGACAGGGGCAAGTGAAATCAAAGTACATGTGTGGCAAAGTCCAGGGTAGCATATGGCTAGGCTTCTGTAGGCCCTAGGGCCAATAGCATCTCATCTACCTATGACACTATGCACTCACACATGTACTCAATGTAATACCTGCTATGTGAGGTTGAATAAGTGTAACGCTGAATGTGTGCAAGGTCTGTAAAGGTGTGATAGCGTAGTGTGAAGTTGTAGCTGACATGGTAGTGTCTATCCTAGCTGTGAAGCCAGCAAAAGATGTGTATGTTATTGTTAGGCAGACATAGTAGTATGGCATATGATGTGACTTAGTTCCTTGTTGACAACTGTGGTGTCCCATTGTAGGCTAAAGCAATACATGTATGCTTAGTGAGTGGTACTGCTCGTGAATCTGACTCCCATATGAACAGTAGTACTACCTGAAGATGTAGGCCTAAACAGCACAGTATGGTGTGTGTTCACATTGCTTGGAAACACTGTCTTGTGTGTTTCTTGTAGTCTGCCCAGAGGACATAACTCAAGCATAAGGGTTTGTAAGTAGTGGCACACAGTACTGTATGATACACAGGTAAAACTCATCTGTGTTGGCATACAGTGGTGTGTTGCATGTTTGTCTGATATGTGTGTAATTATGCCTGTACCATGGCCGCAATCATATGTGTGTTACAGGGTATACATGCGTATCTAGCAACATATATACTCTGTTACAGCAGTATGCCACCTATATTAACAACTGTGCACATATGTTAGGCAGGGCTATGGCATCAATGACTAGGGTGGTTTACTGGTACTACTGTAACTGTACTTTACATTCATTGCAATGGATGACATCTTTGTTCGTGCATTAGCGTGATATATACCCCTGTGGCGAGGTTGTGCATTGTGTCACAAACAGTGTGCCAGGTACTGTTGTATAGTGGTTTGATATATAGAGTGTGCCAGGCACTGTTAGTCAGTTGTGGCCTGAGTACCAATATGTGGTATTGAACGTGTGTATCCTCTGACAGACAAATGGATGGTATATATGGCAGTGAAGTGATATCTGTGGTTAAGGGTGTAAAGTGTACCACAGGACTCGCTCATACATATTGTTCATTTCTCTTTCAGCCTGATCGCCCACCAATGTAATCCTTCTTACACAGCAGCAGAGGAAGAGGAGATCCAGCAAAGCCCGTTGCAGCACTACACACTGTTGTTTGCCAGCATCAGCATGAGCGGACTGCACTGTGGCAAGATCTTGTTTGTCGGGTAAATGACATAGGTATGCATAACCGGACATATGAGCAGGTACGCCATCACTGCAGTGATTTAATTAGACATGTCCGGCGGCGTGCGTCTGATATCCATAGACAACAGCTTGTCACAGGTGGTGGGGTGGCCATTTCATCCCCCCTCACCAGAGTGGAGGAGCTGCTCCTAAGCATGGTGGCTCCTGGACAATAACAGCAACTCCCACAGACATGTGTTGTCATGGAGGCCGGAGCCACCCAGCATGTTCACATGGAGCGTGCAGGTAACATGCCCTATCTGTAGACTACAGTTACCTGTATTGTTAGATTATGTCTACATGAAATGTGTACTGTGCGTTTAGCAGTTGTGCTGCCTAGTGTTGTGCAATACTGATATTTGGAATATTATCTGTACACCTGTGACTGTTGACTGTTGTTCTACTGTAGTTTAGCAAACCCACAGTAGCAATGCCACAGTTGTGGCCACTGATGAACTCTCTCATATTCTCGTAGGTCCCTCTGGTGTGACAGCAGGGCAGACAATCCATGCTGGTGAGTGTGGTATAACTGCAATGTTGGTAATGAAATGTGCATGTCATAGGTGAGGTGTAGGTCATGTACAAGTAACACACCTACGCATAATGCATGCTGTGCATGTTTGCTGTAAGACATTGCACAGCTCAGTTATGTCAGTAGCTGCCTCAATGACATGCAATACACAGAGCATCAGACACAGTTGTGGCAACACCATACTGCACATTGGATAGGCATAGCTGCTACAGCTGTACAAAACATAACACGTTTATCATACGCAGTACACCTCAACATGCTACATATGGCATTACCACACAACTGCTGTAAGGTCACACACTTCAGTATCCCACATGTCATCCACACACACGATATACCTCAGGGGTAGAGGCCTATCATGGGGCTGTGCAACACTCTTCAAGACATAACGCAGTCATGTTAGGCAATGCTCCCTATTGGGCAACCCACACATGTACAAAGTGGCTGTGAAATTGTGAATGTAGCCACGGCACTGCAGTTCAGGTACAGCATGCTAGGTGGTGGTCTGTCACACATTAGTAGCTGTGAGTGACAACATGATGCATGATGATGATGGCTCATGGTACTACATCCCATCCAGTTACAGTGACCACAGTACTACGCATAGCAGTCATTGCTTTGCACCTCAATGTTGTGTGCGTGCAAACATATGCACCTATACACAATATGAATAGCGTGTTGTGTGTGTGCTTACATATGCCAGTATACACAATATGCATAGCAGTCGCCATCTGTACAAAGTGACACATATATGTCCTGGAATGCTATTGGGTGTATAGGTTACATGACACATATTGGGTATGTGTGATGTTTAATGTTGCAGTCATATAGCATGCCATGTCATGGCTGGCACCAACATATCTGCAATATGTCCCACACTCACCATAACCACTGTACAATGGCCATGTTGAGAATTTGGATTCCTTCACGTCTACATGCACCACTCATCCCATGTGTACATAGCACGCATGTGCTACACCTGTGCCCACTATTATCTGCTATGGACATAGACATTGTAATCAGGCATGGAAATCTATGTGTCACACAGATAACACATGCAACCATGGTATGTATGCCTGTGAGTGATGGTGCATAGGACATTGCAGAGCTGATAATACTTGCACAGCAATGTTGTGTCTATGTACACATTGTGTTCCAGGGTGTAGCCAATCACTGAACAACTACACACATGCATCAAAGCCATGTGCACTGTCATTAAATAGGGCCGTCTACACTCGCACTGCATGGTCTTGAGCAACACATATTCTGCATGCTGACACGTGTGAGGTGACTGTTTGCCTTGTGATACTGTCACCCAACTTCACCAACTATTGAGTATGTGTTGGATTGCTGGTGTGTGTGTGTGTGTGTGTGTGTGTGTGTGTGTGTGTGTGTGTGTGTATCTGCTATAGTGAGGAGTGTATTTATGTGCATGTGTTCATGTGTTCATGTGTTCATGTGTGCATATGTGCATGTATTCGTGTATGCATGTGCGCATGTGTGCATGTGTGCATGTGTTAATGTGTGCATGTGTGCATGTGTTCATGTGAGCATGTGTGCATGTGTGCTAACATCATGTACAGATTGTAAAGTGTGTTTCCTGTCTTCCTCTCACATGTGCTGAGTTTGGGGTGGCTGAATGCAGCAGGGAACCTGAAGTCACTGCCACAAATAGTGGAGATGATGAGACATGTATTGTGGCACAGGCAGGTTTGACAGGGTCTGTTGTTGGTCCACCAATCAACAGTACACAGTGTTCCACCCCATCTATGCACACACTCATACTGCCAATACATCCCTCATCACCAATGGCCTTAGCCGAGGAACAGCATACAGTTGGCATTGACCAGGATACTGCGGTACCCATGGCATTTGCATCCCCTCACAGCAGCCATACCTGGATTCCTGGAATGATACCACATAGGCGGATGTCCTGAGGTTCTTGGGGGAGCACCGCTGGTCGTATTGCCCCTGGCAGATGTGCCCTCACAGGTCTTACAACCTGGAGTATGTTCTGGGCTGTAATGCAGGCACAGGCACATATGGAACGGTACACCAGACAGGGACTAAGGGCGCAGAGGGCCCATTACACCGCTATCAATGACATCATCCGTGACCTTGCCGGTGCCATCCGGAATTACACCGAGGTCATTAATAGACGTTGGGTGGAGACATTAGATGCCCTCCACAATGTGTTTTCCATGAGCCAGGACCATGCGGGATGGTTGAGATGTTGACACGGATGCATGCCAGCAACATCAACAGCTGGCAGTCATTGCGGATGGCCCACAGATCACAGCCGCTCCCATAGTGGCAGTACCAGCCCCAGCAATGCTGTGGCTGGCCTGTCAACTGACCATCCTAGTAGACCACGTGCACGTAGCTCTGGCCAGTCCCAGCAGGGACATGGGTCCACTCGACATACCTCTGCCTCTGATGATAGTACCCAGTCAGGGTTGGTACCCAATACTGTCCGTAACACCCCTGCCAGGCACAGGTACTGTGTCTGTGGCCAGAGACAGTGATCTGTACAGCCTGGCAGGTACAGTCTGTGGCTGTCTCACAACCTCCCGTATATGGCAGCCACATGGTGGAGCTGTGTGCATGCAGACACACACACATTAACCAAAAAACTAGGGCTCACACATAAACACACACATTACATCAACATTGGCCCATGCTGCACTGTTGTCCCTCACACACACACACACACACACACACACACACACACACACACACACACACACACACACGTCGATTGGATGAGTCAATGTCGGGCTCTGGCAAATCAGCAACACACCCTGTGCATATGATGACACCTGTGCCACCTCCTGTCATCTGTAACATTGATGCAGGAACAGGCTAACATGGTTCTCATGCCCAGGGTGACATTATAGCAGTGTAGCAATATTAGCAAGTTTTCAACAGGAAAGTGTAATGATATCCTTGTAGGTATATCTGAGCAGGCATGATGCATCAAAGCTCTGATTGTCAATGTAGCATTGTTTACACCAGTGTTAGATCTGAGTATGTATTGTCTGCCCATGTGCCACTTGGTTGAAGTGCATAGTGTTGCCAGCATGTGTTAGTGAGTGGACAGTACGTGTGTGATGTGTGCAGTACAGATTAGCAGGTGTACATCTGTGAACATGGTGGGTGCACACTGTCTGCATGTACGTGCATAGTGGACACATGGGACATGTGACATACCCTGTTTTACACATTGTTAACTTCTCATAGTATCTCATGATGGCCAGTATGCATTCTACTACAGATATGTACTAACATGGGTACACATGTGTGTATGACATGGGTTGACACTATGCTGTGGGTGATACTGTTAATATCTGTCAATGTTTTGCATTCTGGTAGTATACACAAAGTACAGTTTTGTACCTACCATAAATGTAGATGTCCGAACAGGTTAGCATCTGCAGTCATAACAAATGGGTTGTCCTGTCGTCAGGCAGCCCTTTGGTCGGCCGGATTCCAAAGTCTGGGTCCGGCTGATGTCGCACTCCACCCGACGTCATCTCTGCTGGTCTTCGGGTATAAAGGCATCAGCCGACGCCATTTTCCTCAGTGTTTCTTGCCCCAAATGCCAGTTGCCCTCTTGGAAAGCTAAATTTTGGATAAATGCCAATGTTTCCAAAAAAAGTAGAAGGCAAACACAAAAAATAAGCATGTATGTACATATATACAAACAAATACACCATAAGAGACCCCCCAGCTAGCTAATAGGAGGGTAAATACCCTAGGAGTACCACAGAGGGGAAGGAGGGAGGGTAATCCTGACTGCAGATGCTAACCTGTTCGGACATCTACATTTATGGTAGGTACAAAACTGTACTATGTCCTTCAAGGTAGCATCTGCAGTCATAACAAATGGGTAGAATACCATAGCCAACTAGGGGTGGAGGAAGAAAAATTATGGTGTAGTTAAGATCCCTTGCAGTACAGCAGTGGCAAACCCTGCTCGGGATCTAGAGTATAGAGGTAAATTATAATGCTTGGCAACTGAATGCACGGAGGTCCAAGTAGCCGCCTCAATAATGTCCTTGGTTGCCACTCCTCGTAAGAAAGCTGTGGTAGTGGCTGTAGCCCTTGTAGAATGAGGTCTTATGTTCTGTGGAATTGGTTTTCCATGGTAGGAGTAACAGAATCTTATGCAATTTCCTATCCATTTGGAGATTGTCTGTTTGGAAATTGCTTTTCCTTCCCTTCCTGTTGCATAGGCTACTAAAAAGCTGGTCAGTTTTTCTGTCACCTTTGGTTCTGTCCAGGTAGTAGCGTAACTGTCTATGTACATCCAAGGTATGCAGCAGTCTTTCCCCCTGTTCTGTGGATTGGGAAAGAAGGTAGGTAGGTGGATTGCCTGGTTTAAAGACACTCTGGATACCACCTTAGGCATAAATGTAGGATTAGTTCTCATGGAGACCCTATCTTGATGGAAGATTAGGAAGGGTTGTACTGCCATTAGGGCCTGTAGTTCCGAAACCCTCCTTGCTGAAGTCATTGCCAGTAGGAAAGCAGTTTTCCATGATAGATGTTGAAGTTCTGCTGTTGCTGCTGGTTCAAATGGAGGGAGTGTCAATTTTTCTAGCACAAAGTTCAAGTCCCATGCTGGTAATGGTGGTTTCCTAGGAGGTTTTACATTCTTGATCCCTCTGAGGAACTGCCTGAGTAGAGGATGAAAAGACAGGTGGATCAAGCTGTATTCTGCTGAAATAGCTGATGCATGTATCTTGATGGAGGAATAAGACAGGCCTGTATGTAGAAGCTCTGCCAAGTACTCCAGGATGTTAGCAATATCTATGCTCGACACATCTTTTCCTCTTTCAGTACTCCAAATGACAAACCTTTTCCATTTTCCTGCATAGTTCCTTCTTGTTGAAGATCTGCGGGCTTCAAGGATAATGTCTTTAACCCTTTGGGATAGGTCTGGGTTAGTTGTTGCTATGTGATGTTCCAGGCAGTCAGTTGCAATGTTTTTAGGTTTGGATGCATGATGTTGTAGTTGTTCTGAGTTAACATCAAAGGCATCAGGGATATTGACCACATTCTCCCCCGAGATAAGCTCCTCAGCAATGGGTACCAGTGTTGTCTTGGACAATTTGGAGCTATCAGGATTATCCTTGGACGTTCCTCTTTGATTTTCAGTAGTACCTTGTGCATCAAAGGAAGAGGTGGAAATGCATATGCTGTCAGGCCTTTCCAACTGAAGGATAGAGAGTCCACCTTCCATGCAAGTGGGTGGCATGTCCTTGTGCAGAATTTTTTGAGCTGGTGATTGAGTGGGGATGCGAATAGGTCTATTTGTGGCATTCCCCATTTCTTTGTGATGGCCCTGAAGATGTCCGGGTGTAGCATCCATTCGTGAGCATCCGAGGTGGTTCTGCTTAACATGTCTGCTAGGGTGTTTTCTTTTCCCGGCACAAACATTGCCTGTAACTGGATGTTGTAGCTCAGAGCCATATTCCAGATGTCCATAGTCATTCTGCATAGGGGGTATGAATGAGTGCCTCCTTGCTTGTTGATGTACCACATGACTGTGGTGTTGTCTGTCCTTATCATTAAATGGCCTTCTTTGAGGAATGGTCTGAATTTCAGTATTGCTAGTTTTACTGCCAGCATTTCTTTTTGGTTTATGTGCAGGTGCAGCTGGTCTTGAGTCCACAATCCTTGTATGCATTTGTCCAACATGTGCGCCCCCCAGCCTAGGTCTGAGGCGTCCGTTGTGATGGTTTGGCTTGCTTGAAAGTTGTGGAAGGGTAAGCCTGGGTTTGACTGGCATGCTTGAGCCCACCATAGGAACTCCTGTTTCAGGCATGGGATTAGTGGGATTTCGGTTTCTAAGCTGTGCCTGTGTTGAGACCATAAATTCTTTAGGTACCACTGTAGCTTTCTCATATGTAGTCTGGCATGTGGGACCAAGATTATGCATGATGCCATGAAGCCCAAGGCCTGCAGTACTTTTCTTGCTGTTAGTTTGTTCTGCTTTGTTAATGCCAAGAAGTAAAGAGGAGTTGTTTTGTTTTCTGCAGTTAGGAATGCCATTTGTTTTACTGTGTCCAAATCCGCACCCAAGAATGTTCTTGTTTGGGATGGTATCAGACTTGACTTTTGTAAATTGACTGTGTATCCCAGGGCTTGTAGTAAGCAAATGACTCTTTGTAGATGTGTTGTCAGCTTGCTTTTGTTGTCCGCTTGTAACAGGCAGTCATCCAGGTATGGATAAATTTGTATTCCCTGTAGCCTGCAGTGAGCGATTACTGATGCCAGGCATTTTGTGAATACTCTGGGTGCAGTAGATAAGCCAAAGGGCAATGCAGAGAATTGATAATGCTCTGATCCTGCAAGAAATCTGAGGTATCTTCTGCAATTTGGTCGTATGGGGACGTGCAGGTATGCCTCCTTGAGATCTAGAGTTACCAGCCAACACTCCTTGCCCAGCATGGGAAGAAGTTGCTGTAGGGTCAGCATTTTGAATTTTGGGACAATGATGTATGTGTTTAAGACGGACAGGTCGAGAATAGCTCTCCAACTTTTCTCTTTTCTTGGTACTAGGAAGAGTCTGGAGTAGAATCCTTTGCCCTGTTCTGTTATTGGTACTCTTTCCACAGCTCTCATCTTTGTTAATTCTGCTATCTGCTTTAGAGCTTCTGTTTTTTGATTTGGAGGTAGATTTGGCATTCCTCTTTTACTGGTAAGGTGTGGAAGTGGAACCTGTAGCCTTGGTCTATGGTTTGCAAAATCCACTTGTCTTTTGTGATACAGTGACATCTTTGCAAAAATAAGGCTAACTTTCCGCCTAAAGGTGCTGCTATTTGCTCCCTGGTAGGCGGTGTCAGAGCCAAGTCACTGTGATTGTCCTGTTGCAGTGGCAGTGGTTGTGTCTGTGCTTCGGTTATTGCCTTGCCACTGGCGTCCTCTGTAGGCACCTCCTCTGGATTGATTTCTGCCTCTAGAGCGTCTATTCCTGCCTCTTTGAGATTTTGAGGAATCTGGAAAGGACCAATTTTTGGCAGGCCAGTTCCTGCTAAACCTTGGGGGCTGAACCTGTAAGAAATCCTTAACTGTTTGTACAGATTTTGCCTTTTCTTCCATTTTCTTCATTACTTGCTGAGCAGGTGTACCAAATAGACTGGCCTTATCCATAGGAGCATCTAACAGCTTTGCTTTAACATGATCCGGCAAGACCTGTTCTTTCAACCATGCATGCCTTCTTATCACTGTGCCAGTCATGGCTGATCTAAATGAAGCCTCCAGTGCATCATAGCCACATTTTAAAGAATGGTTACTAACCTGTTGGATGTTATTCACCATTTCTAAAACATATTTCTTATCTAAGGAGTCATCAGAGGACAGCTTCTTAGTTAGCTGATCAAGCATAAACTCTTGGTATTGGATCATATGAAGCTGACAGTTTAAAGCTCTAGCTGAGAGAGTAGCAGAGGTGTAAACTTTTTCCCCATCTCTCTAAGGACCTGGATTCCCTTTCAGAAGGAGTAGGGTTTTTTGCTGAGGTCGAGGCTACTGCCTTGGGCCCCTGGGATATAGTCTCAGGATCTGCAAGTGGGGCCTTGTATAGGTGGTGATGAGTGTCTGGCACCCTGTAAAATCTATCTGGTTTGGCAGAGGCTGGAGGTAATGTATCAGGAGCAGTGCAAACATCATTAAATGCATCATCCACAACAGGCAGTACTGGAGGAATAGCTAAGGGCCTATGTTGTGGTAAGTGTAGGAAAGTCCTAAGCCTGTTTCTTGAATCTGAGAAGTCTTGTCCCTGCCATTGGAATTGTTCTCTCATGGCATGTAAGGTTTCCCCAAAGGAAAATTCCTCTGGCGGAGAGGCAGATGGGATGGATTCTTCAGCATCTGAATCTTCATATGTAGACAAAGGAGCCTCTGGCTGGTCTGTAATGTCTGAGTCATCAGCAGAATCATCAGAGGACACTGGCTCGGGGGGCTCTGCTCTGGATCTCTTTTCTGGTGGCTGAGAGGCCCTGTCTGGGTGAGATTGGGATCCCCTAATTAAGGATATTAAATCCTCTGCCAGAGTAAGCATTTGAGAACTAGAAGTGGGCCTGTGTGAGGGAGGCTTAACAGGCACTGATCTAACAGTTTTGGCTGCTTTAGCCCTGGTAAAGGCCTTAATAGACATGGCTGCAGGAGGCCTAGCAGCACCACGTGCTGGGGTAGAAACATCCAAAGGGATGGTGTCTGATAAATCACTAGGAACCACAGTAGTAGGCAAAATTTCTGAGGCCGATTCAACTAAGGTAGCAGGAGCCTCAGTAGTAGTCATGGATTTGGCTAAAGATTGACCGGTATTCTCGGTTTCGGCCGAAACCGAGACACTCATGACTTGCTTAACGTGGTTTCGGCCGAAACCGCGGACCCGCAGTGTCGGTCTTTTCTTTGCGTTTTAACAATTTGGGTAGTCGGAGGATCCGGCGGCATAATGTCTGTAAAATCTGAGCGAAAACTGTTCAGCAAACTCCGACCGACGCCTAAGTGTTCGTCGATTGAAGGAAGCACAGGCCGAACAGGCTGCTACTACGTCGTGGTCTGGGCCTAAGCAAGGCAGACAGTAAGAGTGGAAATCTTTATGAGGTATTTGTTTCCACAAGTTAAACAGTTATTGACTTTTTCTGACATCGGCTGAGGCAAGAAAGAGTCCCCAGTGTAGCTTTAGAAGTCTTGAGTAGTATTCGTAGTAGTAATCTCTGGATCTGACCGACCGCACTTGCGAACAGCTTCTGCTACGAGCGCCACGTGGCAAGAAAGACTGAGGAAAATGGCGTCGGCTGATGCCTTATACCAGACCAGCAGAGATGACGGGTGGAGTGCGACATCAGCGGCCGGACCCAGACTTTGGAATCCGGCCGACCGAAGGGCTGCCTGACGACAGGACAACCCATTTGTTATGACTGCAGATGCTACCTTGAAGGACATCCTCAACAGCATGACTATAACCAATCATTAGATGATGTCCTGACAACTGACACACAGTTGTAGGGAACTCAGTAACAGTGGGATCCTTCTGGTACTATACTATAACAGTAATCAGTGGTATTGACCGCCACCCATTCCTGGGACCACACCTGTTTGGCATATAGGCCTCTTAGGTACATACAAACACACTAGGGATATGTCCATCCACATCTGGAAATGCATGCATTTGCCTACAATGCATTCTCTGGATGGGACACATATCCTACACAAGGGTATCATACAGACAGATACCTTTTGTCCGACACATGCTGTATTGCACTAAGCCGACTATGGCATAGGCATCCACATTTACTATACATACTATCCCGACAGTACCACATAGGTGGTAGCCCCCAACATGGGTACCAATGTGTACCAGCAGCCATGTGTTATGTCATCTGTCCCTTGGTATCCACATATCCAGAGGTATTGTGGAGTCCCTCAGTGTATCACATAAGACATTAGGGGCCTGAATGCATATCCACAAGGCTGTTGTACACCTATAATGACTGTCCATTATTGCCAGTCGTTGTTGTGTATGAACATGTCTGACATATACCCCAGGCATGTACCCTCACTCACACTACTCTATAGTAACTGTCATGGGTGTGTGTGGCACAGATGACCTTGGCCACAGATCACGACAGTGGACGGCCTTGTCACATACATACATATGTGACCTACGATCTGAGAAGTAGCGGCACAATCTGTCTAAGGAAACAAATGTATTCATGTAGTTTCCAGGCTTCACACCTATGTACTAATTGAGGTCACATGTACATATATTTATTTGCCACACAGATACCTGATGTGTGCAATGCACATACTGTTTTAATCCTGATATGTCATACCATAGTAAAAGCAAAACCCACTCCGCATTGACCAACACTGTCACACACACATACTCAGCAATGGCAGATTTCAAGCCCCTACCTAACTATGTTATGATACTAGAGAGTATACGCATTAACATGGCGCGCTATATGCTTTACTAGCTGTTTTGTTTTCTCCTGCTATATTTGTAGGATGCTGACATCATCAGACTTTCCAAAGAGGAATGTACCTCTTTTAATGTGTTTTCCTAGTCTCCAAAAAGGGCACTCTTCTCAAAGGAAATCACACACATACACCCCCCACACACACACACACACACAGTCAGCAATTGCAGGATTCAAACCCCTATCTAACTATGTTATGATACTACAGAGATATGCATTAACACAACATGCTATATAACTTACTGAGTGCCTTTTTTCTCCTGCTATATTTGTAGGATGCTGGCATCATCAGACTTTCCAAAGAGGAATGTACCTCTTTTAATGTGTTTTCCCAGTCTCCAAAAAGGGCACTCCTCTCAAAGGAAATCACACACATACAGTCAGCAATTGCAGGAGTGAAACCCCTACCTAACTATGTTATAATACTAGAGAGATACGCATTGACACAATGTGCTATATGCTTTAGTGGGTGGTTTCTTTTCTCCTGCTATATTTGTAGGATGCTGACATCATCGAACTGGACATGGTAATGTGTATACACTTTGTTTTTTGCAATCCCAGGAATGAGCCATGTGGGTCGGCAGGCGTCAACAGCTTGAACAGGACCACATAATTCTTAGCTTGTGTGATCTATCTGTGGACAAATTGACATTCCTTCATATGTCAACACATATTTATGCACAGATTGTTGGCTTTGTAGATACAACATGTATCTGGGATGTTGATAAAGGGCTATTCAAAGTCTATGTGAGACATGTGTAGCTCCATTCAGTGATGTATGTCCTGGGTGGCTGCCTTGCAAACAGTCTAGCATGTTTGGTAACCATGATCTGCACATGAACATACCACAGTTGGTAGGGTTGTGTGTTTGTCAGATTCCAATAGCTCTGTTTATGACTTCAACCATGATGGACTCCATGGCCTTGCAGATCAGACTTCATAGGCTTACTGGACTATACTTCCCATGGTGTGTTGTGCACCAAAACTTGTGGGGAGTGCCATATGTTGCTGTAACATATTCAATGGTTCCAGATCCTATGGAGAGGGTGATGCTCAACAGACTGTTCAGGTACAGAGTCTGTTTGTTCTGTATTTCATTCATGACTCATATAGGGAAACAATGTAATCCAATTGCTGCCATGCTTTTGGCTTTAGGTGGAGCTGTTCACCCATTCTACATGTTATATCTCCTGGTATGATGATAGGGATTTTCATCAGTGGGAGGTGGGTATGTATATATGGGCCTGTCTGACAGGATGTCAGCATTGTCAGTCAGGTACAGTTGGTCCTGACTCAGGACATATATGAGTGTACATTGCTATTTATGACATAGCTGAAGGAGGTGTCATGATTCCGTCTGGACTCTTTCGCAGCTACTCTTTACAAAACACCGATAAACCTGAGCAATAATCCCTCTTATACTCTTTTACACACTTAACACCCTACTGATCCTTTGTGATCAGTCTACAGAGTATGTCATCATAATATCCTGGCATGTCCAGGGGTCGATTTTGTGTGTACACTCCAGTCCAGCTGGTGAATATTGTGATTTTGACACAATGTCACAACTGCCTCATATACACAGACAACCCTCTCCTCCTCCCAACAAACTCAGATATATGTGAGAGATGCAACTATATAGACATACAGGAGGCTGAGCTCTCGACCCATGACTGCACAGTCTATCAGGTGGTGAAGGTAACCACACACACCACATATCAGTCTCACATAAACCTATAGCGACAGCAATCAAACCACATTATCACACATAAACATACTCGGAGGCTCTAAATAAACTCTGCCTAAGCAGCAGAGACCTCCAAAGCAGACACACAAACAACTGCTACCCCACTACAATACCGACATATCACATAGTTCGCAATGTCAGTGTGCCACACAGTCACTGCCCTTCGGGCTAAACAACACACCTAATACACTTGTAATAGGTGACACTTATTGTCAGACACACTGACATCCCATTCACCAGGCCGAACAAGGGGATGGTCACTTTGAGCTGTCTGTCAGGTGCCAGGATCTGTCACATAACACATGCACTCAGGTCACTCCAAAGCAAGTACGGAAATGGCTCCATCATTGTCCATGTTGGTGCGTAAAACCTCAGACATTCCTCCCTGGACCACATGACATGATACATAGAGGAACTCTCTGATCATGTAGCCCAGGCCAGTATGACCCTGACCTTGTGTAGCATCTTACACTCACCAAGTATGATGTCACAGTATACAGAAAAACTTATCACGTTTAACAGCTGGCTAACATATTGGTGTCATTCAAAGGGGATCCAGTGTTTGTTAGCCTGGGGTGACATCCTCGACATGCCACGTAGCTTCACTATGGACAGCTTGCACCTGTCACCCTTGGACTTTCGAATACTGGCTAAGGCTCTTGCTACCACCTTAGTGCCTTTTTTAAGCGGGGCTCAAAAGACAAAGCCACCAGCATAGACATTACAGAGTAAATGAAACTAAGGATAATGCTGCTCAACATCAGATGTGTTACCCTCAAATTGCGCCCACTGAGAACTCTCCTCAATATGGAGAATAGTGATATCTGTGCACTAACAGACACCTGGTTCAGGCTCACAAATGCACACCAGCACTACCAGGTTATATTTCATACCATGCTTTCTGACCACAAGACTCAGAACGGCCAACACAAATAGAGGGAGTATCCATATACATCACAGATACACACACCTCCGGGTTAGTAGCACTGCACGAAGCATCGCAGACCATACATATGCAACTAACATTGTGCAAAACTGCCTTTCAGTTTGTTGCCTGCTACAGACCACCCTCCCAAACTTAGAAACCACACTCAGCTTTCCTGGGAACACTGGAGAATATGAAGGTCTCCCCAAACACCATTATACTGGGTGACTTCAAATACCCAAACATTGACTGGGGATGCTACTCAAGCCCCAACACCCTCACCCAACAGTTGCTACTATTTGTAAACTCTTATGCTATGGCACAACCGGTCACCACACCCACAAGAGGGGAAAACATATTGGACCTGATCATCACCAACATGGGGACTCTATGTTCCACACCAGCGATATACCCTCATTGGTAAGGTCAGAACATACAGTTATCTCACTGGACATTCATATCCCGTCTCCACACCCATCCTGGGTAATCTTGGTGAACTTTTCAAAAGCAAACGTCTCACTTCTCCAAACCAAGGTGGTATCCTTCAGAGACCCTGGAACAGTGGTAAATATGGCTCAGACTGCTGAATCCTTTACATACACATTCTATGGATACTTAGTGGACTGCATGGATCGTGCTATCCCAAATAACAACAGGACTCACTCCTCCAATGGCAGGGGACCTGTCTAGCAGACCCCGGCCATTAATAAGCTATACAATAAAAGGAATAAGCTACTACATGATAGAGCACAATCCCAGATAGGGAAGGCATCTGTGATCTGTACTAGCAGACAGCTAAGATCACTCATGAATTTATCTAAGGCCCACTTCTAATGGACAATTGCACCAGAAACATAGGACAATCACAAAGCCTTCTTCAGTTATGTCAGGAACCTGGGTGTACCCTCACTGATATGCTGTGAGTTACTGCATACTGACTAAACATACCCTGAACCCACTGACATTGCCAACATCCTGGCAAACAGGTTCAGTGCAGATGTCTCCCCCCATCCCCCTAAGGAGCAACTATCCATCCCAACAGAGTGTAACCTCCCTGACATCACAAATAAACAGGTGAGTACTGCACTCCCCAAAGTGGACAGCACAGCATCAATGGGACCAGACAGTGTCCCGTCCTGCGTCTTACATGACAGACATAACCCTCACATTAAGTCACTGTTCAGTATCAGAGTTACTACAGGATATGTACCCAAGGAATGGCGTACAGCGACAGTGGTCCTGCTCCACAGAGTTGGTGCCACAACGGACCACAGACAATATCGCCCTATAAGTCTAACTAGCCTGTTCTGCAAAGCTATGGAGCATATTGTCATGGGACTCATACACATAGACTTCGGAAACCTACAGACACTGTGTCCTACACATTTCAGCATTGTTGTGGGCAGATCTTGCCTCTTGAACCTGTTTGTATTCTTTAAACAGTTACCAGGTCCATCGACATAGGGACGGTTGTCCACACAGCCTACCTGGACCTTGCAAAACCCTTCAACACAATACCCCACTCGGCCATTATGCATAGGCTCACCAGCGTCATTATTGACACATATCTCACATGATGGATTGCTACCTGGATCAGGGATAGCACCCACATGGTCAGTATTGCAGGTGCCATGTCTGACTATACACCAGTTACACATGGTATCCCACAAGGCTCAGTCCTGGGACCGCTCTTGTTCAGTATATATTTGTCTGATGTACAGGCTAACACAGGAGGAATATGGCTGACCATGTTCACAGATGACTGCAAACTGGGTGCCATAATCAACTCTCCTGCTGGCACATGCATACTCAAACAGGATCTCACAGAGATGGATGACTGGTGCCTGAGCCATGGCCTACAGCTAAATGCCATTAGTTGTATAGTCATCCCCTTTGGGAAAAACAACATGCCCACACATTACAACATAGGTAGTAATCCATTACATATGGTAGGAGTTGTTAGGGGTTTGGGGACACGACTTGTTCGTACTCTCACCTTTGACAATCCTGTTGCCAAAGTGGTTAGACAGACCTTCTATATAGCCCACCTTATCCCATATGGTTTCACATCTAGATCAAGTGAGGTCATTGTGCCCCTATACTCATCACGACCATGCTTGGTTACAATGCCACATTTGGGATGTACCTTACCCGACACCTGCAGCAACTGTAATGGCCACAAAAGTTCCTCAACAAGCAGATCTAGGGACTCACATGGATTCCCTGCACAGTTCGGATACAGTAACTCAAGCTCTACTCAGTCACTTACCGCCTACTCGGATGTGATGTGTGCCTGTTGTTTATGGAAATATCCAACCCAGAATTAATGGACATGCTCCACCTCAGGATATCTGACTCCCTTGGAGCTACACACTCCAGGGACATATACCTCAGCACAGATGTTAATAGGACATGCTGGAGGGACAGATTCTTATCCCAGAGGCTCCACTCACTCCAGATTGTAATCCCGGTTCAGATAGGCAGAGCCACCCACTGACCACCTACAGGAGACATCTTGACAAGTGGATGGGTGATCGTATGTTTACCCCTGGGATATCTTCTGGGTCCCTGCTAGACAGAGGCACAATAGACTAAATGTAAATGGGCTATCTTGTGTGACCGACTATTCATAGGCATGGTGTAGTAATCTGACAGGGTTGCGAAAACCAAACACACTCTGGCTAGGCTTGTACATGCCCTAGGGCAGGTAGCCTAGCATTGACCTCTGAACCTATGATAATGTTTGGGATGCACAATGTTTATTGATGATACTGTTTGCAGGTTTTTATCATCTTTGCTTTTCCACTTTTTATGAACAACTTAGGTATCTGCAGAACATATTTGATTATGACAGGGTTCCACTGTATTATATATGTGTCTGTTGTCATATAACTGTGTGCACAGGGCAGATTGCTGGATAGTGAGAGGTTCCTGGGTTAACACATGCAACTGCCAGATATGTGTGGCCCACTGCTGTACTCAGACTTGGCCTAAGTGTGTGAGCATGCCCAGTTCAGGCTTTCCGTGTTTTGTTGCCTGACATTTGTATCATTTATTCAAGTGTATGAGGATGCCCAGTGTGACCTTTCAGTATGTTTCTGTCTGAGGTCCACTACATTTGTTGATGTGTGTGAACATGACCAATATTAACATTTATACTGTGTGTGTTGAAAGTCAGGTTCTATTCTTACTGCAGGACTCACCTTTGTGTCATAACTTGACAGGGATTATGCTGTGCCTGCAGGGTTTCCATGAGATACTTTGCATAGACTTATCAACAATTCTTCATACAGGCTGACCACCGCAATACTGTCATGGTTTAGTTGTTCAGTACTATGACTATAGTGCGCAGTATCCTGGGTTCGAGGCCCATCACTGCTTTATATTTTAATACTGAGCAGACCAGACTGCTTAAGGGCCAGTAGAGCAAATATGAACATGTTGGCTTTTGTTCAGCTATGCCCTACTTAGACCAAGCTTGTCTGACATTGCTCAATATTAACCAACATTGCTGGATGTTGCCCAATATTACTCAACATTGACCACAGTTGTGCTAGTTGGTGTGTGCAATTTTGTTTACATATACTACATGGTGGTAAATGCTATTTAGCACTGCTTTATATTGCTTAACACATGGCGATCATGCCTCAGGTGGTGCTGCAGGGCTGCATATGTCGGATGCACATACTACACTCCTTATACATGTTTGAAAGCAGGTAGTGTCAACTTATGCATCTCTTTTACTATATGTGTGAGTCAGAGAGAGGTATCATTTCCAGAGTTCCTACTCAGCCAGTGTATGTGCTATGCGTTGTCTCTTTGCCAAGGCCAAAGCATACTGGGCACGCCTCCTTCTGCCTACTGGGGCAGGCTCAGGTTGTTCCTCCTCTGAGTCACGCTCTGCCTGTGATGGCCTTGGCAATGGTGGGGGGCTGTTTGACCCAGGACTATGCTGGTCCTGCTGCAGCTGTTTTCGCAGGATCATATTATGTAGCATAGCACATACCATGACAATTTGGGTACATGTGGTTGGTGAGCACTGCAATGATCCACCAGATATGTCCAGGCACTGGAACCATGACTTGAGCAGCCCAAACACATACGCTCAATTACATTTCGTGTTTGTGCGTGTGCCTCATTATGGCATTCCTGTTCAGGTGTGTGTGCATTTTTGATGGGTGTCATCAACCATGGCTCCAGTGCATAGCCAGCATCCCCCACTAGGAGACCATGTGGGATGTCCCCATTGGCAAATGTCTGGTACATCTGCGTCAGATGCCAGATATGGGAATCATGGTAGCTTCCAGGGCAGCCAGCACACACATTCAGTATTATGCCCTGGGCATCACACACAACCTGGCAGTTGATGGAGGGGAAGCCCTTGCGGTTGAAGTAGACCCTACCCCGCTCACCAGCTGGTGCTTTGATACGTATGTGCATGGAGTCTATTGCACCCACTACCTCAGGGTATTCCGCTATTTGCTGGAAGAGGCACATATTGCTGGCCAATAGCTCACGAGAATTGGGGGAAATATACATGATCACCGACATGTGCTGACATGGCATCCAAGAACTGGTGCATTACCCTGGATGCTGATGCCTGTGATATCCCCATCATATCACGAGTTGGTCTCTGGAAGGTACCTGTTGCTAATATTCTTAGGCCAACACATACCTTGGTGTGAGGTGTGGCCTGCACAGCTCAATGATTTGCTGCAAGAGGTCTCTGTCCACTCTATAGTGCTCCACTATCTCCAGCTCATGTAGCCCCTGGTAGGTTACCCTGGGCCTGTACACTCTTCTCCGTCTCCTCACTGTGGGTTGTCCAGCAGCATTTGCATTGTCACCACCCTCAGCATGTTGCATATGTTGCCTTATAACAGCAATGGCAGCCCCTAACATTTCTTTGTCTCAATAACGCATTTTCAGTTTTCACTTCTATTAGCTTACTGCAGTGTTGCAGTGTCTCTTGAGAGAAACATAATGGACTGTTGTTACCAGAGTTTTAAGTGTTGGGCTGGGCTGGGCTAGTGTACTGCCTGTGTAATTGCCTGATTCTGATTGTTTTCACCTGCTAGCTCTGCTAGTACTCCCTGGTAGGTAGCTTCCTACTATTTGTTGTGCTTCCTTTTTCCTTTCTGTTTCCATGGGGGGGGGGGGGCAGTGCCACGCACACAAGTGCAAACATGCGCACACCAGCTCACATGCGAGCACACATGCTTACACGGACTAAAACACGCTTATTCTTGTTAAAACGTGCGCACACCAGCGAAAACACACTTACAACTCTTTAAACAGCCTTATACATGCTTAAACGTGCACACTCATGCTTACACACACGCACACTGTCTTACTCGGGTTTACTGGTATGCACACTCTCACATACACACTCAGCAAGAAACTTTGGTGTTATCCACGGCATACACCTTCAATTTCTTGCCTTTACCTAGCCTACCTGTTGACACACCTTTTTGAATGATGTGTAAATGACAGCTGACACATGTCACTCTGCTCCAATGAGCTTCACTTCTTTCATACATACCCTCCTCATGATGTCACCTATCTTCTACTCTGTTAATCCCCTTATCCTACTCCTACACTCCATTGACTGTGCTCATTTGCTATGTAAACTTGCAATTCACTATCCTAACCCTCATTTACATAGGATTGCCTACTAATGCTTGGTTACATCTCTTAGACTGAGCTTCCCCCCTTAGCAACCTCTACTCGGTGGCCATTTTGTCTTCGGTCTGCCATTCACTTGCATTGTAAATTCATATTAACATTAAAATCCACATTTGTGGATCTTCATTATTGATTGTCTGGTTTTTAGACCGCAGTGCGTTTGTGCGGCACTGCGCTATGCTTAAACCCCGGAGATCGGGATGAAAAAAAAAAAGTTATTTTATTTTTATTTTGCATCACTTAACGTTGCCAATGGCCATATTTTTGGCCATTGGCATGCTTCCCCATGTAAATGCATCCTTTTTTTGGAGCTGTCACGGCTCCGTTTTGCTATTTGCAGAACTGTACTCAGTTGTCAACTGAGTACATTTCTGCAAATAACACTACTCCTACTCAGACAGGTTTGGGTTTCCTGGATCGCAAATTTACCTAGTTTGCATAGCTTTCACCTGAAATTGAGGTAATTTGGATATCCAAGCCCTGTCCGTGTAGGACTCATTTTGAGAGCTCTGTTGCTCGCCCCTACCGGCTGTTCCTGGATCGCTCGGCAGACATGTTGGCTGCATGGAGTCTTACTCTACTCTTAGACTCCGTGCAAGCCTTTGTGAATCCGGCCCATAGTGTTTTCAATTTACAATGTTCTGAAGAAGTGAAAGCGCTTAACATTTCTTTATCATGGAATAAAAAATACTTTTTATACAACAGCAGGAGGCATTTGTTCAAATATTCAGTAAGGTAAGACCTAAAATAAAAGACAGGATGCGACCTAAGGAAAAAATAATTGACTGTAATATTAGTCGTTGGTATAGAAAATAGTATGAAGTTAGGGAGTGCAGTGCCACCTAGTGGTTACAATAGAAAATGGTCACAGGAGGGAACACTATATTTAATAGAGATAGAATATACACAAGGATAGTTATAGGAAATAAAAAACTGGGCTATGGGTGCAAGCGTGCTGAGGTCGGCTGCTATCACGTGAATGTAAGATGTAGGACACACAATTTAACAAAACAGGTAGTGAAAACTAGCAAAAAATGTACTTATAGGCTACATACACAGAGCCTCATTAAATGAGAGGATAGTCGCACTGAGGGAGTTTTGAGAGGATGAACATCTTCTCAGGGTGCAGAAAAAGTTTTTCCTTACAGTTAGTTTCTGTAAGAAAATACCAGAAATGCAAGCTTTAATCACAACAAGCAATTAACACCTAATTACATAATTGACTACACAGCCTCCAATTACACTCACCAATGTAACCTCCTACGGGATAAATTATCACAGCTAATATTAATACATTGAGTCTGTACATAACAATTGTCTTTTTATGAATGTTTCTTCACACTGAGGAACAGACGTTTTCAGAAACTATACCTTGAGACCCATTACTGTGCCCATGGTGAGATTTAATCAAATGTACAGCTATAGTACTGACATATTTCTTATCAGTAATATGTCTGACATGTTATAACAGCCTAGTTTTAAAACATGTGTTACTGTCCCCCACATAAAATATGTTACAAGGCCATCTAAGAACATTCTCTATACACCAACCTCTTGAATGTACAGACTTCAACACACTTCCCAGCCATTCCTCTCCGCAAGAATTATAGCACTAAATAATGATAGACCAGTATACCTAGCCACATATTACTGTATGACATCTGGACAAAGCCTGTCATAATTGGTGAACAGAAGCCCAAATACATGGTCATACACAAAATATTGCTGTTATACACTGAGAAAATTTCTGGTGTTACAAAGTTTGTTGTAATATATCTTTTCTGATGGATATATAAAGTCAGAAAAACAAATGGATGTTACCATCTACATAATGCAATCACCAGAGTATGCTATTGATTTGCCAAGGACAACACCTGTCTGGGGAACAGCCCATATATAACAGGTTAACCGGTGGCCATTATGTGGATGTCCCTACAGTTGAGAGCTATGCAGAGACAGAACTTTGTCAGACTGAAACCCATGCAGAAGTAGCAAGTGCAGAGAAACCCTGTTAAACCAGCAGTTTTCCAAACATATAATAACAATACTCACATTCTGCCCCTAAGTTTTGCATCATCCCTACCATTTAGTTGGCTTGTCTCCACAAGTCTTGTTGTAATAAGTAGTAGCTCACACAACTCCAGGATGTCTTCCTCACAAGGAAGGGAAAGGGCCAATGCCCACATGGAGTATTCATTTATAGGAGTGTGTTGTCATGACATTGGCTATTTGAAGAACTACACAGCTACTCTGCATACAGTTAGCAAGTGGAGAATCCCAGTAGGTGCACAGACCATCACCTGGTTAAGAGCATCACCTATAAAAGCCATGCTGCCACTTATTCAAACCAGGTCTATCCCTGTAGTGCACAGAGAGAGAGAGATAACAAATGAAACATAAAGTAGAAAAGGGAAGAAAGAAAAAAGGTAAGTGGAACATGTAAGCAAGTAATTGAGTGTAGTAACTGGTCTGTAATAATGGGAAATATGATTTGCAGGAATATATGTCACAACAAGCCATGCTGTACTAATGCCCTGCTAAACAGCTACTATGGCCATAGCATCTGGCCCTCTCTGCAGAGGGAGATATCACAGACATACCTCTCAACTGTACAGATCTTCACAGAATGTCCACATTTTACCATCATGTATTTTTGTCTGTTCCTCCTGAGAGGAAATAGCTAAGGATTGAATTTATCAGGTAATAACAAGCACTTGAGTTTAAGACTCCCCATCCTTAAGAATATTCACTGTAATGCTAAATATATCATTCTATGAACACCCTATGTTTGTAACAGGAATATTTAAAGTCTGTCCGTATGTATCCCCTCATCATTTTAGGCATTGTCTAGATGTGACGCTCTGAGAGGTTGTGAGGTGGGATCACAGCTCAGGAGCCTGACTCACCCTGGGAAAGGACAGCTCATATATGACAACCACAGGGGTATCTGTCAAACAGTTGTTACTGTGTCATTGCTAGGCCAGTTAATGGGATTTTTCCATATCCTTGTTACCTGTCATTATGAGTATGACACATGTTTGCCTTGTAAAGCTAAGAGACCTATAGAGAGCGTGTGGATAGTAAAGTACTGTTGCAGACGTGTGTTGAACTGCATGTGATATATTGAATTAATAGCATTCAACTGTACAGTGTTCTGCTGGACAATAAGCACATTTGTGACTGATATCTGTAGTCACATACACATATACCTGAGTTATGTCAGCCAAATCATTGGCAGGTCTGTGAGCAATGACATTGTAATATAATAGCCTACTTATGACTGTTGGACATCTTCCAGGTTATCACAGTGATGTCAAACCTTACTGCGCAATCAACGTACTAATGTATGGTGTATATTAATAATGTATCAACATTGATGTCCCCTTTGACACCTATTTATGTATGCCATTGTCCAGACTTACTGCTATAACAGGCTGAGATGTATGACTGAGCAACAAGACTGTAATTACAGTGTGCCATACTAACATAGAACAGAAATGTATACCAGGTATCCCTTGAGCATATGTATGCATGCTTACGTTCAGCTGGAAGGCACAAAGCAAAATCACATGGATTTCAAGCATTCAGGTACATAGGTTGTGCATGTTGCACATGTGTAGTATCAGTGTCACTCCATACAACAGTCAGAAATGTGTACAGCTACTGGTTGTTGCAGTGCCCTGACACTGATATGGGTACTAGAGTAGGCATGATATTCAGTTATTAATCAGAGAAGTGTCCACCTGTGTTTTGACCCTCTGTCCATGCCTATCACTACCAGCTATATCCACACCTATATACAGTGGAATGACAAGTGTACACACCCCTGTTAGAATGCCAGATATGTGTGCTGCATGACAATAAGAACACAGAAGATCATTTTATAACATTTCTCATCTTTATGTGACCCCTAAACTGTACAATTCCATTGAAATATAATTAAAGGTGTTTCTAAAAATTTGACCAACTACTGCCAAGTAAAGATGTGCCATGATGTTAGAGTCCAAACCAAGCTGGATGAATGCTGTAACCATCTCAAGAGGTGCATACACAACATATCAGTTTAAAGGTGTGCACACTCATTCAACTGGATTATTGTACTGCATATTATTTCCATGTTTTTACAGACCCGATTGTTATGTTTTCAATTGAACTGTACAGGCTATAGGTCACACTACAGGTGGGAATTGTTATGAAATGAGTTATTGTGGTGTCATGTTCCAGTTGCACAAATACCAAGCAGTGTATCAGGGGAGCATACCCTTCATATCCACTGTAGCTATATGGACACAGGAGTACCTGACCTGTATAGCCAGCCTCCACCAAGGTAGAGTAATCCCCTTTGGTGGACGGCAGCAATGCACAAACCACATCATAGATTGTTACATTGGCTGTATAGGGACACATATGTGCAGGCAAGTCCACCTATATCTAAGCAAGCATGTAAGTTCACAGGTGACTTCCTGTAAGGTTGACTATGACTATGAATCGGACATATTCACACCACCAAGGACAATTGCAACCGTGTTTCCACATATGTTGTAAGTCTCAGATGAAAGACACTTCACCCTGTACCGGATGTAAAGAACACCTCATACACACATGCCTTGGATAAAGGCAACCTGCATCACACATGTTAGGTGGGAACATCGCCACCCTATGCAGCCCAGTTATACAGGGAGATATGCACATCAACCACACTCCTCCCCTCAGCAATAGTGAGCAAGTACATATTGCCTACTGATGGCAACAACAGCATATATCCATGGGGCATAATAACATCATTGTCTGCCTCCTACATGACATCAGGCATGTGCTCAGAGCTCCATCACACACCACAGTCAAACACAGAACTGCCACCATCCACACACCATCCACATGGAAGATGCCCACTGTCAACCCCCTACACAGAAATGAATGGAGGTTAGAGGATTATGCAATCAAGTCTCCAACATTGGAAGGAATAAGATAGCTCAAGGACAGGTGTGTAATATAAGTTGCTATAACCATGATAGCTTTGGAGGATTTTAGTGTAGTGTGGATAATTTGCAAGTAATATCCACTGTTGATGTGCATGTTGTCAACCGTCTGAGGTCCTGTGACCTTTTTCCTGTTTATGTCTTCCAGGTAACATGCAGAGTGCTCCCCTACCAGCATTCTCTGTTGGGGAAACAGACATTATCACCCAATATGTGATTGGACATTATGCCCTGTCATTTGGAAAGAGAGCAGAAGATGTGCGGGAGAAGACTGCCCTGTGGAACAGTGTGGTCCACAGGATAAATGATGCTGGCCTGCACAGCAGAACTTATGAGCATGTGAGGCATCAGACCACTGACCTCAAATGCCATGTCTGTCAATGGGCTGCTGCTGTAGTGAGGGACTGGCTAGCCACAGGTGGGGGCCCAGCCATCCGGCCACCACTGACACCCACCAAGGAGCTCCTCACCACACTTGGGCCACACGCCAAACGCACAAGCCATGACACTGAGGGAAGCATTGTGGAGGTGGGTTGCACACACACACACACTGGATGAGGAGAGTGCAGGTAAGGGCCCAATGGGGATTAGTACACTAATGTATCAGACATACATGTATCTGTATTGTAGCTACATGCATGTGTCAGGTCCGATTACAGTTGTGGATGGTGTTTTCTAATGCACAGAGGTGCACATCTGTGGTGAGGACAGGACATTGTCTTGTTGTATTTAGTACTGTAGATGTGCAGACATGCTGCATCCATCCTGTACCAAGGCCACATGTGTATCTGCTGACAATAACTCCCTCTTACAACTACCTAGGGGGTATATGGGACAGCAGCCTGAAGCTGGTGAGTATGACATTGTTCTGTTGTTGCCTGGCAATACCCCAGGTATGTGAAGCGCATGCAATTTACCATGCACACAACCATCAGTAACAGCTATACTGCTTTATGTAATAGCTATATTGCTTGTTGTACATGTTCACATGTGCTAGGGTTAACTGTATTGCATCACAGTGGTCACCATTGGGGTCTATCTGACATGAATTCATTATTCCTGTAGCATACCTCACAACTTGTCAGTGCCAAGATGCCTGGACAGAGGCCAGCAAATTGTGATGGACAAACAGCCTAAGGTAGGGTCTTGCGTAACACATTACTGGTATACAACGGATATAATTTGTGTACACACTCCTCTTAAGATGCAAGGTCTTCCTGTTACATACTAATTAGGACCACAATATGACAGTCCGCACCTCTTCCAGCCTTTAATGTGACCCATAATAAGTACAGTTCACTTGTAAAACCAAACATCTGGACTCATGTATTGAACCTAAAAGGCTGGCCACCTGTGAGGGTGGCAGACGTCCTATCAGCATGATGTTTCAGTCAGGTATGATACCTCATGCTGCCATGTGTGTCAGTACACTCACTGTGGCCTATATGTCTATAATATCACATACACGGACATTGTTAAGGCACACAGATCACTTCCAACCATGTACAGGTTTCAAACATAGGGATATTCCAGACACATCTGTACAGAGGGCTGTACAATGGTTTAACCTGCTGCATGTGAGGCAGAAGCTGTCACCACACTATATAAAGTAATGGCAGCGGGAGGTGTTCACCAGCCCTGTATGGTATACATATCAAAATGGTATAAGCCACGCAGGATATGATCTTCACACACAAACAGTTGCCAGAATTAGGATTAGAACTCCTGCTTATCTAGGTATTCCTAACATAGTTCTACGCAGTAATGATACGTGCCACAGAGCTTATACATTGCCATTACTTACAAAGGTACTTCTAAGGTAGATGACATCAACAGGTCTATTAAATTCGAATGAAGAGATGTGTAAAGGGTAGTATACAGGTCACAAATGGTATGTGCCAGACAGTACATAATTCACATACATGCACACTTGCCAGTATTGGGATTAGATCTCCTGCCTATCTAGGTATTCTTACTAACGCAATTATGAGACACGCCACAGAGCTTATACATTTCTAGTTCTTCCAAAGATACTTCTAAGGTGGATGACATCAACAGGTCTACTAACTCAGGTCAAAAATGGTATGAGCCAGGAAGTACATGATTCACACACACACATACATATGCACACACACACACACACACACACACACACACACACACACACACACACACACACACACACACACACACTTGCCAGTATCAGGATTAGAACTCCTGCCTAACTAGGTATGTCTATTATAGTGTTACTCAGTTACCACATGTGTTACAGAGTTTCCTGAGCTTTCATATGACCAAAGCTGCTGATAACTGCACAGTGGTGGTAAAGTATTAAAGGTAGAAAGACAGTCTGCCTTCTGTTCCACCCCTACATCATGCTAGTTCTTTCTGTCTTGCACTTCAACTAGCATTATGGCTTGGCACTTCACCAGGTTATTGTATCAAGAAGTGTGGCACACCTGTGAGCTGTCAGCAGTACTCATTTATCACAGATGTGGCCCCAGTGCGTACTAGTTATGTCCACCCCTCCTGGCATGTTTGAAGGGTGGTTATCTGTGCTTTCACCCATTAACCTGGTGCAATTGTCCATTCTGGGGCACTGTTGCAACTGCCTCATGTACACAGACAACCCTCCCCTCTAAACTCCAAACACTCAGACCTGTGAGAGTTATAAATATATCCCCCAATGTGGACATATGCACTCTCCAGCAAAGACTGGACTAGCAGGTCAGGAGGATAAGATCAACACCTGCACCACATCATGTGGAATATGTAGCTCACCATGACACCCACTTTAACAGCCATGACATACAGTGAAAAGCCACACACCCACCTTCCCAGAGGCACTCAATGGACATCTACCCAAACAGCACAGACCAGCAAGGCAGACACCCACTCAATACTGGGTAACTCAATACTGAGGCACACACATCCCACTCACTAAGTTGAATATGGAGCAGGTAACAGCCAAATATCAATCACATGCCAGCATCTAACACATGACACAGCCAGTCATGTCACTCCACAACAACTATGAGTATCACGATATATCCATGCTGGTGTGAATGATTTGGAACACACCTCCCTGGACTACATGACAGGAGACATGGTTGAACTTTCTGATTATGCGGTCAAGGCAGGTGTGAAGTAGCCCTGGGCAGTGTACTTCTGTCACCCAGAATGATGTTGTAGTACTATCAACAGATGATTGACTGCAATATTGGCTTATGTGGTATGTGTCATTCTCAGGGGATCCAGAACCTCTCTGCTTGGGATGACATGATTGACAGAACCCAATGACTTGCCATGAATGTCCTACATCTGTCACTGCTGGGTTGCCAGGTACTAGCTAAGTGTCTTGCCACCCCTATGGTGCCTTATTAGACAGTCCTTCTAATGTTATTACCTCCATAACAGCTACACATGTATGCAATCTGAGGGTCATTCTGCTCAACAGTGGACATCTAACTGTCAGGATGCAGTCACTCATAGCAGTCATTGGAGTGGAGGACACATGTCTGCTGTAATGGAGAGGTGGTTCACAGCAGCAGACAGCAAAAATGCAGTAACAGCATATGATGCATTCCACAGCTGTCAGCCCCCAAACATGGACCACACCACACCTCCACAGGTGGTGTTGTCTCCATATTCATTATGGATAGGAACACCTCCAGACTAGAATCCCATCAGAATGCATTGGAAATACTTCCAGTACAACTGCTTTGGGGTAATAGTGCAATCCAGACCATAGCCTGCTATGGGTCCACATCTATGTCCCTAGACTGTCAATGCACATTTCTCAACACCCTGCCATCTATGATGGTCCAACGCAACACTGACATAGTATGAGTCTTCAATTATCCCTACATCACCTGGGGAATGTAGCCAAGCACCAGTACAGTAGCCCAACACTTCTGGGATTCACCATTTCCATTTCCCTAGACCAACTCATACTGACCCCTGGTAGAGGATGGAACAACCTTGACCTGTGTTGACCACTTAAATATGGGACTGTTGCTCATCCACAGATGCCAATCCCTTCATGTGAGATTCACACAGGTTGTAATCAACATGGAACTCAACATGTCAGTCACATCCTCCACAAACATAACCACCTGGCAAAACCTCTACAAAGCTGACTTTGCAGCCATGAAAACAGGGGTGGATATCTTCACTGCACCCATGCCAATGGGAAGTAGCTGCATGACTGTGGAATCTTACAAATAGGCACTGTACAAACAGGTACATGAATGCATTGTACTCACCAGAGCCAACAGAATCCAGACACTGTCTTCCAAACACTGGTTGACAATGTGATGTTTCCCTGCCATTACTAAAGTGTTCATCAGAAGGAGGACACTGTTGCAGGAAAAGGTGGTGTCCCATGACTGTTGAACTCCCTTATTAGCCTCAAACACAACTTTGGATCCCTCATGGAATCTCCAACAGGCATCTATGGCAGCCGAGATGCAGCAGACACTGACACCAGTCACAACAGCCTTTGATAGTTACATCAACAACCTCCACAGCATTAAACACAAGTGCTGCGAGTTACTGAACAAAGCTAATACCTATCCTGAGACAACAGATATTGGCCAGTCTTGGCAATACATTCAGTGCCAGCTTTACCCCTCCCCCACAACTGAAGTGCTGCGTGAATGTGTTCTCACATGTTGTATCCAATTTCCATTCTAGGCATGTGTGTGTCACCAGGATGTGGCCCTGCAGCAAGGCCATAGGGTATGGCAGTGTGGTAACACATCCACCATGTCATTGGCAGGGTACAGTATGTGCATGGTAATCCCCGGTCGGTAACACAGTGATTGCATATGGCTCACAGGTTATAGGGCTGAGGGTTGATTTACAACATCTGTTGTAGAATGGAGAATGGTACATGTTCTGGTTTGAACACACCCCTGATTGCTAATAACTATAGCCACAGAGGATATTCATCAACATCAAACACACTGAGATTAATATTCACACACACACACACACACACACACACACACACACACACACACACACACACACACACACACACACACACTTGTCAGTACTGAGATCCATAGGATCATTGCTTCATAGGTGTGTAGTAGGAGAATGGACCTGAAGGCTCTACAAGGCAAGCCCAAGGGAATACCCTGGCATCAGACCACATGACAATAGTCCCCAGTGTGGCTCAGGAGTATAGTCACTGGAGTGGTCCCCAGGGGTGGGTATTGTATTCCCCATCCACTCATCCATATTTCTATTGTGGATGTCCAGTGATGTGCACTGCTTCCCATGTATGTGATTTATATTCCATAACATGGACAATGTCTAGGTTGTGCACATGTCCCACATGCATGTTCTTTGTAGAGTGGAAGTGTGCTTGAGGTCTCTGGGGCATGTTGTGTGGACAAATTGGTATCTTCTGATGCAGCATTCCTGACCTCGTTTGGTGAGTCTTGCCTATGTAACTGGGGTAGTGATTGCACTTACATTGACAGTATGATACGCATAATCAATGGAGTTAGTGGTGTCTGTCTATACAGGTCATGTGTATAAGGCATGGTATTCCCTTTGTGGGGTACATCTGCAGACTCTACAGTTGCTGCAGACGTCTAGTGGGGAACATGTCAAAAGGGCCACTGTACACATTGATTGTGCTACTGAGGGGATGGAATAGGGTGCCATGTCCTTTTACTTGCTGGAAAAAAACACAGTCAGGAGATGTAATACATCAAAGTACTTTCTGGTGTCGGTGGCACTGTTGTGGTCAACAGGCATGTAGTCCACTGCAGTCACACTGCGGGTACTATCTGTGAGACAATGTGCAGGGGAACTACCGATATATTGGTTGTTCCCTAGCCAAATGTATTTGCGTATAATACGTGGGTGGAGAGAGGTCTTTGAGTATTAGAAGGGTTGCCTATATTATTCACCGATACATACTGTGATGTAGTCATTGCACATGGCACTAGACATTTAGAGATGTGGATTGTCTACACCAACCTTTATCATGTTTGACAACTGTTGGCCTTGTAATGTGGACATTGTGACATATACTAGGTCCTCAACATAATAATTTAGCAAAATCTACCCCTAATGGATCCTGTTATTACACAGTCACCCCCACCCATACTGATGACACACACACACACACACACACACACACACACACACACACACACACACACACACACACACACACATACACTTGCCAGAGCTGAGTTTCCATCCACTACCTAGCTATACATTGCAACACATTTATTGCACACGCCACAGAGCTTATAGAATAGATGCTGTCTCATGGTACTTCTAAGGTGAGGAGCATCACCAGCCCTTGTAAATACTGGCATTGGGTGATGTAGTGGGTGAGAGATTCCACAAAATATTTTACCCTACACACACATTTTGCATTTGCCAGAGGTGAGGTTCAAACCTTTTTCTAACTATCTTTTTGGACCATTATTGTTAAGCATTTATTACATGCACCACTGACCTTACATTGTTTAGTGTTGCCAACAGGTACTTCTAAGGTGGATGATATCTGCAGAACTGCTAAAGTCAGGCACTGAGATGTGTACTGGGAGTAAATGGGGCCAAAATCTTTGAGGTACAAACATATACACACACTTGCCCAGAATGTGATTCAACCCCCTACCTATGTAGTTATTGCTACCACATCATTCCACATTTATCACACGTGCCATGGAGCTTACATGTTAGAGAGCTTTGCAAAGGTATCTTTGAAGGTGAGTGACATCAGCAGCAATGCTAAAAGAGGGGTAAGGGAAGTGTTGTAGGCGTGAATGACCACCAAATCAGGTCTCTACAAGGACAAACACACACACACTCTCTCGCTCACACAAAGACTCACATTTACATAGTTGCCAGGATCAGAACTCCTACCTAACTAATTTGCTACACTATAGTATTGCAAAGTTATCACAAGTGCCATGGAGCTTATATGTTGGAAAGCTGTCTAAAGGTATCTTTGAAGGTGAATGACATCAGCAGCAGTGCTAAAGGAGGGGTAAGGAAAGTTTTTTAAGTGTGAATGACCACAAAATTAGGTCTCTACAAGGCTACACACACTGTCTCACGCAAACACTCACATTTACATAGTTGCCAGAATAAGGATTGAACTTTTAACCAAGTAGCTTGCTACACGATAGTATTACACAGTAATTGTAAGTGCCACAGAGCGTATATGCTAGTGAGCTGTCCAAAGGTATCTCTGAAGGTAAGTGATGTCAGCAGCAGTGCTGAGGGACAGATAAGGAGGTTTAGTGAGTGTGAATGGCCTCAACCACATTCATCTAGAAACACACACACACACACACACACACACACACACACACACACACACACACACACACACACACACACACCCTCAAATTTACATTTGACAGGACTGAGATTACAACAGCGACATGGATACCTATTTGTACTGTAGTGTTACACAGTTATCACAAGCACCACTGACACTATAGGGCTGAGGGCTAAGCAAAGGTATTTCTACAGTGAATGACATTAGCACATCATGTAATATAGGCCAATGGGATGTGTATTGGAGGACAGGCCTCATAATGGGATTCTCTCTGTCGCTGTCTGTCTTTCTCTTCCTCACATCTCTGTTTGTGTGTATGTTTGACATATTATACTATGTTGGCCTTAGATATGTGTGTGTATTCCTATCCAGTGTGTGTGTGTGTGTGTGTGTGTGTGTGGGTGTGTGTGTGTGTGTGTGTGTGTGTGTGTGTGTTTGTGTGTGTGTGTGTGTGTGTGTGTGTGTGTGTGTGTGTGTGTGTGTGTGTGTGTGTGAAGTATCAATGGTGTATGATTTTGTGTGTGTGCACAGACAGCTGTGAATATAGCAATAACCCATGCCTGGGTGGGTAATACTGGATTTACCCATGGTTGGTGTGGTTTGGTCACTGGGGCGAAGCCCAAGTGGCCGAACAAAGCAAACCATGGGTAAATCCAGCATTACCCATACCCAGAAGTGGGTTATTGTTATTATACAATGACATTATTTAAGAAAAAAATTAATTACTTTTCTTAAATAACAGCATTGTATAATGCCTCCTTGCTGCCCTTCCGTAGCTGTCTGGTATTCTGCGGCAGTTCTGATGTACTGTGCATGCATATGCCTACGCAGTACATCAGAGCTGTGGGCAAAAGCAACAGAGAAAGCAAGATGTTCGTTGCTTTTTACAAACTTTTCGCTATGTTAAATGGGTTTAACATAGCGAGAAGCTAAAAAAAAAGCGAGAGAATCCCGTTGCTTTTAAAGCTGTCTTCTATGTTAAACCCATTTCATGGGTGAGTGAGTTTAACAAATGCAAAAAACTGTTTCGCTATGTTAAATGGGTTTAACATAGTGAGACAGCTTTAAAAAACAGAGAATCTCCGTTTTTTTTAAAGCTGTCTCGCTATGTTAAACCCATTTCACATAGTGAGACATTTGAAAAAGCAACGGAGAAAGCAAGATCTCCTTGCTTTTTACAAACTGTTTCGCTATGTTAAAGGGGTTTAACAAAGCAAGATCTCCGTTGCTTTTTACAAACTGTCTCGCTATGTTAAAGGAGTTTGACATAGCGAGACAGCTTTAAAAAAAGCAACGGAGAATCTCTGTTGCTTTTTTTAAAGCTGTCTCGCTATGTTAAACTCGTTTAACATAGCGAGACAGTATGAAGCAATGGAGATCTTGCATTCTCCGTTGCTTAAAAAAGAGTTATAGTAATGGAAAAAGTCTGGGCGACCAGACCTTTTCTCCATTACTATAACGGATTTAGGTTTGGTCAGCGTGCACGTTTTTGAATATTAATGGGAGGTTTGTTGTATAATAACCAATATCTGTAGTCCACTGTGTTGTGAGATGAGACATGGGCTTCATTTCTCTAAGTGTAGGAGCATGCCCAGTATGACCTTCTATACCGAGTGTGTGCATCCATTCCAGGGAAGGTTAGTCTCCAGTTCATGGTTTTGTGTGCTACAGCTACACCTAGCAAACTGTTTCTGCAGGATATCTGTAGATAGGTTGCCAATATGGAGACACAATGGCCTTAACACATGGGGGATACTGTAACTATTGCTGTCTGTGCTGTTTGTGTGACATGTTTGGTTGTAGCATAGATTTTCTGACATATGTACTGTTTTACACTGTGATGTGTCATGTCATCAACTACTGACAGTTATCATTCTTTGCTCATAGTTATTTACTGGGAAATACAAGATGAATGAAGCTGAGACCAATATGATGAGGCATATAGACTACACATTCTGGCACACACCTGCCATTGTGGAGGGGTAGCTATAGACAATAGACTGCTGGTTCTGTGTAAATGGTCGTGCACCTTGTTAGTATGCTGGCTGGGGATCCCCTCCTTGTGCTTTTCTCAACTTCACAGAATGGTCATATCCTGCTGGGGCCATACCTTTCAGCTATAGAGATACACCCAGGTTATCCAGAGGCAGGACTCATATATCTGGTCAGTTTACCTTCACATTGTGGTTTACAAGCAGTTTTGTGGCTATTCATTCATAGGTTTGCAGTCAGGAGTAGTATGGGTGGACATTAGAGTTTCAGACTTCACACACTCCATGACATCCATGCTTCTACACCCCCCGCCATTATACTCTCCTCCACCTAACATTATGTAATCAATATCTGAGAGGTATCCCTATAGTTGGGCCTTTATTCCAGTAGTATTTATGGCCTGATCCACAGTCCTTGCAGTAGGACATGGAAGGCATGCTACTGGCATTTGTCAACATGGCCTTGCATTTGTTTTCTGTTTACTGTGTTAGGTTGTTAGTTGGGACCCCCTGACATTCCATACATTGGCACTATGGGTGAGGCATGGGCCTTGGCCAGAGGACTATAGGCCATTTGAGAGTATTACAGGCCATCTGTTACTGCATTTATACATAGGATTGTGGGGGGGGGTGCACACCTGCAGACTTTATACATGGTAAAGCTCAGGCAGTGTCATGTTTGTCATCCCTTTTACTGTATGTGCGAGTTGGAGAGAGGTATTAGTCCCCGGGTCCCTACAGTGTCAGTCCGTGTGCTATGTGTTGCCTCTTTGCCAAGGCCTGGGTATATTGTGCACACCTTCTTCTGCCTACAGGGGTAGGCTCAGCTGTTCCTCCTCCAAGTCCCTCTGTGTCTGTGCTGGCCTTGGCAAAGATGAGGGGCTGTGTGGTCCTGCCCCCTACTTTTCCTGCTGCAGCTGTTTCCACAGGATCATATTGTGTAGCATGGCACATACTATGAACATTTGTGTACATGTAGCTGGAGAATACTGCAAGACTCCACCGGCTGTGTCAAGGCAGTGGAGCCATGACTTTAGCATCCCAAACACATGCTCTACAATGATCCTGGTTTGTGCGTGTGCCTCACTATGGTGTTCTTGTTCAGGTATGTGTGCATTTCTGATGAGTGTCATCAGCCATGGCTCCAGTGTATAGCCAGCATCCCCTACTAGATGGTCATATGGGATGTTCCCCCCTGGCTAACTCCTGATACTGCTGTGAGCAATGCCAGATGTGGGAGTCGTGATAGCTTCCAGGGCTGCCAGCACACACATTCATGATAATGTCCCGGGCATCACACATGACCTGGCAGGTGATGGAGAGGAAGCCCTTGCGGTTTATGTAGACCCTGTACCGCTCACCAGGTGTTGCTTTGAGGTGGATGTGCATGCAGTCTATAGCACCAACTAACTCAGGGTATTCTGCTATTCGGTGGAAGAAACACATACGTGTGGTCAGTGCCTCACAGCCGGTGGGGAAATATATGTGCTTATTGGCATGTTGTGTCATGGCATCCAGGAACTGGTGGAGTACCCTGGATGCTGATGGCTGTGAGACCCCCATGATATACCTAGTTGATCTTTGGAAGGTACCTGTGGCTAGTATTCTTAAGGCTAGACATACCTTGGTATCCACTGGGATGGGTTCCCCTCTATTAATTCTGTGTGTAAGGCGTGGCTAGCACAGGTCAATGATTTGCTGTAGAATGTCCCTGCCCATCCTATAGTGCTCAACTATCTCCAGCTCATGTAGGCCCTGGTAGGTTACCCTGGGTCTGTACACTCTTCTTCTCCTCCTCACTGTGGGTCGGTTGTCAGCATTCTCCTCCTCACCAACCTCAGTCTCTAGCACATATCGATGGAGTAAAGTAAAAGCAGTCTCTAACATTTTTAGTTAGTTTTGCCAGTTAAAAATCCCCCGTCTGTGTACACCGGTGGTGTAGAGTTTGTGGGGAAAAACAATTTGTAGGGTGTCTACATAGTTTATATTAGTGTGCTGGGCTGCTGCATGTGTAAGTGGCTGATTCGGATACATTCCACCTGCCAGCTATGCTAGTTCTTCTTCATTGTCTTCCTACTGCTGTTTCCCCTTCCCAGTTCCTCCCCATTTAAGCCCCGAGGCACACCGTGTATACCCAGTGCTCATATGTAAACAGTGCTGCCATTTTCTCTTTTTTTTTTTTTTGGTTTATGTCCCGGTGCGCGGTGTGCACACCCAGTTAGGCTATATACACAGTGTTCAGGCACATATGACATACCCCCTTCCTTAGCTGTGTTTAGTTAAGGGCAGACATGGGCCACAGAGCTCCAATGAGCTTACAGCAAGCATGACACACACCCTTATGAAGTCATCCAGCTCTTAGACTTGCACTGTTGTATTACTGCACCTACACTGTTAGGTACAAGCTGACACTTTCAAGAAATATGTGGTTCAGTATAACTCCCCTAATTTACATACTCCGGTGTGTAGGTTGTTAGTTGCTGCACATAAATGGACCCTTTCCCCTTGACAACCAGTGCTCCCTGGTATTGTTTACATTCTGCATGCCATTGACTGATCAGCCAAAAAAAAAAAGTGTAATTTAAAAAACTAAACTGTTTTTAATGCTAATGGCCTTATATTTGGCCATTGGCATGTGTATTAAACATAATACATGCTTTTACATGAGCTGTCATGCCTCCATTTTTCAGATGCAGAAATGTATTCCATTACTAGCTGAATACATTTCTGCACTGACACTGTTCTAGCATGGAGACCTGGCAGCTTGATGGATTTGCATGTTTTTTACCAGCAAATGAGGTGATTTATATATTTGCCAGTTTTCCATGTTAAAACGGCACTTTCCTGGATTGCTCGGTGGCCATTTTCCATGCAGGAGCTTCTACATTGTTCCTGCATGAAAAATCAGCCTTCGTGAATCTTGGGGTGTGTTTTTTTTTCCAAGTGGTGATTTGTTGTGTAATTACGGTGTTTATGTTTATAGAAGGTATTGTTTTTTAATTAGGCAATGAAAGTATACAGCTCGTTATGGTATATTTACAGTTTTCTTTGTGGTAGTGAGATCTTAGAGTTGATATATTTAATTAGTGGGGTGGGGTGTGCAGCTCCCTTGCTTAAATGTAGAAGAGATGGCTGTAGTTTGTTTTGTTTGTTGGTGTGGTTTTTAATGGTGGAGGGTGGAAGGTTATGTTTGTGCTGCGTTGTTCAATGTTTTTAAACTCAGTCATTTAAAGTTTTATTTGTTTTTGTGGTTTTGTTCTTATTTTAAGGTTCAACATTGTGGTATTTTGAAATTACAAAGTAGATCCATGCACATACACACACACACACACACACACACACACACACACACACACACATATATATATATATATATATATATATATATATATATATATATATATATATATATATATATATATATAGGGTCTATTTTGTTTCACTGAATCTCATTTCACTGAATTTCATTTCACCCCGACCATTTCGCTGAAAACTCAAATTATTGAAAACTTATTTCAATGAATCTCATTTCACTGAACTGCAGTTAGCATATATGGCACTGTGTAGAGTATTTTAAGATAAGTAAAAGGTATATGCCATTTTCCTCACTGCAGTGTGATCCTGGAGTTAGTATATATAGTTAGAGGGATGTATGGGGTCACAGCCCCCCACTTAATTTGAGTGCATATTGTCTTCTGGAGAGAGTAAGTCATTGTTGCTGTAACTATGCATGTATATTGTTTGTAATGTATTGTTTTAAAGTTTTTGGTAAAACAGAATATAAAACAAACAAGGTGGGGGGCTATGCCCCCACACCTACCAGTTCCCCACACCACCCCTAACTATATATATGAACTCCAGGATCACACTACATTGGGGAAAAGAGCATATACCTTTTAATTGCCTAACAGTACTCTGGGGGAGCAGGCCAGGGATGAATTTGTAATTTCCCATCCAATGATCAAGGTTACTTTTGAATAGGTTCAGGGATAAACTCTGCTTCACATAGATTGGGAGCTTATTCCATAGCACAGGACTCCTTTGCAGCACATTGGTCCCTCCAACAGGTTCTATTTATGTTGCAGAAAAAGTTCATCTCCTTAGATCTAGAGTTTCTGGTGTTGTTTGTCTTGTGGATTTCAAGAGTTCCATGAGAGCTGGATCCGAGGATGCCTTATATGCTAGACAAATATCACTTCTCAGTAACCTGTAGGAGACCAAGTACAGAGATAGGACTTCAAGGCAATCTGTGTAGGAAGGGTATTCATACCCTGGATTTTCCTGGGAAGGAGCCATTGAAGGCATTCCAGTTGTTGCAAGTGCCTGGCTTGGTACATGCCAAAGGGGGCATTGCACTAAATTAT